>NC_079338.1:18558882-18893168 GCF_029582105.1 Oenanthe melanoleuca | reverse complement strand
CTCTCCATCACATTTCCTTGGAATAAAGCTGCTTTAAACTCCTTGCCTGGCTGGTCCTGCTGAGGCGAGTTGCATCTGCCTGTCACGTCAGGTTAGTGTTCCCTGGCAGCCCTGCCGTGACACCCGGCCAGGCTGGCACCCCGTGGAAATAAAGTTGCTCCATGTGAGAATGGAAAAGTCTCTGCTTTTCCAGAAAATAGGCTGGAGAACATCAGCTGAAAATGGGAAGGGAAAAAAAATATATATAAAAAAAAAAGGGCTTGTCTGAGTGGATGAAGGGATGGCTTTTAAAAGGCAGAGCCAGCTTGCAGGGATGTCAATGGAAAGCCTTACACAAACGTTAATGGCTGTGGAGTCATGCCCTAGAGCATTGTATTTTTTGGGATGATGTCAAATTGTAGCATCTTAAACGAAGCTTTTGTGTTACTGTGATAAGGGATTTTTTTGATTCGACTACTTAGGTTTGGTCTTTAGTGAAGTCACTTCACCTCTCCCTGCCCTCAAAAACACCTCTCATGAAACCTGTGAAACTTTATCGAGTGCTTTGAGATCTATAGGTGGAGTGAGGCTGTTGGGGCTGTATTGTTATCACTCTCGCTAGAGAATGATTTGGGGGAGGAAAAATGTTTGTGATTCTTTGGACAGATCTGCAGAGGGTAGAAAAAAATGAGTAATTTGTCTCCTATTAAAACATTGTGAAATACTCCAACTCTGGAATAATTTCCCTTGTGTTTTTAGAAACCCCCTGAGTTCAGAGCATCCACCCCCTGACGCTCCAGCCTAAACTGTATGTTGTAATCTCTGCTGTACCTTTGGGAAATCTGCCCACGGCTTTGTGTACACAAGAGGGACTCTGCTAAGGAAATTTTATTAAGAGAGACATTTTTTTAAAGTGGGATTTAAATAAAAGCTACATTCTTGCTGACAGCAGTTCTCTCCCTTCATTCCTGGTGGATCCTGCTCTGGAGCAGATATCCATCTCCTCTCTGGTGTGTGGGCATCTCTGATAGGGAGGGCTGGCTGCAAGGATGGGGTCCAGCTGTGCCCCAGATGTTTTGGGCAGCCCCCAGCACTCCCACCCTCCCCAGGCTGCTGGGACAGGTGACTTTACCTGGCTCCAGCTCCTGCAGGATGTGCAGTCACCTCCAGGGACAGGGCTGGGCTGTGACCCTCTGTGAGCAAATCTCTGTTCAAGGCCACGCTCTGGGACAGGCTGATAGCTCGTTTGTATTGTCCCTGCTGGTCACCATGCCTGCTCCTCGTGGGGAGGGCGCTCAAACTGCTTCCCTGAATTCCCATCCCAATCACATCACAGCAGCCAGCTGAATATTATGGATTCTTTTTGCATTGCTCTGATAAATACTGTCTACAGGGTATGTTGCAGCAAATGTTACAAGTCCCAAATACAGCGTTTCAGAGGCAGTACACAACTTGATAATGTCGTTATTTGCTACTCCTACACAATATAAGAGCATCATCACAGCAGCCTTATGTTTTGCTGTAATAGAAATAATTAATAAAAATCAAACTGCCACCTATAATGTCTTTAAAAAGCAATAGAGAACATGCAGAATCCACTCTGAAAACAGCTCCAGGACTAGAGCTTCTGAAACTCCTCACCTGAAAAAGGGAAAAATTGTTTTGCATTCAGATTCACTTTGAAAGTTGTGAATACTTTATGACAGTTTGCTTGCAGAAAATGGTGAATTTTTAAGGGCGTATTTGTAAAACATGAATTTTGAGCTTTTGGGAAGAGCTGTTTTTACCAGGTGCTCATTCTCAGGGTTATGGGTGGCTGAGCAGGGTGCAGCTCTCACTGCCCCCAAGTGACCTCAGCTTGGGGTCACCAGACCCCCAGACCCTTCACCTTCTTTACAGCCCTCCTTTGGGGGCTCACCATGATGTTCTAGACCTCACCAGCATGTTTGGGCCATGGTTTGAGCTTGGGCCAGCCTAACTCAGGCAGGAGTGCATCCACCTCAGCATTCCCCATGTGGTGGCTGTGGGATTATTTTCCATTTGGATTAAAATTCTTTGACCTCCCTGCCACTGGGCAGCCCAGGCTGGGGCTGGAGGTGCCCGAGCAGAGAGCAGGAGCTCTCTGTGTCTCTGGCTGTGTCTGAGGAGTACCCCAAGGGGTCAGCTTTGCTAAGCACCGTTTAAAAGCAGTTGCAGCAACAGGAGCTCTGTATTCATAATAAAAAATTCTTCAGCAAGCAAAGCAGTCTAAGGCATAGAAGGGAGCCTGCCCAGCTGGGAGTCATTTGCAGATGGTTCTGGTTCATTTGTTGGCTGCTTTTTCTCTGTCTCCATCAGCCACCACTTGCCTTGGCTTAGCAGCACACTCCTTCTCTTAGGAGCTCATTCTTTGCTTTTAGCACCTGAGAAGTCCCATTGACTTCAATGGAGCGACTAATGCTCCTGATTAAAGGTAAGTAACTGCTCCCGTGTTTTGCTGAATCTGACGCTTGGGAATAGAAATAAATGGAAGGATCCTGCCTGCACAGGGGGAGACTTCTCTGGAATATTTGCTCTGGAGGTAGAGGACTCGTTACTCTGGAGGTTTGGCACGTTCCCTGCCCTCCCTGTCTTTGGTGATCTCTTTTGGGAAGCTGTCCACACTCAGTGTGTGGCTCCAGACTGAGCCTGGACCTTTTACCTGTCAAGAAAACTTTCCTGTTCCATAGGATCCATAACGCAAAGTCAACCATGAGTGAGTAGGAGCAGACACAAAATGTTTTGGAGGAGGAAGAGGAAGGTGAGGGAGCCATGTCACCTTTCAGAGCACAAAGAACGTGGCAGGGTGACCCTGCTTGCCACCAAACCGGGGTGGGAGAGGCAAAGCCAGCACTCCCTGAGCAGTCTGAGTTGTCTGAGGCTGGCTTTGCAATGCCCCAGGCTGGTGCCTGCAGAGGCTCCCAGGTGGGAGCAGCTCTGCTGGGGATGCTCTGCCTGCCTGTGAGAGTGAATCTCTGGGAGCTTTAAGGGCTGCCGAGGACCAGGACAGAACTAATGGGCTACTGGCCTCGGGGGACTAATGGGCTGGCTAATAAGGACACGGATTTTGACATGGCAGAGCAAATAAGAATTGGCAGGCATTAACCTCAGACATGTCTGCTACCTAGAGAAATCCAAGCCCCTCTCTCGCTCCTCGTCCTGTTTAGCATATTAATGTTTAATTCCATTAGCATCAGCGCGGTGGCTGCTGCTCAGCCCGGGAGCTGCTGGGGCGAGCCCCTGGAGGAGCTGCTCTGGGAAAGGGGCCCTGGGCTGGCCAGGGGCCAGATCAGCCCCTGCCCAGCTCACAGCAGTTGCTGTGCTTCCCAGCATCTGCCTCTCGCTTGTGCTCCCCTGCTAATGCAGCATCAGCTCCACAGGCTGTCTCCCCCGACACACGGCTTGTGCATTCCATCTCTGCTCACCCCAGGGATTTCCATCTTTCTGTCTCTCCCTCCTCCACCTTCACCCCTTTCCCCTGCACGTCCAGGGTGCAATTCCTGTGTGCCTTCCAGGAGAAGCAAGGCTGCAGGGGCTGCCTCCAGGATGGAAATAGGACAGGGCAAGGGCTCCTCTCAACGAAACGAGCCGTGTTGATCCATCTCCTGCTCTCTGTCCTCGCTAAGTGGCAGTGGCAGCAGCAGCATGGTGCTCAGTGGTGCATTTCCCTGCCTTCGACCTGCACCTCTGGAGGGAGGATTGATCACGGCAGGACAGGAAGGAACCAGACCCGATGTCTGCTGCAATTCCTTGCAGAGCTTATAAATCTAATCAGAGAGGTGGTGTTCTATTTTTCTCTCCTTTCCCCCCTTAATGCTTCCCTTTAAACGAGATATTAAAAATAGGAATATTAATTTGGCAGATGGTGCAATTGGGCTTTTGGCAGGAGTCTGCACGCTGTGCTGTGGAGTTGCAGACCTCTGTCTCCACGCTGGGGCACTGAGCGATGCTCTGGCTCCTCTCCAGGCTCTGCCTCCCTCCAGCTCCCAGTGCTGGGGCAGAGGCAGCTCTGGTGGGTCCTTGCTCCGACTGCAGCCAAGGAGATTTGATTTCTGGCAGTTCTGAGCCGGCACCAAAGGGTGGGGAGCTCCTTTCTGGTTTAACTGCAGCCAGGTTTGACGGTGGTGGGAGCACTGCATGTGTGGTGCTTTACTGCTGGGGGGCTCAGGTGAGTCTCAGTCTGAGCTTCTGGGGCTCCTGGGTGCCCTGGGCTTTCTGCAGCTTCCAGGAATCCCTGAATCCCTCCTCAGGAGGGTCTCTGGGGGCTGAGTGTGATGGGTAGATGCAAGCAGAGCATTTCCAAACAGAGACTTCTCTGGCCACTGGGACCATTTTTTTTCTTTCTCTTTTTTTTTGGTGCTGTGTTCTGGTTGATCTCAGCTCCATCCAAGAGGAGGGTTCTGGTATTTCATTGCCTTCCATTGCCTGAATTTTCAGAAACACTACAGAGTTAGGTTTCCCCTACATTTTCTCTGCTGGAGCTTTGGCCCAGTGCTGCAATTTCACCAGGGGCAAAACGAGCCCTAATTAGTCCCAGTATCTCTGCTGTGTCCCTGCAGCCCATCTGCAGCACCCTGTTGTTTAACAAGTCTCTCCTCACAGTGTCTGAGCCCAGCCTCAGTTTTGGGTCCTGGGGATGGCAGGGAACAAAGGCAGAGCCAACCTGGCACTCACTGCTCATTTCTCACATGCACACAAAGATTTTTTGTTTTCCGAATTCTTTTGGGTTTTTTTTTTTTTTTTTTTTGTGGTCGTCCTTTGAACTCCTTCTGGCTTGTCTGTCTGTGTTAGAACGTGATGCCCAGATCTGGGTGTGTTGTTTCAAACAGAGCACTGGGAAGAGCAGAATAATTACCTTGCAGGGAGGCAGCAGCCTGGTGCTATTGACTCCTGCTCAATCGATCATCCCCCAGCCCACTCTCTGTTGGATGGCTGCTTGGCCAGATATCTCCATACAGCCTCTCTCCTTTTGTTTATTCCTTCCTATGTGTTAATCTTTTGCATTTGTCCTGCTGAATCTCTTAGTATTGATTGCAGGCCACTTCTTTAATTCATCAAGCTCGTATTGTATTTTATTCCTGTCCTGCAAATTATTTGCTACCCTCCCATCCTGGTAAAATGCTCAGATTTCATTAGCATACCCCTGGTCTGGCTTCCAAGTTGTTAATAAAACTATTGAATCATATTGACCTTGCAGGGCACTCAGTGGGACCCCACTTAACATTTCTGCCCACTGGACTCTGACCTGTTGAGCTACATGCACATGTATTTTTCATCAGCAGCACATCCTCACTCCTGTAGTTCATCTCATTTACACTATGTAAGGAGCCATATGATGTTTTGATAATAAAAATTATCATCTGTGTGGCTGCAGCCTGAGGATGTTCCTGGTGATAGATACAGGATCTGACACAGGATCTGAGCCCTTGTCTGAGGAGCTGCCCATAACAACGGGCAGGGCTTGTGTGAAATCTGAAATTAAAATATCCCATTTCACCATCAAAAAAACTCTCCAAGGCCTTGATTGTGTGAGGAGACTTCTCCATCCTGCAGAGCTTTCCTGCCCCACACCCTGGCCAGGCTGGGGCTCGCATTTGAGAGGTTGTGGCTGTGCTCAGCATCTCTCAGGTCCTGCATCAGAGATCTGTGGATTCTGCCCAACGAGGGCACAGGTGGGCAGGGGCAGGGGCTGTGCCAAGCTGAGCCAGGGCATGAGGTGGAGTCAGTGAGTAGACTGAATTCTTAAGACAGAAATCAGAGTGCAGGGATCGAATTAAAGCCTGTGGATGCATTGAAGTGTACTGAGCCACTCACACATAAAGTAGAAGTTTAAGTCTAAGTTTTGGTGTAAGTTTAAGTTTTAGGATAAGTAAGTAAGTTTTAGTATGAGCTCTAATGCTTTTAGTAAATAAAAGGTTCAGATACCAAAGTTGCAGTGTGAGTTCTAGTGAAGGCTGAAAAACACATTAATGTTTTCAGTGGAGGCTCCATGACCACGGTTGTAGACAGTACTTAGACATACTAGAGCTCTAGCAAGAATATTGCTGACATTTTTTAGATGGAACAAGACAGGTTGTATGCATAGTCTATACATAACCTGGTGTGTTAAGGAGCTGGAATTCTAATAGGATAAGGAGTGCTGGTCTGAGTTTGTGTCTCAGCTTGTTGGGAAGGTTCTATGTAAGAGTTGGTATTGGGGAGAGTTGGTGCTTTTTGCCATTTGCTTTTTTTTGCCCAGGGGTCCTGCTCTGGTCCCTCTGGGGCTGTGCCAGGCCACGTCCCTCTGCTGCTTTCCTCTGCAGGGTTCCTGTGCTGTGGCACTGCTGCTGTGCCTGTGACAGCTCCCTTTCCTGCTAACTGTTATTGAATTACAGAGCCTCTTAATTGTCTCCTTTTCCTTGAAGACTAAATCAAAGCAACTCTTTAGTTCATTAGTCTCCTTGCTGTCTGTCAGAACTGACTTTTTTGACTGAGCCTGTCAGGCTGTGCTCCTCCTCCCTTCTCTCCTGCTGGCTCTGAAGGAATTCACTTTCCAGCAGTGTTTTTATACCTCAAAGTTGCGTTTTGGGGACTCCCGTGTGACCACCAGTAAAAACTGATGCCTTAAATTTCAGCTTTCATGTTTTTCACATTCTGCACTGCCTTAGTGTGTGACTCTGAGCTTCATTCTCTTCGCAGGATATTTAGGCAAAACAATCCTTTTCCAGCCTGAGAACCAAGGCTGAAGCTTTAGTTGCATTGAGGGATCAGCTGAAGTGAGGGCAGGGGTGGCCTGTCCTGTCCCAGCTGCTCATTTCTCCATCCCTGGAGGATGACTGAGCTCCCAAAGAGTCAGTCCTGCTCTCCTTGGGGAAAGCTGCCAGGATCTGGCCCGTGGTGCCTGGCACATGGTAAGGAGAGATATCCTTCCCAGCATGTGGATCAAAAAATTATTCCTACAAGGTGCAGAGTTACATTGATTGTATTACTGGATTATCAAATGATTAAAGCCATTAACAATCCACTCTTGAGCAATCAACATAACAATGTTTAGTTGCCTTGCAGTAAAAATTAAAAGATGAAGCAATTTGCAATAATTAGGTAGT
This sequence comes from Oenanthe melanoleuca, assembly GCF_029582105.1. Classification (NCBI taxonomy): domain Eukaryota; kingdom Metazoa; phylum Chordata; class Aves; order Passeriformes; family Muscicapidae; genus Oenanthe; species Oenanthe melanoleuca. The sequence continues at coordinate 18,886,086 of NC_079338.1, read as the reverse complement.
ATCTGGAAAAAGTAGTCCTCATTAAGGGAAGTTAAAAAGACTTTTTCTTATGGTTGAGATGAACCTAGCAGGCCAATTTTGCTCCTTCTCACCCTCTTTCCTCCCCCTGCTGCATTTTAAGAAAACAATCTGGGTTTTTTTTGCCTTTTATTCCAGCAAAGATCAAAGGGGACACAATGACTGGATGGCTCCCCTGCACTCAGGGGATGGTGGGAATTGTGGCACCACAATGCTGGGGCTGGGAGCTCCTTTTCCCTTTTCCTTTTCCCAGGGAAGCTGCCCTGGCTCTGTGCTGAGCTGCCAGGCTGTTCTGCTGCCCAGGGGGATTTCAGGCCATGGAATCTCAGCAGTTTCTGTGCAGGGGAGAGTTTGGGAGAGAGCACTTGTTCAGACACGTGCCTGGCTCTCCCCTCCTGCTGGAGTCAGTGAGTCAGGGGTCTCTGAATTCTTCAGAGAGAAACCAGAGTGCAGGGATTGAATTAAAGCCTGTGGATATTGAGCCACTCACACATAGGTTTTAGTGTAAGTTTAAGTTTTAGGATAAGTAAGTCAGTAAGTTTTAGTATGAGCTCTAATGCTTTTAGTAAGTAAAAGGTTCAGATACCAAAGTTGCAGTGTGAGTTGAAAAACACATTAATGTTTTCAGTGGAGGCTCCATGACCACGGTTGTAGACAGTACTTAGACATACTAGAGCTCTAGCAAGAATATTGCTGACATTTTTTAGATGGAACAAGACAGGTTGTATGCATACTCTATACATAACCTGGTGTGTTGTGGAGCTGGAATTCTAATAGGATAAGGAGTGCTGGTCTGAGTTTGTGTCTCAGCTTGTTGGGAAGGTTCTATATAAGAGTTGGTATTATCAGGATTTTGGAATACCTGGTGTTGGTCATTCCACTGTTCTGGAACTGGCTCTCAAGGAGACCTCACCCATGTACATTAACAGGCTCTGCTGGGGCTGGTGGCTCAGAAGATGCTGCATTTCCTCACACAGTGAAAAAGTGAACACTTTTCTCTTCTGTGCCCTGTCTCCAGGCACATACTTGGGTGATATTTCTTTGTGTTTGGTGCCATCAGCCACAGGGAGGTGGAGGAAGAGGATGAGGGGTGTGCTTTGCAGATAGGCTCTGTAAGAAACTTGTGTGTGCCAGTGCTGGTCTCTGTCTATGGAAGTAAAAACAAATCCAGTGCTTGTGCATGGAAGTGAATATCTACGTGGGCAACTTCCAGGAACAGGTTTGTCAGATCCATAGCTCATGCAGAGATGGGTATGTTACTTCAGTGAAAAATTATCTCCTTGGTGACAGTCCAATCATCCTGTCTGGAAGGTTCTGCTCCAGAATTTCAAACAGATTTTCTACCTGAAGCAACGAGTGAAGATGTTCAGGTCAATAAGTAATTACAGACATTGGGATCTGGCTACTACCCTGGGATTCCCTCTTCTGCTCTGGCAGAATGAGCTGTGGCCAGGATCTCCTCTAGCTGGCAGCAGGCTTTGATTATCTGCTGCACTCCAATGGCAGCTGGTCTGTGGCCTCAGAACCACACTGGGCCACATGTCCTTGGAGAAATGCCATCCATCTATCTCCACATGGGCTTCAGAGCTGCACTGATGGTGCTCAGGAGCTCCTGGGTGAAGCAGGGAAACGCAGGTTCAGAGCACCAGCTTGGGGTGGGCTGCACACAAACAGAAGCAGAAAAGTGAAGTGGCCTCCCCACATTTTGGGTCCACGTGGCAGAATTTGGGATTTAGGATTCCCAGCACCAAGCAGAGCCTGCAGACCCTATAGGGGGAAGGGCCTGGATTTCCACTGGTGATGCAGCACCAGTGTCCCCCCCTGTGCTGGGCCCATATGGAGAACCATCTGCTGGGGATGCAGACTGTGCCTTTGCACTTCCCTGGAACACGCAGCTGCTGGGCTGCACTGCCATTCCAGGCACAGAAATTAGAAATTATATCAGAGACTGTAACGTTGTCACCAACGATATGAACTGATAGGAGCCCATGTTCTTTAGCAAACTGCTGCTGTCACAAATGGAAAATGAGAATGGATTGAGCTACATTAGGACTGTGTGAGTAAATCATCTGCAGTTTCTGGGATATTTAGACATACAAGGATACCCTGAAGGTATTTTTTGTTGATGAGAAGACTGGAGTGAAAAAGGCATTTGAATAGTGGATAGACAGGAAAGATATGGTCACTCTGGTAATTTATATAGTCATCAGGAGCTCAGCAGCATTTGCAATTAATGGTCACAAATGGCTCAGAAAATGCTCTTGCACTTGTTGGCTGCAGCTTTTTTTGGCCTTTAGTGTGGTGGCTGGAGCAGGGCTGACACCAGAGATCATTCCATGCTCACTGCTGGCAGATGTAGATCAGGCAGGTTTGTTCTCGTGTCTGCTGGAAGATAAACATGGATTACAGCTCAGGTGTAGCCACAGGACCTGACTCCATACATCACTGTCACTGCCTGGCCTTGCTGGACACCACGGGAATGCATCATCCCTCTGGAGCCTCACCCAAGCCAAGCCCTCCCAGCAGGTCCAGGGGGATCCCCAGCACCCTGTGCCTGGAAGGGTGTCAGGACAGCTGCAGTCTGTCTGTCCTCACCAAACCCCAGGGAAGGAGCAGTGTGGCAGAGCTGGGTCTGGCCAGGGCTGTGCTGGGCTGTGTGCTGCTGCCAGCGTGGCACAGCACAGGCAGTGGCACAGCAGGACACAGCCTCTCGTGCCTGGCACAGGCAGTGGCAGCTCTGACTGGAGGAAAAGGGGATATGATGCAGGAGAAGAGTGACTGAAGGATGTTTTGATGTTTCTCTTGACTGTCACTCAGCATTTCTTAAAAAATCCTGCTGGTTGCATACTTAGATAAAAACCCACTACTTGTCTACTGCCATCCTCCTCAACTGCTCCCAGTTTTTTATCCAAAAATATCGATGTATTCTCTTGCCCCAGAGAATTAATTAATTGCTATTAATTCTGCCTCCTAAGGAGCCCCATCCCTGCACAGTGCTGCTTGTTTGGGGTGCCCACGGGCTGTGTGTGCCCAGGCTTGGGTTGGGTGTTGGCACAACTCAGGGTGCAGCAGCAGCAGCTGAATTGTGACCATGGGGAGTGGGTGAAAACCCAGGGTGTGGGGTTGGTTCACACGGGGCAGCAGAGCCAGCCCCTTGCTGATGGACCCAGGGCTCCCAGCAGAGGCACTGCAGGAGTCTGGACAGGCATTGTGAGTGCTGCTGACAGACTAGCAGGAGTCTTGGCCTGTATTTATGTTGCCAGGTATTCAGACTACATCCCAGAGTAATGGACTCTGCCAAAATAATTTATTCCTGGTTCCAACAGTGTGCGCGCATCTTTCTGCTTTTATCCACGAATAAAAGTTATGTGGAATGCTGTCTTACAAGAACAGAAATATATTTAGTGATTCAGGTGGTGTTATAAAGCATGAAAATGAAGCTCATGTTGTCAGTCAGTGGTAGGCTAAGACGTATTTATACCTTTGGTCATAATTTCTTTGCTTTAAAATACGTGGTTCAGGGTTTGAAGCTGCACAGGAAAAGCAATAGCACGGGGGAAATGTTACAGAGATGCTTTAAAGAAAAATTCCGTGTGTGAGTATATGTATGTATATACAACATATACTTTGTAATATCTATTTGTCTGTCTATAACATTTTAAACCAAATATACTGTCAGTGCAAAACAGAGCCTTGTGCTTTGCTGGATTTCTCAGGAATTTTCAGAGTCTGAGCCAGTGATACAAGTCCAGAATTGGCCACAATTATTAAGGCTGAGGTTTTTATTTTAATGGGCTAGACACCCTGCTGCACTGGGCAACACAAGCTGCCTCCAGCAGCTCATGGTGCTGCTGCAAATTAATAGAAATAGGTAATTTCCATTTTGGAAATGGAGATAAATGACATATTTGGTCCCATCCAGGAAATCTGCAGCAGAGTAGAAAATTAAGCCTCTGTCACTGAGTCCCCTCCAAGCACTGCAGCCACGAGCCTGTCCCACCTCTTGTCTCTATCAAAGGTTTCCAAGTGTTTTTAAGTCCCAAGCTGGGTTTGGCACAGCTCTGTGGTGCTTTTACGCCAACCTTGAAAGCAGTAATTATATAATTGCTTGCAAAATCACCTATAGCGAAAGATTACCCAGTTCCTGACGCTGATTGCTGCTCCAGTGAGATCTCCTGGAATGCCTTTCACAGCTCTGCCTGCTCCCCTGGCCCTGGCCAGGCAGATTTGGGGTGCCCCATGCAGGTGCTGCCTCCTGGCTCCATCCCCTCCTGGCTCCCATGTGCAGCAGGCTGGGCAGGAGAGCTGAGCCCAGGGCTCACAGCAGGGTTTGCTGAGCCCAGGGCTCACAGCAGGGTTTGCTGACCCTGGCAAAGGGAGGGAGCTGCTGCCATGCCCAGCTCCAGGGCTGTTTGTCCCTGGTGTGTTCTGGACAGCTGTCCTGGTTTGCAGGACAGGTGTCTGCCAATAAAGGGAGGAGCTTCTCTTTGAAATGGAGAATGCAAACCCCCTCCCTCCAAATTATTATAATTTTGAAATTAAGGGGCTCTCAGGCAAAGAGATGGGAATTAGGAATAACAGTTCTTTCCTAGGAAAATTAAAATAGCAATGCAGTATTACACAGAACAATCCCAGCCCTGCCAGAGTCAGAATCCAAGCTGACACCCGTCAGTCAGTCAGGGTGTTGGCACAGTCCCATTCAATGGTGGCTGCATCCTCCTGCAGGGGCAGATGTGGTTCAGCTGGAGCAGTGCTCCTGGAGAAGGTGCAGTTTCCTCTGAAGCTCCAGGGATGATGTGGAAAGGTCTGGTTTTCCTCTGGAATCCAGTGGAAAGAAGGTTCCTTGGTGTCCCAAATGTCAGTTTTTATCTGGGTAGGAAAGGCTTGGCTGCTCCCCTGGCTGGAGCATCTCCCAGTGGGATGATGGAATTTTATCAGTCATGCCCTGGGACTCACTGGCCATGAACAGGAGATATCTCCTGGAGGGAGGGTGGGCTGTGGGAAGATAAAGATGATTGCCCAGCTGGTTTAAAGATGGCCCATGAGCAGATAATGTGTGCCAGGAGATCAGGGGCACTGCCCCAGCTGGGTTAACAGATGGGGCAGAATCCTGTGTTGCAGCCCAAGACAGCTGTGGAGAGCCCAAGCACTGCCATGCTCTGCTTTGTGCTTGTCCTTTTCCCCAGGAGAAGCACCAGGCACACAGCAAAGGAAAACCCCACGAGCCAAGGTCCCTGAGCCACCCCCCAGCCCAGGGGAAGTTCCCTGGCTGCTCAAAAAACCTCATTAGGCTGGTGTCTCCAAAGGATGGGCGGCGAGGTGGGCACAGGATCAGTCAGCTCACGTTCACACTCGGGCAAATTTCTGGTGGCACACGCAGAGCACAGTGTGTGGGGAATTAATTAGCTGTGTTCTGCTCAGGGGGAGTGATGGAGCTGCTGCCCTGGGCTCTGCAGTGCTGCTTTGCCTTCTCGAAGCAGCAGGGTCAGCCCTGCCTCCCTGAGCTCCAGAGCTGCCAGGCTGGGCTTTGCCTCTGCTCCTGCAATTCTCTCTGCTGAAGAGGCAAAAAGATCCCCAGCTGGGAGGATGCCCATCCCATCTGGAGGAGCTGAGATCACCCTGCTGCACTGGGCTCCACCTGCCCCAGAGCTCCCTGCAGTCACAGCAGGGGATTGTTATTTTATTCTTTTTCCCTGCTTGATCTTACACTTTCACCTTGGGCTGCTGTGCAAACAGGCTGGGAGATGGGCTGTGTGTCAGGGCTGGACCAGAAGCTGGCCAGAGGCCCTTTGCATATGCAGTTGTTTGATGTCTGCTCCCTGTCCTGATCTATTTATAGCCAAGAACTTTCTGCAAATTTGAAATTCGTTTTATGAAAACTTACCCAAACTTTCTTTAAATGACTCCTTGTCCCTGCAGTCCTTGTGGAAAGGTCAAGCTGTACTCATCAATGTATTGATTACACATTTCTCCTTCTATTGATTCTGGTTAAAGACTCTCATGATAGGTGCCCTGGGTACTAATCCCTAAATGCATTTGGGGGTGCAGGAAAAGAGGAAGAATCTCCTAAAATTGTCTCAAAGTTTGCTGGCTTTTAACATGTCAGCTGTGATTTACCCCCATAGAACAGACCTGAAAGCTTGGGGAAAAGATAATTCCTCTGATTTCAGGATGTTTGATGTCAGGCACTTAGGGAACAACAAAGATTTAGTGACTGTGTGCAGCTTGAAAGGAGGAAGCAGGCTTTCTTCCCCATTCCAGCTTTGTGAAACAGAATCACTTTTGTACTGAAATGCAGAAGGGAAAATGTAATCCTGGTTGAGACCCTTCCACACGTAACTTGGCACAAGCCTTTGTTGCAGTCTCACAGCCCCTCACTGCCAGGAGGAGCTGGATTTCTTGTTACTGATGGCAGGCTCTGGCTTATCACAAAATCCTCATTTCTTTTATTATGGGGCAAAGGACCACGGTGGCAGATGCATTTGGCTGAATTATCTCCTGTAGGTTGTCACAGCTCTGCTGACACTCAAGTTTCACTTTCTTGCACCGTGCTCAGTCCAATTCTGTCAGCTTCATTGGGATTCCTTTCAAGCTGCAGGATGTAAGGCAGTAATTAGCACCATTCCCTGCACAAGCACAGAAAAGAGGCACCAGGGGATTGAGCTAATATCCCTCTGTAGGGGCTTCTTGCAGAGCACTGGGCAGGAGCAGAGGAGGAGGAGAAAGCCCCAACCAGAGAGTGCAGCTGGTCATGCTCCACAGGCTGGCAGGGGAAGGAGAGCAGGCAGGGTGATGGTGTCAGGGGTGAGGGAGGAGCTCATCTTCACTGCATGGCAGATAACTGAGGCAGGACCTGTGGCTGATGGTGCCTGAGCACAGCTGGATGGTTCCCAGTGCACAGCTGGCAGAGCCTGCCCTGTATAGCACGGGCTGGCCCAGGGCACACAGAGCTCCTGGGGAGGAGGAGGAGGAGGGGGGAGCTGGCCCAGGGGCTGCTCCTGCCACCTGCAGAGCTTCAGGTGGTGGAACTGCTGCCTGGAGAGGCTGACCTGGAACAGAGACCAGGCAGAGCAAAAGGGATAAAATAGGGATTGATTGAAAGGATTCACCTTGGGCAGTGCAAGAGCCCAGCCAGGGCTGCACCCAGATCAAATCCCAGATGGATCCTGGTCATGAGTTTTGCACTTTTACAGGTTTTGGTTCATCTACATCTTAAGGTTAATTATCCAACCACAGCCCCAGGCTGTGAAGTCTCAGCCCCCTGGCTTTCCCCTTTCCCTCTCATTGTTTCTGTTTTTTATCCTTGATTCTCTATCTATAAAGGAATTGTTTTGTCCAACTACTCTATGAGGAGAACTTACTAACACCTAACATGAAGTTTCAGAGTTACACACTAAGCAGCAGAGATTCTGATAAATATAAAAGCTAAAACCAAGGGCATCATTTCCCCAGATCCCTGACAGCAAGCACAGTGAGGGCTGTCCAACTGCACTGCCCAGGGATGAAGGGAAAAGCTGCCAACCTCTCACAGACCCAACCAAACCTCCCTAACACTGTTTGTCCATTAATTAGCTGCAAGAAGGTGTAATTGCAGCCATTTATTGCTGTTGCCAGTAGGAGAATTCAATGTGCAAAGGCCTGGTGCCATCCAAGACACACCTTGAAGGTGACAGAAGCTTCCAGAGGGTGCTGGTCAGCATCTGCCTGGACCAGAGAGGTGCCAGCTCCAGCACAGCCCCTCCACTGTGCTCCAGGCAGAGCAGCTCTGCAGAGACAACATTGATCTGAAATTTAAATCCAATGTAGTAACTTAAGCATTTTAAAATGCCTGTGGATCAATGGAAATGATTGAAGTGGAAATCCGGATGGCCACACTGCTGTACCATATAATACCGGCCAAAGGTTGGCTTTTCCTGAGCAAGGGTATCTTCTAACACAGACTTAATCTTCAAAGAATTTTAAATGCTGCAAAATACTCGTGCCAGCAAAAGTCTTTAATGTGAGCCTTTCCTCTGCCCCCTTAGTAATCGTCAGTGCTGTCACTGGGATTGTGATCTAATGCTTTATGGATGTTTTTCTGCTTCATGCTTCTAACACCCTGGGAGTGAGCCATGTGTGCTGGAGAGCCCAGCACAGGAGCAGCTCTGCTTGCAAACTGCACAGAGATTGTTGAGGATGCACTCAGGCTCCCTGGGATCCTTGCTGCACACCATCATCTCAGTTCCTGCTGGATAAGCCAGGAGATGCTAAATGTGATGGGTATTTAGGATTTGTTTTCAGAGCATAATCCTGCTAATACTTTCCTCTCCATTTGTCTGATCGATGTGAGTGTCACTGGAGCAGGCTGGTCAAAGCCTGCAGGATTATTGGGGGAATCATTGCCTTGATCACACCCAGGGGCTTGGAGACACAAGGAGCAAGATATCAGGATTTCACACAGCACCTCTGAGATCCTTGCTCTGAAAGAGGCTGTGAATAAACAGGATTTGCTGGGGGTGCTGGGCTTTAGGAGTGGCTGTCGTGCCAGTCCTGCCTTCTGAGGTTGGGCTAAGCCCAAGCCCGCGTGTGCCATGGGAATCCTCCCTGATACATTCCTGCTTGGCATAAAAACACCTTCCACCCCTTCCATCAGTGACCCTGTGGAGTTAAGCTGGACTTTAGCTTAACTCTGCAGCATGGCAAAAAGAGCTTGCCTCAGTTTCTGTTGAATCAGCTGCAAATCATTTCCAGACAGCGATGCCTCCTCCTTTGTGTATTGTGGGAAACAGTAAATAATTGTCCCCTTTGTTTTTCCTACGTGACATTCCTGATTTTACAGCCTCCTTGGGTGTCTGTTTGCTGGGAATCCCAGCCCAGGTAATGGCTTCTTGGATGGGAGCCCTTTCACAGCTATGTCCACATCTGTGCTGTTTATTTGTTGTTTCCAGTTGAACAGGCTCAGGAGCTGCAGACCAAAGCAGAGCATTTCCCATTTCAAACAGAAATGTGCTGGGCAGTCCCGAGTGCAAATAACCTTCACTGCAAGCACTGGCCATTTATTCCCTCCTTCAGCTTTGTTTCTGTGGAACAGTTGTTATTTCAAGAGAAGTTTTGATTTTTGCTCCACAGCTCCTCAGTTTCTTTAAAGCCCCTTGGTGCCAGCAGCACTTTGAGGGCTCCCATGGGTTACATCCCCCTGACTTCCACCCCAGGGGGAAATAATCTGGTTTTGATGTTCCTCTCAGGTCCCTGCAGGACAGAGCAGCTAGATGAGGTACTCACAAACAGGAGGCATCGGTGATATGCCTCAATCTTTGCCCCACATCCTCAATTTCTGGTTTTACACGAGTTCTACAAGGTCGAGAATCCAGGATGAGGCACTCAGCAATTCTGATGGTGAGGATCCTGTGTGCACACGGGTACACATAAAGATTATTTCCACCTTTAGATTGGAATAAAAATTGCACATGAGCCATTTGGGACTACCCCATCTATAGATTTTATTGGGCTAGAACCCTGTCTTCTGAAAAATCCCCGTTGTAAGGTTTTGATTGCATCTCAGAAGCTGCTGGAGGAATTGTATTTTAATGTGGTTTATTTTCCTCTGACGGCTCTCAGGAGGCACACACCCACATGAGGCTGTTCTAAATGATAGTGTCATTACATTTGAACCCTTAGTAACAGGGTGCTTTTCGGCAATTGAATTCATATGTTTAATTTGGAATTTTTGTTTTGTTGCTGTATACAAATTAAGGTCTCTGCCGGTACAAACACAGCTTTCTTGTAAGCCTGGAGGTGTTGAAATGAAAATTAGAACTGTGCAGAGGTTGTTTTTTTATAAATATTTTTTTTATGAGGTCTGCAAGGCATGGGCATGAGTCTGCTGCAACCTGAGAGCTCAGTCCAGAATCACAGCAAACCCTGAATGACAGCAGAGCTCCCAGACCCTGGCAGTGTGGGATCCTTGTGGATGCTGCAGGCCTGGCTGGGAGGAAGCAGCTCTCAGTGACAGCCCTGGCCCTCTGTGCAGCCACAGGGGATGCTGGGGTTTGGCTCAGGGCTTTGGCAAATCCAGGGGAACCTGTGCTGGTTCTTGGGTGCTTTTGTGCATACCAGGTTAGGATACAGAATCACAGAATGGTTTGAAGGGTCCTGAGAGATTAACCACTGCAAACCCCCTGCCCTGGGCAGGGACCCCTTCCCCTCTCCCAGGCTGCTCAGAGCATCAGCCAGCCTTGAGCACCTCCAAGGATGGGCACCCACAGCTCCCAGAGCAGCTGTGCCCTGCCCCAGAGCATCAGCCAGCCTTGAGCACCTCCAAGGATGGACACCCACAACTCCCAGAGCAGCTGTGCCCTGCCCCAGAGCATCCAGCCAGCCTTGAGCACCTCCAAGGATGGACACCCACAACTCCCAGAGCAGCTGTGCCCTGCCCCAGAGAATCCAGCCAGCCTTGAGCACCTCCAAGGATGGGCACCCACAGCTCCCAGAGCAGCTATGCCCTGCCTCACCATCCTCAGTGAACATTTTCTAATACCTCATTTCTAATCTAATGCCTGCACCTACCCTCTTTCAGTCTGAAGCCATTCCCCCTGTCCTGTCACCCCATGCCCTTGTCCAAAGCCCCTCTCCAGCTCTTCAGAGCTGCTTCAGGCACTGGAGGGTTCCAAGGTCTCCCCAGAGCCCTCTCCTCTGCAGGCTGAGCAGCCCCAGCTCTCATCTGGATCCAGAGCAGAGGGCTGAGCCCTCTGAGCATCTTTGTGCCTCCTCTGGGCTCGTTCCAACAGGTCTGTGTCCTTCCTGTGCTGGGGACATTCTGTCTGGCCATGTCCTGTGACCTGAAGGAAGTCACCAGAATGTCACTTTGTCCCTCAACTCTTCCCTCCAGACGTGGGGTTTTGCCCCCTGTGCTCCATCCCAGCAGGGCAGGAGCAGCACAGATCCTGGTCCCTCTCCCTGCATTAAGTCATGGTTTGGAAAAGTCCTGCTTTACTTCCCACATCTGGGTTATGAGATATCCATGTCTTGAATTATAATGTTTTAATACAGACACATAAAACTTCCTGCCTTAAGACACAAAATGATCTGTAACTATTAGGGATTACAGCTGAATGTTCCTGTTGGGGGAGTTTGAATCCTAAGGCTGCTCAGGGGATTTTAATACTCTTGTCTGGAACAGCTGGTGCCAGTGGAAGTGTGCTGGATGAGACAGGCAATGGGCCTTGTCTTATCTCTCATTCCTCTTTTCATATATTTTTATTTCCATCTGTGAGAGATGTGCCTGTGTTTCAAGATATGAGCAGAGAGCAGGCAACGTGGATTATCAGTGGGAAGGCTGAACAGGGAGGCAGGAGAGCCCAGGGAAGTATCAATGCAGCAGGGAGACACAGCAGGACCAGAGACCAGGAGATGGCAGGAGAAAAATGAGGCTTTTGGCAGCCCTGAGTGATGAGCAAGGGGATTGAGTGGTGGAAAGGCAGAGGGACAAAACCTCCAGAGGGAGACAAAAAACTGGGGACAGCTGAAAGCTGAGAAGGAAAGGAGTTTGTGCTGGAGTGTGGGCACTAGGCAGGAAGGGTTGAACAAGAGGAGAAATCACAGAAAACATCTGAGGGACACACCAGCCCTGCATTGCACTGGAAAATTGCCAAGGGGAAGGAGCAATTCCCTGTTATTCCTGCAGCACCAACCACACATCCCATATTGTGGAGCAGGATCATGAGGTACAAGCTTTTCTACAAGAACTTACAAAACTTTTCATTTAAGAGACAGGACAAACAGAAATGCAGACATTGAGATGGAAAAATAGAAGATAAATGAGACCATGGTCCAGACATGCAAAACACCCTTTAAAATGCTATTTGCAACACATGAACAGTCTAATTGATGTCTGTATTTTTATAGCACAAACTGGCATCTTAAGGAATGTTTGAGGGGCACAGCAAGGTGAATGCTTCCAGAGGCTCTGTGTTATCCTGAAGGGTGAGGAGAGGAAACAAAGAAAAGGTTTCCCAGGGAATAGAATAGCAGAGGTTTGCACCATCTAAATTGGTGAGTGTGAGCTGGGACTGGGAGTGATGGTCAGCCATGGGGAGAGCACATGGATACAGATTGTGGTTGGTGCCACAGGGACCAGGGCTCTGGGGAGCTCTGCAAAGGGGTGCTGAGCTCAGGAAGGGGCTGATTTGGGCAGCAATATTCACAGTAATGCCTCATGGAGGATGTCATGTTAATGGAGGTCTGAGACAATGAGAGTGCAGACAGCAGCTCTGCTGATGCAGATGAATGCAGAATGCAAGGGAACATGGTGCAGAACTTTTAAAAATTCAGCCAAGCTCTGGAAGTGAGGCTGTAAGGGCTGCAAGGGGAGGCTGTGTCTGAGTGAGGTGCCCCAATGACCAGCAGCACAGTGATGGTCTGAGGAGAAGGGAATGTCCTTGCCTTGAGGAGAGAAGCTGGATCCACTGTCTGTGGAGGAAACAGCAGACAATGGAAAGGATAAGTTATCTGCCTGTGTGAGAGAAACATTCTTTTAGCACAGAAAGGATTCACCCAGGGCAAGATAAGAAATAACTCTAATCACCACCCACCTGCTCCTCTCAGGCATCTTTGCTAATGCCTCACTTCAGCGTGGTGCTTCAGCAGCTGAGGCAGACTGAGATGAAGAATTGCAGTGCACAGCTCCTCCATTTACCCTTCTTTCATCCTCCAGAAACCTCTCCAACACCCAAGAGGAGGAATATTGCAGGGTTATTGTTCATTCCTGGATGCAGAGTGCCAGTGTGCAGTGCAGCTCACAGCTGCTGAGACAACCTGTGCTCATCCAGCTGGGCAAACATCTGCTGAGGTGCCTGAGGAAGACGATCCTGTTGGTCATTTATGTTAATCCTGTGTGTCCCAGGACACTGTAGGGGAAGCAAAGAGGATCCTAAGCCATTAATTGTGATCATCAAAGCCACAGCACTGGGTTTTATTCAGCATCTCCATCCCCATTTTGGCAGCAGTGATCCCTGAGGCACTTCCCAGTGCCTGCTGTACTGTGGGCTAGCAAAGACTTTCAAGAGAGCTGTCCAGCAGTGCCCTTTTTGGGGCTGGGAAATGGTTCATACAGGGCTGGGAAATGGTTAATACAGGCTGGGAAATGGTGAATAGCTCCTGTATTTCTCTGCATGCTCCCCACTCTGCCCTCCTTTGTGCATGCCATCCATCACAGTGTGAGAGGTGCTCAGTGCTCACCCACGCCAGCCAGGGCACGGCTGAGGTGCCACATCTGCCTCTGTCTGTGCCTTGCCATCCTCCTCACACCCATCCCCTGGGCTGCTCAGGGAAAAAAACATCTCAGCCTGCCTCAGGAGCACCATTAAGGGAGAAAACAAGCTGGCAGATATCAGTTTTTGAGCCACTCTTATCTGATTTATTGTGAAAGTCACCTCTTTTGATTTAGGTGGTGCTGATAGTGAATGAGAAAACATGTGTTTCTAAAACAATGGCAATGAAAACATTTCTTGTCAGGGACTGTAGTTTATTGTCTTACTGCTTGAAAAGTAAAATATCCAGCAGGGAAGACACTGTGTCATCATAAAGCAAATGTGGATTATACAAGACGACAATAACTTCACGGGTAATGCCCAGAGCCGCTTCTGAGCACAAGTTATGTGGAGTGGTTTGTGCTCAGCAATGCTGCAAACCCCCTCCATCACCACAGGTCTTCCAGGACTGCCTTTCTACAGCTGAGAATGTGACACATCTGGCTGTGACTCTCATTCTTCACTCTGATTCTGGCTCTTGACCTGGGCTTTTCTCCAGGATCCCAGGGTTGTGTTCAGCACCTCCTTGCTTTCTTCTGTTAGGTGGCCCTCCAAAAAAAAAAAAGTCTCCTCTGAGACATGTCCTAGGGTACCTGAGCAGAAAAGCCTCTTCAGGATCAGCACTTGTGCTCCTGTTCTGTGTCTGACCACGATAACTTTGGCTCCACTCCTCAGAAGGAGCTGCTGGTCTCAGTGCAGGCTCTTGGCAGCACATCCTGCATTTCTTTGCCCCTCTCATTTTCCTGCCTGGGCTCCTCTCCCTGATTCTGTTTGACAATGTTTTCCTTCCCCATTTGGCAAGTCAGCTCACCTCTAAGCCTTATCATATTTAAATGTTTAACTGCTTTCAGACCTTAATTAAGAGTAGTAGCAGCAGCAATAGCTGCAGCTGTAGGAATGGCAGTGATTTTTCCTATCTTAAATTTTAATGGCTTTTGTACCAGGCTTTCTAGAAAGGTGATTAATGGCACCCAGAGAGGCTGATGAGGTAAATGTTTCTCCACGCTGATTTTTGCCCTTTCTATTCATGGCCCCCTTTCTTGACATGAAAAACTAAAAAGTCCATTTAGAAAGAATTCTGTGATTATATTTTTTTCTGAGGTTCAGTAGGTGCTTAATACAGCACTTAATATATGTGTTGAATAGGAGCTGATCTCTTAAAGACCCAGCTCTTGGTGGTCTCCATGCCAACTCAGCTTTGCTTTGAGCAGTAATTACTAATATTGTTTGTAGTCTCCAAAGATTTGGTGGTTTTTGGAGACTAAGCTTCCCTAGGCTAACCTTTGTTTCTTTCATCTTTTGTACCAGGCTGAAAGGTGTATATGGACTTTTGATTTGATAGAAACACCCTTGCCTGAAGTTTTAATGTTTTAGGTTTGTAGAATGGGTCATTGAGTCATAAGATGTGAAACATCTGTTTGCATTTGCAGTGAGACACCTAAAAGAGTTTTAAGACCAAAATAAAACAGAAAAGGAAAACAAAACAAAACAACCCAAAATTAAAGGATGTGAAAACCCTCAGGTCAAGTGGCAGCATTGTGATTATTCTCTTGGACAGAAAATATTTATTGTGGCTTGTAACCGTGTCCAGCAGGTGGTTAATTAGCAAAGTAGATATTGTCACAGTGGAAGCAAGAGAATGCAATTCATAGCAAATCCTCCAAGATAAGCAGCAGACACAAAGGTGATTAAGCTGTCAATAGAGAAAGAGCCCAGAGCAGGGGGAAGCAGGTGGATTTCAGTGCATGCCCACAAACTCAGGCTCTGCCACGGAGCAGGGACACGTTTACATCGATAACATTTGTGATCCCCCAATGCCCCCGAGCTCCAGCCACCAAGCAGGATCCCACACCGTGCTCTCCTGAGCAAGGAATGCCTCTGCATTAAAGAGCTGATGATTTAAACATTAGCCAGGGGACTGGGGCTGGGCTGAGCAGGCAGAGCAGCGTGTCTGTGCACCGTGAGCACGACCACAACCTGCCTGCTGCCATTTGCTCATCCTGGGAGCAAAGGCACTGGCATTTTGTCAGGGCAGAGATCTTCCCCACCGTTAATTAAGCACCAGAGAGGCACAGCAGTATTACTGTGATCTCGTTGTGCAGTCAGGAGATGCCAGACAGCTTGGCTGGGCTGGGCTGGGTAGCCCAAGGGGTGAACCTTGCCCTCCTCGCTGGCATTGCCCTGCTCGCCTCTCCCTGCTCACTGCACTCACAGATGATTACAAGAGCTATTTACTTGTATTTCAAAGCATGTGAACAAAGGCAGCAGCAAAAGCAAAACTTCAGATGACAGAGGGAAGAAAAATTAGACTACATTTTTAGAATTACTGTATTGTCATCCTCAGTTGGAAAGAGCTCAGATCTAAGCTCGCAGGTTATTTTTTTAGCTATGTAGGAGCATCTCTGCTTCCTCTTAGCTTGGCACAGTCTAAGATTAGCGTGTGAGTGCCTCTGGCTGTACACATGCCTTCTCTCTAGATCAGGAGAGTACCAGCTCCAGGTTTGGACAGGTTATTTCAGATTATTGGGCCATTCATGTGGTGATGGGCCCCTGTAAAACCAGAACTCTGCCTCACGGTGTTTCCCTCCCTAATGAGAGTATGTGGTATGAAATCTACAGTACTTTAAACATCTGGTTTTAGGCTGTGTCTAGTAAAGACAATAGGCTTTGATGATTTTTATTTTGTCTTTCTGGAAACTGAATGTGTTTCCTATGGCTTATGACCACAATTCATTTCTAAGTGATTTTCTCTGGCCAATTTCCATCTATCATTTAAATAATCTAGGAACAAAGATGAGGTATTCTGCAAGAAGGTGTATGACTCTGTAATCATTCTACCTTCATATCCCCTTTGGGGGAGTTCTTAGAGATGAAATGACCTTCCTGGCTATCAAGCATTGCCAGTGTAACAGGGATGGATAATATGACACCCCTGACACAGAGCCAAAGGCAGGTCGAGCTGATCATGCAGTACCCAGACCTGAAAATGACAGAAACTTGATTAAAATAAATGTGAGAAAGGAGTCTGAGAGTGATGGGAGCCCTCTGCTAGCTAGCAGGAGAGTGGGGAATCTCACAGTGATGTATGGCCTTTACTGTACTTTTCATTTGGACCATGATGAGGGAAATTTACCATTTTACTGTCCTCTCCAGGGACCTTGTTCTGTGCTCTTTAGGAGGAAACCATACCCAGAGCCTGGAAAATGCTGGTCACTGGCATCCTGCACAAGGATTTGACATCTGCAAAGCTCAGCTCCCCATTTGCTGGATGATGAGTACTGTACATCTCCTATATGAGCTGTTAAGAGCTTGGGTTGGTGAGCTTGTAGCATGCTCCATCACACAAAACTACATGGAAAAATCAATATTCTATATTAGTGCGACTATTTATTTTTCCTCCAGAGACTTCTAGAGCAGTCAACAAGATACTTTAGCACTTATTTGCTCAACTTTTGGGCTGAGAAACTTACATAAGATTTTTTGCTTTTTATACTCCCAGGAGCTCTTGTCACACATCTTGGGTAGGCAGCCATCTGTGGCATGTAACACTGCAGAACAGTGTCTAACAGAGCTGAAACTGCAGACCAAAGTCTGGAAAAGACTTTCATGCAGACCCTCAAACTTGAGTTTGGCCAAGGGAAATTAATTTTGTCAGTCCTATCAAGATTTTTGCTGTTAAGGAACATATGATGGAGTATCTGAAGCCATGTGGAAGCTTTAATGGTCCTATTGCTTCCTTGGAGGGTAATTTAGAGTGTTGATAAACATGGGTAGGGCTGGGGGGTTACACCTGCACTGGTGAGAACTTTGCCTTTAGCCTGTCCATTTATTCCTGCTCTTTAAAATCAGTTTATTTAACACGAGGGTTTGCAGAGGGAATATCCCAAGGAGCTGTTTGCTGTACCTACCATCTTTCAATAAGAAACATTGACCTTGGGCTTTCAGGGGATAAAACAAGCAGAAGAGATGGCCAAGGATGAATTCCTCAGAGGCACAGCCCTGGGCAGGAGCTGCAGCCCATGGATCCAGGGATGTGAGTGCTCAGCACTGAGGTGGTGCCATGGGGTTCTCAAGCCCTCTAACTTCATTTTCTGCTTCATCCTCAGGAATGGTCGTGCAAAGAGCATGATTTATCATGACTGTTATGGTGATCTACCTTGATTTAGTGGTGAAATTACAATGATGGATCATACTTAATTATGATCATTAAAAGACATCAAAAATGTAATCGGCTGTTCATCATATACCTTATAAAGGAAAAAAAAATATAATCTCAGGATTTTAAAGACTGGGACTCTAGGTGTTGATAAAATTAGGATATGTTTTATTCATGCTGTGACACAGCCTTCTTCCTTCACTGATCTTGTCCAGGTGTTTAACTTCACAGCCACTGGGGGTGGATTTGAATGAGACTTTAATGAAGTATGAGCAAGCACGTGTCCTGGTTTTTCCAGGGCCCTGTGGGGTGCAGGTCGTGCCCCACTTTAACCAAATCCAGCGGGCTCCATCCAGGGAGAGCCTGTGCAGCAGCACAAGCTGCAGATCAGCACCTTGGTACGAGCTGTTTGCATTCTGGAAAGGCAGATTTGCCCCTATTTGACCTTGATTAAAGTCTAGCACAGTTTAATGAGGCAACATAAAATGCAAGTCAAATGCTCAATAGGGAAAATCTTGTCAGACATAAGGAACAATTGGGATCAAGTCAGTCAGGGCTTCCCTGGGCTTTTAATGACCTGTTAGATTCAGCTTTACTGAGGGTTTTACAAAAAAACATAAGTGATAATGACTGAAGGGAGCATCATTAGTATAGGAGTGAAATGGCTAATGGCTCCAGATTGCTCACAGGTGTCAGGGAAGAAAAGTTTCTCCCTAGGCAGCAGCTCTGTGATCCCCCCAAGCACTGTTATTGGCACTGCAGGAGGGCCCATCGGGGTTAATGGAGATGGGCCCCTGGTGCTGGAGCCCTGCAATGTGTGCAGAGGACAGGGACAGGCAGGAGCTCAGCCCTGGCATCCCTTCCCTGGTGCCAAACCCGCTGAGGGAGCTTGGCAAGAGCCGGGGAGGGGCCATATGGCTGAAGGCAGGGACTGGAGCATTTGATAAATATTGCTGTTAGTGTGTGTTATTAGTACAGCTCTGTGCCACAGCAGGGAAGGAAAGGTGCTTTGGTGGGCTGAGCTATCTGGGCAGCAAACCTTCCTGCTGGACCCTTGTGCTCTGCAAAGTGCAGGAGCCCATCCAGGGAGTGAGCACAGACACTGCTGTCTGTGATGGTAATTAACACTGGCACCATCCACCACATTTCCCCTGCATCCTCAGAGTCTAGCTATGAGCAAATCAAAGCAGGAAACATCTTCCAAGAGCTTTGCTTTGATTGAAGAGAGAATTCGGGGAAGTCCAGTGGCCTCTATTACAGAGCACTCCAACTCAGATGATTGCTTATCCTATTTGGCTCCAAAACCTGCAGCACATTATCATGCCCCAGTTAGCAGATGGCAAACTGAAGGCCAGGGAAGAGGTGCCCAAGGTCGTGCAAGGTTGGGAGACTCGGAGGGTACAGAAAACATCTGGTAATTGCACGTGGTGGTGAAATGATTCTGCAGAGAATCTGCGCCAGTGGCCACAGGAGAAGCAGAGAGGGTCTGTGAGGTTTCTGTGCTGGGTACCACAGACAGTGCTGCTACCACAGAGGGACATTGGTGCCTCACTGCTGTCCTTCCAGCTGGGCTGTGAGTGCTGACCCCTCAGGAGGAGCAGCCACTCCTCTCTTCTGAGCCAGCTCGGGGTCTTGGGCTGGGACATTCACGGGCTGGGGCACCCACGAGGAAGCTGATGTGGAGGAAGGAGCACCATGGTTTGGTGAGCCCAGATTGCTCCTTCCTAGAGCTCAGAGGGGCTGGGCTTTGGTCTCCTCGCTGCAGCAATCCCAGCCAGTGGCTGCACAGCAGGATTTTGACCTTTTTGTGGAGAAAAGCTCCACTTCTTGCCAAAAGGGCAAATCCTTACAAGTGTGTTGCCTTCTCTCCTGTGGGTCCAGAATGCACATAACTCACTTTTCATTCTAAGAGCAAAGTGTTTTCACAGAGACAATTGAAAGAAATTAAGAATGGCACATCATGATCATTTATATCATGTGTATCTCAGAAAGTTCATCAATTCATATTGCATTAGGGAATATGTAAACTAAATGTGCACTCATTTGGCATAGTCCTCAGAGCAATTATTCTTCAGTTGATTTAGTACACTTGATAAAAATAAAGGTTAAGGAGGATGTTAATTTGGGATTTTTGTTTTTTTTGCTGGTTTTTGTAATGCATTAGAATGCAGATTAATTCCAGACTTTATAATACTGCAACCAATTCACTATCATATAAAAATAACTTGCATAAATCAGGGAAGGGGCCTGATCCTTGTGCTTGAACACTGGCAGGGAATTTTGACATTGACTTCTATAGGAGCAGGCCCAATGTCAAAACCTAGATATAACATGAATCTGTGCCAGACACGTTAGAGCTGTGCTAGGAACATCCTCATTGGAGCATAATAAAATGTGAGAGAGACACACTGTGAGCACTCCTGGGGTTGGGGGCCCTCGGCAAAATGTTGGTGGCAGAACTAATTCTAGTCTGAGGAAATTAGAAAGCCAGTGTGGTGAAATGTTGTTGCTTCCAAATCCCAGCCCATCAGACTCCCCAAGACCTACATTTTTCTGTCCAATTTTGGGGGTGGGGGAGTGTTGGCAGGACATCCTCCGGAGACACTGAAAAGAGATAAAACTACTGCAGATTTTTTTTTTCTCCTCTGAGTTCAGGAAAGAGGAGTGAAAAACCTGCCAGAGGTGCCCTAAAATTGCTAATGAAAGAGAGTGAGAGAGGCATTTGCTTCAATATGCTCAGCCAAAATGGGATTTTCAAAGGAGTCTGGATAAAGACATCAGACACAAAGAAATCAGTACCTAATAAAAGAACTTACCTGAGTCAATCCTGCTGATTGGCTTCAATAGCAGACATGTGGGTGTTGAAGCAGAATTCACTGCAGAAGTTTAAAAAAAAAAAAAAAAAGAGAGAATGAAGAGGAAAAAGAAAAATAACATGCAAGTAGTAGGGAATGCTAATAACACGAGTAGGAAAGGGCCCTGCCTCTGCAGGGCTGAGAGAGCTTCACAGTGCTGCAAGTCTTCTCCCTCAGGAATAAACCAAACCTCTGTCCTGATCTGCATCTGGGGGCAGACAAAGAGAAGGAAATCTCCCCAGAAGAAAAATGGGATTATAGAAGTACTGAATCAGGAATTACATGGGAGTTATACATGGGAGATTTCACTGTAGGAAAATGGGTTTACACACATAAACCTGTGGCTCAGTTCAGAAAACTCTTGTCCATGGCACTCTGACTGAGGGATGCCTCCATTCTGCTTTCACTGCCACTCCCCACTGGTGCTGTGGGGACAACCCTGTGTCCCAGAGCTGCCTCAACCCATCACAGCCATGGGAAAAGCTTTTCCTGCATCAATCCTTCCCCCTGTACACTGACCCCACAGGTGCATTTGGGGTTTGCAGACAGCCCCTCAAACCCCAGCACAGCCCCACAGTGCCAGGGGCACTCAGGAACCTGCACCCGGGGAGGGAGAGCTGCTCACCATCCTGTCCCCATCCCTGGCACTGAGATCCCTGCTCCCAGTGTGCTCAGAGCAGTGTTTGGAGCTCAGAGCAGAGGTGGGAGATCAGCTCTTCCTTCTGTCCTTTCTGCATCTCCCGCCCCTTCTGGGTCCAGCTTCCTGCACAAACAGGGAAGATTTTAATCTGCTCCTTCCACATCGGCTCAGTTTGGATTTGTGCACGGAGGAGACAGCTGGATTTCCATGCCAAGCTCCAGCCATGCCTGGCCAAATCCTGTTGAGCCATGTGCATCCAATTCTCCTCCTCCCCCGGGTCTGGAGGCGCTGGAACTCGCCTTGGCTGGGGAAATGGAGCTAAAATTAGGCACAGATCTGCTCCTGCCCTCCACACAGCCACGGCAGGATTTGTTGCTGGGTTTGTGCATCCTTGGGTGGTTTTTGGGAGCCCTCTCCAAGTGCAGGCCTGGGGGGCTGCAGGGAGTCTCGTCTGCACAGGGGTTTTGCTTCTGATTATCAGGCAGCACAGGCAGGCCCGTGGTGCCTCACTTCCATTAAGCTCATTTCTTGGACCAGTGAGTAAAACCACGCATTTCGACATTTTTTGGAATAAGAGGAGCATGCTGAGCTGGAGTTCTCAAGATGCCAAATGTGATTTCACAGCCACTATCCAGATAGAATTGCCCTTTAGCATCATCCAAGAAGTTCTTACACACAAAAATTATTCTGTCATACATAAAATGGCCCAAGTAATTTGGATGAATTATTCAATAAACTTTGCCTTGCTGTAATCCACAAACAATTTATGATGTTCTTGAATTTCCTCATAATTCAGTTATTTCTTGCTATCTAAGTTGGAGGAATAAGTTGTGGCCTGTTGCCTGCAAGTATGTGATTAATTAATTGCACATTTCTGGATGCTGGAGTTTAAGTGCATTGGTCAGTCTAATTGGATCAGTGGGCCACATGGTGTACTTATGTTCTCAGGTTGGATGGATGCTTCTCCTTGAAAGAATCCTCCAAGAATAAAGATTCCTGATCAAGCATTTAGAGCAGGAATCCAGGCTGAAATGCCAGGATGCAGGCAACCACAAACTCAATCAATTCCTGAGTGCTGCTGGCATCCTGGAAAGCAGAGTGCTGCATTGTGCAAGCCTTTTTTCCAAAAAAAAAAAAAAAAAAAGAAAAAAAAATTCCAGCTCCAGAAAATATTCATAGAAGTATTACCTAATAATCACTTTGCCAAGCTCACTCCTGCCAGCAAGTTCAGTTGTTAAAACACATGTAAAGTACAAGCTCAACTGAAGCAAATTTCTATGAAAATTATGTACAGCACATGCTTCCATCCACTCCTCTGAGCTCTCACTGTGCTGGTATTAAAAGGATCAGCAACATCTCTCTTTGCACCATGTTTATTGCAGTTTTATGTAACCTGAATGCCACCTACATCCTGGCTCTGTCATTAATTTTAAGCTAGGTCAAGTTCATACATATTAGATAATAAGCATTTTTAGTCCCCAAATGTGTGCGTTAATTAATTTTATTTCATTCAGAATAATTGTCCTTATAGCTCTGTGCTCATTAAAAGGAGGTTGAGAATCCTCCTTTGTGCAAGGCTTAATTTGGGTGGAAATCACAGAAGCTGCCTTACAACTTCTCTGTCAATGTAGCTGAGTTCTGACTTGCAGGCAGCCCTGCTCCTCCCCACCACTGTCACTGACTCAGGAGTCATTTCCAATTCCTCAGTGTAAGCACACCTCACTCTAAGGAGACAGAAATTACACCCAGAGCAGTAGAATTAGCCAGAAGACCTAATTTTGGGTGTTTTGCTTTTGAAAGGTCTGAGCATCTGAAATCCAGGTGCTGGAGGGCCATGTCCTTACTGTCCAGTTTACCTGTCCAGGGGCAAAATGTCCTTCCAAGTGACACTCAGGGTCTCTCAGAGTGCCTGTGCCTTGTGCAGGAGGTTTCTAAAGAGTAAAAAACAGCACAAACTATAGTTTATAAGCAGCTCATGGGTGATCAGGTAGACTTGCTGAAGTTGGTACAGATTCTGAAATTATTTGTGTTGTTTTTTCATTTTTTTGTGTTTTATTGGCAGGGCTTGTGTGCCCCAGACTTGTCTTTTCTCAGTGTCAGCCACTTGAGCCTTGAGACTGCTGCTGCAGTAGCTGTTCATTAAAAACCCATTTGTCATTTATTAGGAATCTGTAAATGAGCCCTGCACAGGCTGGTCTCTCCTCCAGCACTGCTGCTGCTGGACATCTTTGTGTCCCCTCGTGCTTCTCACTCATTTTCACTGTGAGAGAAGGGCTCTTCAGGGGTTTTGATGTGGAGCCAGTGTCTGAGCTGCTGGATTTAGAGGAGGTGTGGCTGGAGCTCATCTCTCACAGATCAGAGGATGAAGATGCTCAGCACCTGCTGGAATATTCCCTGGTGAAAGGCTGCTCTCAGCTTCTGTCCCCCACTTTTCATCTGCAGTTGACATCTTCCCTGAGTCAACCAGACATGAAGTACTGAATAGCACATTTTAGCTCTGAGTTAGCTACTTGAGGCGTGCCTAAAAAATGTATGAAGCACCAGCCTGGGTCTTGCCTTCTTGGGAAGATGTGACTGGGGAGGAAGAATTTGGGGAGGAGGCAGTCCCAAAGGGAACGTGGCCCTCCCAGAAGGGGATCCCTAGGGAACAGAGCAGCTCAACCTCTCCTATAAATACATCATTTCTCCTCATCTGGAGAGGGCAGTAAGGTGTGCAGCATGTCCTGATGATCATCAGACACGCACAGTTCCCTGGCCAAAGGAGAAAAGGGAGTTTAAAACCAAAGGGGCTGGAGGAGACTTCTCTTCAGGCATAAAGGACTTTCACAGAAAGTGCCTCTGATGGCACTGCACAGGGAGCCTGCCTTCCTCCAGCCCTCTTGAGGCTTTTTTTGCACCATTTGTGCAATGCTGATCTTCTCAGCTAATGTCTTGAATTCCTCTGCCTGGTAACGCAGTGTGGTCCTCTGAGACCCCTGGGCCTACTTAATTTCATGCATGTGTGAGATACCTTTTCCCTTTTGGCACCATGATACCAGCTGCAGCCACTTTAAACACTGCCAGTTATCAGAATCTGTACAGGGGACAGGAGCAGGGAGAAGATAATGGATTTGCCTTGAGAGCTCATCTAGAAATCCAGCCCCACGCAGCAGACTGCCTGTGTAATGCATGACTTTTTAATAATGTAAATATATTAACATTAGAGCAGCCTTCTCAGTCTTCCATACCTACACATTACATCACTATCAGGAGCAAATGTAATTAGATATCATAAATATGAATAATACTGGGGCATTAGCAGGGAGAGCACCAATGAGTTGCTTTGCTTGTCACGTAATTGGAGAGCATGAAGGGTTGGTGTGCTGAGCAGGGATCAGCCCTAATGTGAAGGGACAGCTCCTGTCTGCAGAGCCTCACCCCAAATAACTTCACAGGGACACTGGCAAGGCTTTTTCAGGGCTGAAAGTTAACATTTCTGTGAAGTTGGTTAGTGCCTGCAAACGCTCTGTGCTATTTTCTAATCAGTGACATTCGCTCTCTTGGTTATTTAATGGTATTAGCAGCAGCAGAAGTGGAACCATTTGTTTCAGGCCAAGCAATCATAATCCTGCTCACTCTGGGTGCTGGTATTTAAGTATGTGTGGGATGCTGTTTTCATCCCACACTCCTCTTCTGTAAGATTTTTGCTTTGCAAAGTTTCCCAGACTCTTGGTCTTCTGCTTAGCACCCTCCAGGTAAGCCTGGAATTGAAGAAATGTCAACCATTTTAAATAAGGTACAATGCCAAAATGACAGATGAAGATTTTAAACTTCCAAAGCAAAAAAAGAATTATTTAGCATGGCTCTACTGGGAGTACAGACTCACGCTGAGAAAAAATGGGATGCTTTGAATGACTTTCTGGCAAGGAAATCTGTGGAATTGCCCAAGTGGGAAATATTGAGTCCTTGTTCCTGGGGTAGATTAGATCCATGCTAGAAGACAATCTTGGCTGGAGGACAGGTCAGTGCTGCTTTCCCAGTGTAAGGGATTTTCCAGGCTCATGAGCTCCTTGGAGCCCCAGTTTCCCATTATCCAGGTGCAGAGGGAAGGTTTGGCTCCTCCCTTGGTGAGGACAGGATTCTGAGCCCAGAGCTGCATGCTCAGGGCACAGAGAGGGAACAGAGGGTGCAGTGTGGCTGTGTGCAGCCAGCACCAGGCTCTGGGCTGAGACAAGGCTGTGCCCCCTCGTCCCCACCCTGTGCTGGCTCTCTGAGCCTTTCCCTGCCTGCTGCAGCCCCTGGGCACACAGCAGGGCTGTGATCAGCTGTGGGGTCAGCCTGGGTTTGCAGGGGCACCTGCAGAGCAGGGCTGAGCAGGGTGAGGGGTTTTCCTGGTGCAGAACAGCCCTGGGCTCCAGCCTGAGCTGCTCAGGGCAAGCACACCCAGCCAAGAGGAGTTTTTGAGAGTCAGAGGTGCAGAACAACCCTGGGCTGCTCAGGGCAAGCAAACCCAACCAAGAGGAGTTTTTGAGAGTCAGAGGTGCAGAACAACCCTGGTGCAGAACAGCCCTAGGCTCCAACCTTGTGCTGAGCTGCTCAGGGCAAGCACACCCAGCCAAGAGGAGCTTTTGAGAGTCAGAGGTGCAGAACAACCCTGGTACAGAACAACCCTGGGCTGCTCAGGGCAAGCAAACCCAGCCAAGAGGAGTTTTTGAGAGTCAGAGGTGCAGAACAGCCCTGGGCTGCTCAGGGCAAGCACACCCAGCCAAGAGGAGTTTTTGAGAGTCAGAGGTCTGGCAGGGGGTGCTCCTTGGGTTATTGTAGGAGGGCACCCTGAGGCTGTTGGCAGTCTGAACTAGCTGCTCCAAAGCAACCTGTCACTGGGACTTCTTCTTGTCTCCTGAAATTACCCTTGTTCTAGGTTTGGATGCCAAATCCTCTGTCACCTTCATCTCTTCTTCCTTCTCTACACACCTTGTTCTCTAATTAGTTGAATTTCTGTCTCTGCTCTGCTTCTACTTTAGTCCTTTTCCTAGCTCTGCTCTTAGATCTTGTTTTCTTTACTTTCTGTCTGCCCTCTCATGGCTGGATATTTATTTGCTTATTTTAATTTCTCCGCTGGGAAAGCCTTTTCCTCACCACATCTTGTAGACATCAGAGGATGCTCCCGGCCCCTCTCTGTCCTCCCCTTCCCTCTGCCGGTGTTTTTCCTTTGCTCTGCCCCCTCTGTGAGCCGTGCTGTTGCTCTGCTCTCCCTGCCATGGGAACTTCAAACAGACACGGCCATTTCATACCCCGGCGAAGGAGAGGTCTGCAGGAGTGATGGGATGTGCCAGGGGAGGAAAGGGAGCATCCTTCCCCTCTCTCCTTTCATTTTTGTGCTCAAAGCATTTCATTCCAGCTTCTGGGAGGAGGCAGGCCAGGACAGGAGCCAGGAGCCCCATCCTGCTCCTGTTTGGGGCTGGGGATGCTCAGCTGCTCCCTGAGCCCAGCTCCTGGATCCCCAGCAGTGAGGAGGGGGAAAAAGAGGCAGCAACATCCTAAAAGTCTAAATCATAGTAAGAAACAGCTCTGCTCCTGAGGGGAGCATACAGGGTGTTAGGAGCTCTTTGCCAGATTTCACATTTATTTGTGAGAGTCTGCAGTGAAGGAAAGCAATCACAGCACTTCAAACCACAGCAGCCAGGGGGATGTGGGGCTGGGGCAGTGATCAGTGGGGCTGGGGCAGGGATCAGTGGGGCTGGAGCAGTGATCAGTGGGGCTGGGGCAGGGATCAGTGGGGCTGGGGCAGGGATCAGTGGGGCTGGGGCAGTGATCAGTGGGGCTGGGGCAGGGATCAGTGGGGCTGGAGCAGTGATCAGTGGGGCTGGGGCAGGGATCAGTGGGGCTGGGGCAGTGATCAGAGGGGCTGGGGCAGGGATCAGTGGGGCTGGAGCAGTGATCAGTGGGGCTGGGGCAGTGATCAGTGGGGCTGGGGCAGTGATCAGAGGGGCTGGGGCAGCCATCAGTGGGGCTGGAGCAGTGATCAGTGGGGCTGGGGCAGGGATCAGTGGGGCTGGGGCAGTGATCAGTGGGGCTGGGGCAGGGATCAGTGGGGCTGGGGCAGGGATCAGAGGGGCTGGAGCAGGGATCAGAGGGGCTGGGGCAGTGATCAGAGGGGCTGGGGCAGGGATCAGTGGGGCTGGAGCAGGGATCAGAGGGGCTGGGGCAATGATCAGTGGGGCTGGGGCAGTGATCAGTGGGGCTGGGGCAGGGATCAGTGGGGCTGGAGCAATGATCAGTGGGGCTGGGGCAGGGATCAGTGGGGCTGGGGCAGCGATCAGTGGGGCTGGAGCAATGATCAGTGGGGCTGGGGCAGGGATCAGTGGGGCTGGGGCAACCATCAGTGGGGCTGGGGCAGTGATCAGAGGGGCTGGAGCAGTGATCAGTGGGGCTGGAGCAGGGATCAGTGGGGCTGGAGCAGTGATCAGTGGGGCTGGGGCAGGGATCAGTGGGGCTGGGGCCATGGGGAGGGCGAGGTGGGGCAGCTCCCCTGGGCTGTTGGGTTGAGCAGAGCTTTCTCAGGGTGCAGCCTGCTGATCCCAGCTGTGCAGAGCTCCCTGCAGCCAAACCCTGTGGAAGGACTGGTGGAGGCTGTGGCTGCAGCTTCCAGCCCCTTCCCCACAGAGCAGGCAGCACCATTAGCCCATGGAATCATAAAAAAGAATCACAGGTTCATGAATGGTTTGGGTTGGAAGGGACCTTAAAACTGACCTAATTCTAAACTCCCTGCCATGGGCAGGGACACCTTGCCCCATCCAGCCTGGCCTTAAGTACTCCCAGGGATTTCCCATCCCATCCCTGCCCAGAGCAGGCAGCAGTGCCCTGGGTGCTGTGTGCTCAGAGCCAGCTGTGCACCAGGAGCCACAGCTGGAGCTGGGCTCCCTCAGTGCCTGCCAGCACAGGCCACCCTGGGAAATGCAATTACTGATTTTTACTGGTTGTATAGTTTCTTCACAGCCTCAATTTGAAAGCAATAATGATCTTTTCCTCTCCCCTGGGTACTGGGAAGCAGCCTGGGGAATTGGTTGCAGAGAGGGGCTGTGGGAATGGCTCCTGCCTGGGAGCACGAGGGTGCCAGCAGTGAGGAGGAGACCTCAGCTTCTGCTTCCCCTAAGTTGTTACCAAGAGCTAAGAGAAAAGAATAACTGGAGAAATGTCTCTGTGTTGAGATATTTGTCTTGTCGAGCTGCTGGCATCCCACTGTGGAGAGAGAGGTGCAGCCTCAGGCATCACAGCAGGGCTGCAGGACCTGGGGACCCCCTGTGCCACCAAAAGCAGGGCTGGGCCATGCCCAGGGTGCAGGCAGGAGCAGGCTCTCACTGCTGGGGCTGGCAGAGCTGCCTTTGCAGGAGGAAGGGTTGAAAGCAGCTTTTCTGCTGCATGGAGCTGGGCAAGAGTAAACCCAGCGCTCCACAGGGACCAAGCTGGGGATTGTCTCCAAAGATTTCCCTGTATAAATACCCTCCTGTGGCTTTTAATATGGCTGGGGAGGAGGGAGGAACAGCCTGGGCCAGCAAACCTGGTTTTCTAATCTGTGAAAACCAAGCAGGTAGAGAATAGAGGGAGGAAAAGAGCAAACAGTGGTGACCTTGCTGTGTGTCTTGAAGGAGCAGAAAGAGGTCCCTGAAATGCTGCTGTGCCCTGCTCACCTGTCCCCTCACACCTCTGGAGCTTTGTAGTGCACCTTTAATGACTGCAGAGGGACAGGGTTGCTGCTAATGAAGCAGGATGTGGTGAAACCTGTTCCCTGGAGCAGTGACAGCTCAGGTCTGTTATTTTATCCCAGTGGCATCATGGCCAGGCTGTATGAATGCAGAACACTTTTCATTTGCATGGCTTTATGGAGTTACCCACACAAGGGTTTGACCAGGTGCTGTGCTGCTCTCACCAGGGAGCTGCAGCGTGGGACACACCAGGCAAAATGCAGCCAGTCCTGGCTGAGAGAAGCAGAGGCACACCTGGCCAGGTGGGGCAGGGTGGCCCAGGAATGGGCATTCCATGCAGGGCCTGAGTTCAGCTGATGCACAGGCAGGGACAGGGAAACTCCTCAATCTTGGCTGTGCGTCCCTAACGGATCTGCAGAGCTCCCTGGAGAGGACAGAACTCATGGGGATGGTCCCAGAGGGAAAATTCAATGGAAATAGATGGAAAGAGAAAAAGGGATATTTCATTTGGATTAATATTGGTTTGGTTTTCATCTGAAAGTATTAAAAATATTGGAGGAGACTTGTAAATCAACTGATATTTTGAGCTGAAAAGACCTGAAAGTCTGCTAGTGAAAGCTTCTACATTTTTCTGTAAGCAAATAGCAGATATGTTTTGATGCTTAAACTCATTTATTTTTATTGGAAAGGGTGTTTGGCTGTTTGGTTTTGTTTTCCCTTTGCTTTATATTGGAGAGAAAACATCCTTGATGGAAATGTGTGATCCAGGAGGGAATCTGTGAGTCTGCCACCAAACACATCTTTTCAGTACAAAATGTCTCCAGCACCAGAATCCTGGGTTAATTTGCCATTCTTGCTGGGCTACAGACAAACTGTTCAGCTGATTAGAGCTGTGCAAACACACCCACCATCACACACTGGGGCTCAAAAACTGCAAACAACAACAACCAGGGGATGGTTTTTCCTTCCCAGGCTTTGCCCTGCCCAGCTCCAGTGCTGGGTGTGAAAGCCAGCCTGTCTCACCCAGAAACAGCTTCATCCTCATCATCCTCATCATCCTCATCATCCTCATCACCTCTGGCTCTCACTGGCTGCTCTCACTGCCTCCCCACTCCCCCTGGCCTGAAGCTCCCAGCCCTTGCTCCCCATTTCCCCAGCAGCCTTGGGGCTTCTCTCCCAAGCAAATAGATATGTTTTGATGCTTGAACTCATTTATTTTTATTGGAAAGGGTGTTTGGCTGTTTGGTTTTGTTTTCCCTCGCTTTCTGGTGTGGTGTGGGGAGCTGCTGCTCTTGCTCCATCACAGCAGCTGCAGGAGGATCTGCTCCCTCTGGGAAAGGACAGCCTGGGAGCATCCATCAGTTCCCTGGGGCCATGCAGGGGGATGGAGGGGGCAGATGAAGGCAGACTCAGGGGTGAAGGTGTCTGGAGGTCCCTCTGGTTCCGAGGAGAACTGGGAGGACTGGTCAGCCTCTCCACTTGTGTCCTGGTTTGCAGGACAGGTGTCTGCCAATAAAGGCAGGAACTTCTCTTTGAAATGGAGAATGTAAACCCCCTCCCTCCAAATTATTATAATTTGGAAAATAAGGGGCTCTTAGGCAAAGAGATGGGAATTAGGAATAACAGTTCTTCACTAGGAAAATTAAAATAGAAATACAGTATTACACAGAACAATCCCAACCCTGCCAGAGTCAGAATCCAAGCTGACACCCGTCAGTCAGTCAGGGTGTTGGCACAGTCCCATTCAATGGTGGCTGCATCCTCCTGCAGGGGCAGATGTGGTTCAGCTGGAGCAGTGCTCCTGGAGAAGGTGCAGTTTCCTCTGAAGCTCCAGGGATGATGTGGAAGGGTCTGGTTTTCCTCTGGAATCCAGTGGAAAGAAGGTGCCTTGGTGTTCCAAATGTCAGTTTTTATCTGGGTAGGAAAGGCTTGGCTCCTCCCCTGGCTGGAGCATCTCCCAGTGGGATGATGGAATTTTATCAGTCATGCCCTGGGACTCACTGGCCATGAACAGGAGATATCTCCTGGAGGGAGGATGGGCTGTGGGAAGATAAAGATGATTGCCCAGCTGGTTTAAAGATGGCCCATGAGCAGATAATGTGTGCCAGAAGATCAGGGGCACTGCCCAGCTGCGTTAACAGATGGGACAGAATCCACATTGCTGGTCACATCAACCCAACACAAGTTGGAAGGGGGGTGCAGTGTTTGACACAGGGGCTCCCAAACCCACCCCAAACCTTCAAGGGCAGGGGCACCACGGTGCTGACCCTCTCTGCTGCCTGTTCTGTGGCCACCTCTCCTTGTGGCTGTGACACCCTGCTGGGATTGTTCTGTGACACCCTGGTGGGATTGTTCTGTGACACCCTGGTGGGTTGTGTTTTCCTGTGACATTCTGCTGGGGTTGTTCTCCCCAGGGAAATCTCAGTGGCCACCCAGATGATCTCCCTGTTGCTGGAGCAGCACAGAGCAGTGTCAGCAGCCCCGAGTGCCTGGTTCCCAAAATCCTGCTCCACTTTAACCCTGTGGTGTTCCTGAGGCAGGGGCACACACAGAGCTCTGCCTGCCCCCAGTCCTGCCCATCATCCCTGCACCTGCCAAACCTGGAGCACACAACACCCAAATTCTGCCCCTGGGGAAAACAAACCCACACATCTGTTCTCATACTGCATGGGAAAAATACATTAAAAAAAAACCCAAACCAAACCACAAAAAAAAGGTGTTTTAAATTGAGCTCATATTTTTCCAAACTTCTTTTCTCTTTGTCCTTGAAGAAAGTCTCTTGGTTTCTTCTGTCTGCTTGCTGAGAATGAATTTCCTAGCAGGGACACCTTGTCAGCTTTTTTTCTTGGGCTCAAATTCAATGTTTCAAATGAAATGCCTCTTTTAGTCTCATCTACTTCATCTACAAGAAGATGGGTGAAAAAAAAATCTATTTTCTTTCTTCTTTTTAGAAGATTTCTGTTTTCCCTCCAAGTGGCCTTATGGCTCCTTTTAAGAAATTATATAACAAATTGTGAAAATCTGGAAGGGGGCTGGTAGTTTGATTTCTTTAAGACTCTTCCTTCTGCCACTAAGACAAAGAAAGGGAAAGTAACATTCAGTATAAAAAAAAAATAATAAAAAATCAAACCTACTGTTTCGCTTTTGAACAAGGTGCAAATTAGCGAATATTTGTTAAAATTTGAGACAGCAATTGTCTAAAAAAAGTAGTTTCAAAGAGGAAAAGGTTGTTTTTTCTTCTTAAGTAAAAGAGCCCCTGAACCTTTCTTTCTTTTAACTTCAAAAGGGAGCCAGATTGCAGAGGAAGAGAGAAAAACCTTAAATCTCCTCTGAAGGGGAAGCAAATAACTTAGTCAAAGTGATCTTATTTGTGAGGGAATAATTTTTGGTTCACTGTGGTTTTTTTTTTTCCTAAGACATGATCAAGTGCCTTGTAAATTTTTCACAGAGCTGGTGGAACCTCTGCTCCCCCTGCAGAGGTGTTAAATGGTTGCTTGCTTGGGCATGACCGGGTTGTGCTGGGCTGCCCATTTCCAAAAGCTCCATCAGCAGGAGCTCCCCTTGGCTTTGAGGAGGTGTTTTCAGTGGAACAAGAGTCAGGAAAATGTTTCCAGCTCCCTGGGAAGGTGTTCTCACTCGTTTGTGCAGTTTGAGCAGAGGCACCAGAGGCTGGGCACAGACCAGGGCTGGGGAGGGAAGAGGTGCCTGTCCTGCCTGGCAGCATCACAGCCTCTGCACTTCCAGATAAACAGGGATGATAGAGAGGGCTGCTCAGATGTGACCCACGGGATTTCATGTTTATGCAAGGGATAATCTCTGGGAAAGATGCTGCTAAGGAGTGTTCTGCTATATCAGTGAGAGCCAGAGCCAGCCTTGTCCAGCCCAATATTAACCAATATTAACACATCTATATCCCAGCATCTGCTGGGTCCTTGGCTGGGCTGGGGGATGAACATTGAAATCCTGGTTCCAGCCTCAGCTCTAATGGGGTGTGAGCTGTCCCTGTGGCACAGAGTGCCAGCTCTGCCAAGGAGCTGCACAGCATCTCCACACAGCTAAAATGGACAAACTCATCCTCTCCTGTGCCAGCTCTGCCAAGGAGCTGCAGAGCATCACCACACAGCTAAAATGGACAAACTCAGATTCCCCAATTCCAGCTACTCTCAAGGAGCTGCACAGCATCTCCACAGCCAAAATGGATAAACTCAGCCCCCAGTGCCAGCTCTGCCAAGGAGCTGCAGAGCAGCACACAGCCAAAATGGACAAACTCATCCTCTCCTGTGCCAGCTCTGCCAAGGAGCTGCAGAGCAGCACACAGCTAAAATGGACAAACTCAGATTCCCCAATTCCAGCTGCTGTCAGGGAGCTGCAGAACAGCACACAGCTAAAATGGACAAACTCATCCTTCCCAGTGCCAGCTCTGCCAAGGAGCTGCAGAGCAGCACACAGATAAATGGACAAACTCAGATTCCCCAATTCCAGCTGCTCTCAAGGAGCTGCACAGCATCTCCACAGCCAAAATGGACAAACTCAGCCCCCAGTGCCAGCTCTGCCAAGGAGCTGCAGAGCATCACCACACAGCTAAAATGGACAAACTCATCCTTCCCAGCTGCCAAGGAGCTGCACAGCATCACCACACACCCAAAATGGACAAACTCAGCCCCCAGTGCCAGCTGCTCTCTTCAGCCCCACGTCCTGCAGCCTGGTGGAAATGATGCCTTGGGCTTTGGCTTTTATGTTTTCCAAAATCTCTGCAGCTTAGTGTGTGGCTCTGAAATTTCACATTAGGTCATAGTAAGGTCTCTTCACAGAGTAGTTGGACAAAGCAAATCCTTCCCAGCTGGAGAATCAAGGACAACTGGTACCCAAAAAGCAGAAACAAAGCAAGGGAAAGGGGAAAGCCAGGGGGGTGAGACCTCACAGCCTGGGGCTGTGGTTGGATAATTCACCCCAATGTCTAGATGAACCAAAAGTTATAAAAGTGTAAAACTCGAGACCAGGATCCATCTGGGATTTGATCTGGGTGCAGCCCTGGCTGGGCTCTTGCACTGCCCAAGGTGAATCCTCTCAGTAAATCCCTTTTTTTTTTTTTTTTATCCCTTTTGCTGTGCCTGGTCTCTGTTCCAGGCCAGCCTCTCCAGGTGACAGCAATGCTGTGAGGAGAGCTCTGTGCCTTCCATCCCAGCAGCACAAACTGGGGATGGAGCCTCTCACTGGCTGCTGGGTGGGCAGAGATGCTCCTGCATGTGCAAGTTGGTTAAAAAAATAAAATTACAGCAGTAAAAGAACACAGAGCTGGGCAAAACCTGACAGCAGCTGGAGCCTGTGTAAAGGCAGAATTACAAATGCTGTAGCCCAGGGCTGGGCTCTGGCTGGACCTGCTTGTCTTCAGAAAATGAACATTTTTCCCTCTTTTGCAGAGCAGCAAAAGCTATTCTTGTAGCTGTCGAGTCCTTTTTGAAAGTTAGTAAGGGGTTTTTTTTTCTTTTTTGCCTCAATAACCTACAGCAGAGAGTCCTACAGGCTAATTATATGTTTCATTTTAAATCCTTTAATTTTTTTGTAGTTCAAATAGATAACTGTGGTTTTCTCCCACATCTTTGATTCAGACAGATGATTTGCTTCATTAATTGATATGTGGAGGAGGGGGGCTAGAAATGAGCTATATTTATGCTTCAAAAATAATCTTTTCCCAACTGCATTTTTTCTTGTATGAATCCTCATATTTATTTCAGAATTATCCTGAAGTGAATGTCATCAACCTTTGTGCAGAAGTCTCTTGCTGGATTAATTAGTCAATAATGAATCTGCTTCTCACCCACTTTGATTTTCAGCTCTCAGGCTGGCCTGGTGTCAGACTGCACCCAGAAATCTGCTGTGAGGGAGAGGAGCAGGGCAGGGTGCTGGGGCTGCCTGGAGAAATGACAATTTGGAGGAGCTGGGATTTGGGTTGTTGGGGTGAGAAATGTTTGATTCCTGCAGAGAGGTCAGAGTGCAGCCTGGGCTGGGTCCAGCCCCTCTCTTGGATGGCACATCCCTGTGCCAGCCATGGATCCACGTCCCTGAGGGAAGATTTTGTGTGGCCCTGTCCCTTGGTGAGGATTATTTCAGCTCTTCCTGGGCAGAAGGAGAAGCCTGTGGAGGTCCCAGAGTGAATCACAGCATTGCACTGGCATCCCACCAGCCAGGGGCTCATCTCCCCAGGGACTGCTCCAGCTCTGCTTTCTTCTTGGCTTCTTTTCTTTGGCTTTCAACACACTTTGGTGAAAAAAAAAAAATGGGTGTGAACAATTTTTCATGAGAAGCTTCCATTGCAAAAAGTGCTTTTTTTAGGAACTCAGCATCTTTATGAGTGAAATGCCAGAAATCTCACAAAGCTGAAATGTGCTGGTTGCAACATTAGGTGCTAACAGTTGGCAAAGCTTGGAGTCCCAGTGGCTAAAACACCAGAGAAAATGGCAGACAGCTCCTTGGCTTTTAAATTTGGGCTGTCTCCACTTTGACAGCAGGAGAGAGGGCAGGGCTGGGCTTGGGCTGGCTGCCTGTGGCTGCCACCATTTGGGGACAGCTTTTTATGGCTGTGACATTCTGATTGCCATCCCAGTGCTAATGAAGATATCCCCTAATGGGCCTGCCAGGGAGGAAAATGTGATTATCTCTGATTTCCAGATGAGCCTGGCTCCATTTGCTGACATCTCTGGCCCATGCAGGTGCTGCTGCTGCTCCTGGCCCCACCCTGGCTCTCAGAGATGCTCCTAAAGCCCCTCTCCAAATCAGCAATGTGAGAAAAATGTGGGGAAAAAATGTCCCTCTTGGTTTTGTCTTGAAGTCTTCCAACCAAACCAGTTGGTGGCTTCTGGGGAGGATTGTCAGTGGTTTTGTCTAGATAGCTGAGAATTTTTATAGAAATGCCTGCAAAAAGAAAAAAAAAATGTGCATAACATGTTAGTCTGAAGAAAGCTGGGAGAGGAGAAAACTTTTTTTAGGAGAGTAAAAATGGATAGAATATTTTGTGAGGTTAAAAATGTTTGATGTTGGCACTAGCTTGGGGTAAGATGGGGAGAAATGTTTGTGAAAACCTCCATTTGGGATTAAACTTTTCCAGGTCAGCCTCCAGCACAGCAGCAGGGCTGTGAGCCCTGGCTGGGCTGCCAAAATCTCAGAGCCTGCCACCTTTGGGGACAGCCAGGAGGACACATGGGTGGTTTGCAGGCAGGTTTGGAGCAATGGGAGAAAGATTTGGAGCTTTGCAGGTCGGTGCCACAGCTGGACAGCTGCTGAGCCAGGTGAAGGATGATCCTCTGCTCCCCTCTGACCCAGCCCAGCAGCAAACTCAGCTTGGCCTGTGGGTGGAGAGGGGGCACATATGGATTTTGATAACTTTCCTCTGCTCAGAGGTCACTGCCCACGTTAAATATTCATGTTCTGAGGGACATTAAATAAAAAATGCTGAACTTGTTCAGCTGAGTGGTTGCAACTTCTGCATTTTGTGTCTTGTTTGCAATGGAGAAGGGAAGTGAGGCTGCTAAATACAACCTGCTCTTGAGCTGGGAAAGGTCTTGCTGCTCAGACCCTGTTATCTGCTCACTGGCTCTGGAAAGCAGGACTGAAATGGTTTGCAGACTGGTGTGTCCAACACCCACAGGTGGTTTCCATTTTGGGAGGGGGAGAAAAGGAAAAAAAAGGGTCTGGAAATGGGAGAAAAGGGGAAAAAGGGTCTGCAAAGGGGAGAAAAGGAAAAAAGGGTCTGCAAAGGGGAGAAAAGGAAAAAAGGGTCTGCAAATGGGAGAAAAGGGGAAAAAGGGTCTGCAAATGGGAGAAAAGGGGAAAAAGGGTCTGGAAATGGGAGAAAAGGAAAAAAGGGTCTGCAAATGGGAGAAAAGGAAAAAAAGGGTCTGGAAATGGGAGAAAAGGGGAAAAAGGGTCTGCAAATGGGAGAAAAGGAAAAAAGGATCTGCAAAGGGGAGAAAAGGGAAAAAAAGGGTCTGCAAATGGGAGAAAAGGAAAAAAGGATCTGCAAATGGGAGAAAAGGAAAAAAGGGTCTGCAAATGGGAGAAAAGGAAAAAAGGGTCTGCAAATGGGAGAAAAGGGGAAAAAGGGTCTGCAAATGGGAGAAAAGGAAAAAAGGATCTGCAAAGGGGAGAAAAGGAAAAAAGGGTCTGCAAAGGGGAGAAAAGGGGGAAAAGGGTCTTCAAAGGGGAGAAAAGGAAAAAAGGGTCTGTAAAAGGGAAAAAAGGAAAAAAAGGGTCTGGAACTGGGAGAAAAGGAAAAAAGGGTCTGCAAAGGGGAGAAAAGGAAAAAAGGGTCTGCAAATGGATGTTTTGTGCTGATCAGCCCCCAGTGGCCAGCAGGGATGGCTGTGGTGGTCAGGGCCATTCCTCCAGCCCTGCCCTGGCCCTGCTGCAGCCCCAGGGCTCCTCCAGGGCTGTCAGCACTGCCCATGCTCTCCCTTCATGTGCCACTGCCTGCAGCATGTCCCATAAAGGGCAATTGGCAAGAAATCCCTGTGCCATGAGATGGAGAACAAAATGGCCAGCACCTCATATGTTATTTTCCATCCATTTGGTTGGTACCAGATTATCCCCTGTGCAGCTCAATTGACTTGCAGCTCAATTCAGACACTCCTGTTTGCAAAAGGTGGTTAATGAGGATGAGGTTTCAAGGCAGGAGCCTTTCAGTGACATGAGATTTATGCAGAGACAGTGATTACAGCTCCTGCCTCCCCCCATCTGCTTCAGGAGGAATATGAATCACCAGTGGAAGGCCCCCTGTATTTGTAAATCAGCTGAAACATTTTGGTGATGTGGGGAAGTTGTACTGAGTTAAGTGAGCTACTTCTCAATCTCCCAGCTTTACATAACCCCTTCTTAACACACTGTTATTTCCTTTATGGATAGACTCATAAATTACTCCTGGTACACAGAATGTGTGGGAGGCTGCCTGTTTGCACAGCATGGGACCAGGACCTGCACATTCCAGTACTGGCAGACAGCTGGAGCACAATCTGTGAAAAGGCACTCAGAGCCTCCAGGTCTATTAAACACAAACTTAGAACATCTACTGAGCATTTTATATCTTGCACTACGTGGTAATGCCAGAAAGAATAGGTGCAACACCTCTGGGACTTTGTCAATAAATGTCACAGCACAGCATCCAAAAATGTTCAGTGTGTGGGTGGATGGTGTGCAGGCAGAGCTGGGGACATGTGTGTGCTCCTGCACAGGTGTGAAGGTGTCTGACTGAGTGTCTGAGTGAGCAGGGCCAGCCTGTGATGGCTGCATTTCATTCCTATCCCATTTTGTGCTGAACTCCAACCACATCAAGAGAATCAGGAAACGTGTTACCTTGGGCTCTGCAGACATTTTACTGCAGTCACACAAGCCCACCATGTATACAGAACCCAAACTGTTCTTTTCTGAAGTGATTTGCTTCCTAATGTGGGGAAAATTTCCATTATGGACAAAGTTGTTTTATTTGCTTCCAGCAGTAGGTCCAATTTAGACCCAGAGCTTTCAGCAGGTGAGGCAGGGAGATGCAGCCCTCAGGCTGAGGGACACAGAGGGAGGCAGGACAGAGGCTGCAGAGCCCCTTGTTCCACTTCCATCTCATTTTTATCTTACTGACTTCTTCAAACATCAGCATCTGATTTTGAAATGTGGTTCCAAGGCCATCTCCTATCCCAAACCCTCCAGTGGTGTGTGGCAACATTAAATTATCTGGTAACATTTACTCTGCTTTCACCTCATGTAGCAGCCCAGATTTTACTGATATATCTCAGCATCCAAAATCTGGAAAAATTTGGATAAAATTTACTTTGGTTTTAATCTAAAGGACACCTCTTAGGAATAAGAATATGGAATGAGGAGAAAGGAAGAAGAAATGGATAAAAGCCCAAATGACTGTTATTTTCATTGCACTGCTAAGGAATTTTAATAAAATTTGATTTAAGAGGCAGGGATTAGGTATGGTGCTGTGTAAAAACATCAATTAGCAGAAGAGCAAAAAGCAGTCATAGAGCTTGAGATTGTTAGAAACTGCTGCTAGAAATATTTGGTGAAGAATTTCAGAGGCATTGTCATGAATTCTACAATTCTCTTCTTGATTCCTCTGGTAGCTTTCTGTTTTTATAGCCATGGGGAAAAAAAAAAAAAAGATTAACGTATCTGGTTTTTAACAATCTATGCAGGGTGTGGAAAAAAGCCCTTCTTACACTTTGCCTTTCAATTCCCCAGTAATAAATTAACTATCACAGTTTAAGATGCAGCTGCTGTTCTTTCATGTCTCCAGACTAATGCATGCTGACACCTCCATTAGATGGGGTGTGGATGGCTCCTGCTGCCCTCCTGCTCTGGGTGAGAGGATCAAGGGGGATGGGGACAAACGGGGGGATGCTCACCTGGGCTGCACTGCCCTGCCCCACTCGTCCAGCTGTGCCCTGCAGATGTGGCAGGAGGACACAGGGCACCATCCCCAGTGAAGGACAGCACTGTGCTGGTGCTGCTGTGCTGTCCTGAGGCATTTCAAAGCAAGGGGAGGAATGGCAGAGTGGAGTGAGGGGCAGTGGTGCCCACGCTGCTCCACGGGAGGGAGGGGAGAGCACAGCCCACGGTGGGAGCAGTGCAGTGTCCTGGGCTGCCTCTGCAGCAACCAAAGCCTGGGAAGGCAGTTTAGCAAGCCCTGGTTTGTTTGTATGTTTTCCAAGAGAAAACAGCTTGTTGTTCTTTCATTCCATCAGCTGGGCTGTGCATTCCTCCACTGCCCTCTGCTCTGCTCACCAGGGCTGGAGCAGCAAGGCTGGGCTGTCACTGAAGCCACCTTGGCCCTCGTGGCTCCCTGAGCAAACTGCCCAGTTTGGACACTCCCAGACTCAGGCAGTGCCCCTCAGCCCATCTCCATGAAAACCTGATTTTTGTCATCAAGCACATCCTGTGCTGCCCTCACCATCGAGTGAACCTCAGAGCTCCTGCTGGACTGCAGCAGCCCCAGCTCTGGAGGCACTGCTGGGTGCTCCAATGTCACACTCTAAATAAAGGTGGGTGCTTTCTTCCCCTCCACTCCCTGCAGGGCTCACTTTGCAAACTGCAGCTGCTGGGAATGGAATGGGAGGCAGCTGGAGCAGCACTGCAGCTCTGGGGCTGGGCTGCAGCCACAGGAGCCTGCAGGAGGAGACAAGCACACTGGGCCCCCAAAGCGCCGTGTTCTGGTGGAGTTACTGTTCCATTTGTGAGCCAGGGGCTCAGCACTGCTGCTGCATGGGTGTGGTGACAGTGCAGTGTCTGCTGCCAGCACCTCCAGGACACCTGTGCCACGTCCTGCTGCTGTCACCCTGCAGCTCCTGTGTCCATCCCAGCCTCAGGACCACGCCAGTAGCCAGTGGCCTGGTCACTGGGTCAGCACACAAATCCCCTCCTGCCCCATCCCAACAACTCCTTTGTTGTGTGGCCCTTTAGGAATCCTAATGGCACCCATAATATTTAATGGGTTTGCTAGTGATAATGTCATTTTAAGTGACATAGCTGTGATAAATTGCTTCCACACGTCATTGAATTCTGTTTCTAAATTTTTATGTATTTTTGATAGGCCAATTTATCCCTGTTGCAGCTCCAGCCCGTGCAGTCAATGGCATTCCACTGGGGGTGAATTTTGTCTGCTATTTACACTGTGTGCTTTTAAGCAGTGATTGGTGTGACAGTGTGATCTGTACAGCTGTCTCTCTGTATTTATTCTTTTGCCTATAAGTTTGATTTATACTAGCTCAAAAAAAATACAAAACAAAAAAAAAAAAAAAAACCTCACAGCTTTTCATGTGAGTGACTTTAAATAACTGATTAACGATTGCTATTAGCAGGGCTGTAATGGAATGGGGGTTGCCAGGTTCATGGGCTTGGCTGAGCAATTGCAGGTAAAGCTGCTGTGTGCCCCTCTCCAGCTCTGAGCTTTCCTGAATAATTGGACAGTGCCCTCTGGGCTCAGTCTGGCTGGATGGCTCTGGCAGAGGTCCGTGGCAGCGAGGGGATGTTGGATGTTTGCTGGCAGCCAGGGGGGCTCTGCCCCAGCCTGCTGCTGCTGGGGACACACACCCACCCACAGTGGGCACTGGCAGTGCTCCAGTGCTCTGCTTGGAGTCCTCAGGTTTGTTTTCTTCTATTCCAAGGGCTTGAAATGGTGTCTGTGCAAGGCAGCATCCTCTGGGGAGGTGTCACAGGAGGAGCCCCCAAAGCTCTGTGTGTCTCTGCCTCTCTGTGGGGGGCTCTGTGCCTGCCCTGGGTTACCTCCTGCCCCTCTGGGTGCTGATTATGCCTCAATCCTGATTTATTCCCCACCACCGCAGAAATCTCCTGGAGGAATGCAGTGCTGAGTTAACCCCCTCTGCTTGGCTTTGTGTTCCTTCTCTCCTGGAGCAGAGTCTGGAGGCCAGGAGCACCTGCAGGCAGCAGAGCTCTGTGTGTGCTTGGGATGGAGCAGGAGAGCAGCACAGCCAGCCCCACACCCCCCAAACCTGCCCCAGTCAGGATCCTCCAGGCAGCAAACTCCCTCCAGCAGAGCAGCCACTACACAGTTAACATTTCCCAGCACTGAGACCTCTGAGATGTTTATTCCAACATTTCCCTGCTTGAGTTACCACCTGGGGTGCCAAATAGGAGGAAGGATGGTGATGTCAATGAGGTGCTCATGTCCTGCAAAAAGAAGGAATTTGCAAGTCTGTGTGTTTTCCTGGAAGTTTAAGTCCTGAATGTGTTTGTTTTGATGTGTTTGCAGAAGGGAACCAGAAGCTGAGGAGTTCCATTTTTCCCAACGTTATGCAGTGAAATGATCCAGCTAGGAGCACCCTGGCTATTTAGTTGTCAGATTTGTTCCTGTCAAAATCCTAGGAAGGGAATAATGTGGGGATTTTTTTCTCTTTTCTTTAATGAGATGCTTCAATAGTCGTGGAGGATAAGGCAAAGTCTGGGAATACAAAGCTTTTTTATTGTTGTTGCTATTAATCACAGCTCAAGCAGACCTGCCTGAGAATCACTCTTGTTATTTTGTCTGCTTTCCTCTGGTTTATGTTCCCTGAGAAGAGTTTGATTAAAAACTGTTGCATCTCATTTTTGCTCACAAGGGTTGAGGAACTGTATTGCTGTCACCTGTCTGCAGCCAAAATTACACCACACATCATGGAAGGGGTTGAATATTTTCTACTGGTTTTGATCTTCTTCAAAATATCATTTTCACTTTGTGTAGCTAGAGAATAGTTGGCCTCCTGCAGTTCCCATTCACTCCTTACCCTTGAACAATGAGAATAAAATCTGCCTGCAGTAATGTTCAGTTTATGTTGGGGAATTTTTCCAATGCTGAAAGGAAAATAAAGAAGCTTTATGAAATAGCAGTGCCATTCTCAGATAAACAGATATTTTTGCTGTTAACTTCATATTCAAGGGGTAGCAAGGAGGTCAAGCCTAGCTGAACTCATAGCAGAACTGTGAAACCGTGTGGCCACTCATTTGGCCTTTGGAGCTTTTGGAGATTATTTTGAGAATACCATTAACTGATGCAGATTTTACCTTCCTGTGTGAAAAATGGGCAGGTTCATCCCAGATGTGATGGAGTGTCTCTGGTGTTTCAGAGTGTGGGTCCTTGGGGCTGAAGGATGCCATGTCCCTGCAAGGCAGATACCAGTGGGAATGTCCAGCTCTGGAGTTCTGCTCTTCCCAGCCCTTTCCTGGCTCCTGCCCTGGCACTGATGCTGTGCCAGCCCAGCAGTGGTTCCACGGAAATGGGGAATGGAAGGGGGATGCCAGGCAGGTTTCTCATGAGCACCACAGCTGTATGAAATGAAACTCACACCTTTTCTAGCATGACTCTGCAACCCAACATCAGCCCAACTGCTTTTTATTATTAATTTCAAGCTCCAGCTGCTGCCTTGAAGCATTCTGTTTTGTCATTCTGAGAGATGCTGCTCAGAACAAACAAAAGGGAAAGAAAAATGAAAGCAGGGCCCCTAAAACTCACCAGTAAGGTGAAGTCTAGCAAGGATGGCTAACTGTGACTAATAACCCATCAGGGTGGCTCATCTCTCACATAGAAAAGCATCATTCCTAGAAGTTTACTAAAGCTTTTTTTAAGTTCTCAGCCGAGTTTGCTGCCTGTGACAGCAGTGGGGTGGTGGCAGTGTCACCCACAGGACAGGCTCTCCTTCAGCCTTGGCCATGGTCAGTAGCTGGTGTGGAGCTTTGGCCAGAGCAAATCAGAACCCCCAGTCTGGGGATTGCCCAAGAGGGGCTGAGGAGTGGGGGCTGCCTTGGGAGGGTCTCACACAGCATGTCTGGTGAGTCTGTTATCCCTGCAAAGCTCTGTTCAACCCTCTCACGGTTTTGGTGAGGCTGGGGATGTGGCAGGGCAGGGACAGCTCCAGCCCTGCCTGTCCCTGCCAGCACAGCCCCTGTCCTGCCCAGCTGGGTGTCCTGGCCAGAGCAGCACAGCAGTGAGCAGCTCCCTGAGAGGAGGGCAGGATGCTGCAGGGCTGCCACCGAGCTGCTGGCCTTGGAGAAAACCCATGAGCAGCTGTTTGTCACCAGCTCTGTGCTCCTGCAATGCCTCAGTCACCTTCTGCAGTCTCTCCCTTTGCCCTGAGCTAATCCATCCTTTGGAGCAGCCCTTTGCAGTTTTGCACTGTGCCCTTCAGGCTTGGCTCCCAGCTGATCCCTGCTCCCCCTGGGCACTGCTGACACGGGCTGGTTTTGAAACAGCTTCACATAAAACTGGAAGGAGGTCTCAAATCCAGATCAAGCTTAACATCCACTGCTGATCCCCCACGTACTCAGCCTCTTCCCTCCTGCAAGTTTTAAGCCATTCTTTTCACTCTGCTGCTTTGTGGGGCTAATGAATTTGCTGCTGCTATTCCCTCTGAGGAGGGGATGGGAACAGTCACACAATTGCTGTGAAAGGCTTAGAAATACATGGAAGTGGTTTGGGCTTCTCTGTGAAATCTGAATTCAAATCCCCACTCCGAGTAAAAAAGAAAAAAATAAAAGGGAGAAACACCAACATTGAAGAGCAACAACTTAAAAAAAAATGTTCCTAGGGAGTGTGAGGTTTCAGTGCCTTTATCTCTGGATGGGAATGTTGTAGTGTTGCCTACAGAGCCTTTCTTCTCTGCATTAGGCGAGCGAGGAGATTTCATTTCATACATCATTTACAGGGGAGTGCATCAAGAGCAGGGCTGGTGCACATTAACAGGGATGTGGGGAAAGAGTTGGGTTCTTTGAGAGTTTCAAAGCCTCTCCACCAAAGAGGGGAGCCCAGGCTGCCGATTCCCTCTCACTGTCGTGGAAACCAAAAGCCCATGGAATGGGAGGAGGGGAGAACAAAGGCACTGAGGGCTGGAATGCACCAGCATCAGTGGGACTGGAGCAGCACAGGGATGCTGGAGCAGATGGCCCCAAGCCCTGGGAGGCTCTGCTCTCCCTTCTTGATCCCCTCTTCTTCTTCTACCACCTGACCTGCAGCTGATCATGGCCAAGCTTTCTTCTTTGCCTCACACTGCACTTTGAGCAGTCTCCAGGTCACTACAGAATGG
The DNA here is from genome assembly GCF_029582105.1 of Oenanthe melanoleuca. NCBI lineage: Eukaryota > Metazoa > Chordata > Aves > Passeriformes > Muscicapidae > Oenanthe > Oenanthe melanoleuca. Next base: position 18,841,883 of record NC_079338.1, on the reverse strand, counting down.
CCATCCCATGAATTCATGGCAAAATCTTGTAGATAATGACTTGGGCAGAGCATTGATGCTCTTCTTTCTGCTCTTCTTTCTATTCTTCTTTCTATCCTTCTTTCTATCCTTCTTTCTATCCTTCTTTCTATTCTTCTTCATTATGGCTTGGCTTTGATTTCCTTCTGGAATTTGCATCCTTAAATATACTTGAGAAAGCTGTAGCCTGTGGTGAGCTGTAAAACTACACCTGGGGAGCTGATGTTGTCTCATCACAGGACTGAAGGTGCTGGAGTCCTCTGGAAATCAGCAGGCACCACAAAACAGGATATAAAATGATGGAATTGGCAGTGAATGGCAATGCCCTCCCTTCTCTGCTCTCCCTGTTCCCATGCTGTTGTTCCTTTGGCAGGAACTGCACAGGCCACCCTGCAGGAGGGAACAGGAGAGTCCCCAGTGCCTTGTGACATCTGTGCCACCTTCCTTGTGACATCTGTGCCACCTTCCTTGTGGCTGGGAGAGCCACTGGCCAGGGGAGCAGGGGACCCTGGGCCTCTGTGTGTGGAAAAATCCTCTCTGCCTGCTGTCCCCTGCCTTTTCCACAGAAGGCCACCTAAGTGGTCCTGGATTTTGCCTAGAGGAGTGTGGCAGAGAGCTCTAGGGGTGACTCCAGTATCAAGGGCATCTTCCAGGGCTGCTGCCCTGGGAACACAATGACTGCCTTATCTGCCTGATGCTGCTCCTCCACCTACACATTTGTAGGTCAAGGGATTGGAAGAGATTTAAACAGGAGTTCCCATGGCTCCTGAAATTAATACAGAGTCTTATTTGGCAGACATTAATATAAAGCCTTTCCTGGCTGTTGTAAAATTTGCCACATTCCATTCTGGTGGAAGCTCTGTGATCTGAGGGAGGGCAGCAAAACACCCACCAGGTTTGGGAGGGCCCACCTGGACTCAAGCACTTTTGGGTTTGGTCAGTAATTGGTGTTGAACAGAGAGGTTTCCCTGGATTGACAGCATTTATTTTCAATTAAACTGTTGGCTGGTACTTGCTCAGAGTGTGTTCCCAGAGCTGGTGATGGATTGAAGTTGCTCAGGAGACATTCAGCTTGCTCCAGGTGACATCTTCAAGGTTACAGGAGAAAAAAAAACCCAACCATGTCAGGCTTCTGCCAGCTGCAATTTTTGCCCTGTTAGAGTCAGGAAATGAAAACTTTTCCCATCCCTCCCTCATGACTGTGCTCAAAACTCCACAATCTATTTTCTCTCACTCTTCACCTCTTCTCCTTTATATTGGCTGCTTTGCACCAAAAGCCCCACAGTTACATGCACTTTGACACTTGCATTTCAAAATGCCTGATTGTGGAGTTCTGCCAATACCAGCAATTGATCTGGTGCCACAGACCAGCTTAATTATTCAAGGTCAGTCTCTCTCTGTCTCTTCTTGTCCAGGGAGCAGCAGCTACGGGGAATAAAACTTGAACAGTCTTTAAATTTTAATCATAAACTTGAGGAAGTCACAGATTTGTTTTGCTGTATGTGAGGTTTTCTCTATTGTGCTTCCTGCAACTTTAGCAGCCTCCCTGCTCAGGGCATGGCTTTCCTGCTCAGTGCAACACCAGGCTTTTGTAAAGCAGGGGATTTTACACTGCTGTTTAAAATGCATAAGTTGTGTGATCTAAGCAGTTTCCAGTTCACTTTTGAGCTCCTGTAAAACGCATCCCTGAAGGCATTTCAGCTGAGCAGCTGAGGAGGTGAGGGTATTAGAGGTTGTGAAATGGCTTGTCTGCTAATTCTTTCTATGTGCATCTCTTCAGATAAATCTCCTGTGACCTCCTGCTACAAGCAGAACATTAGTTAAGTATCTTCTTGGTAATGGAGTGTCCTGGACCTGATCCTGCATTATACCAAGGGCTCTTCACATATCTGGGAAGATGTTTGCCTGCAGGGGAATAGCAGAGGTGTCCCTGGAAGCACAGGAGGTGCAGTAACCTCCCTGAGAGTGCTGGGCTGCCTCAGAGCCCCCTGCCCAGCCTTGGGGCAGGCTGGAGGCCCAGGGGGCTGCACTGCCCCAGGCTGGCTCATCAGGGCTAAAGAGAAGCATTTACAGCAGCCCTGGGCATGCCCTGCCCTTCATCTGCCTGGGCTAGCAAAGAAGCCTTTGGACCCCTCAGTCCATCCCTGAAGCAACTTGGATAACTGACAGAGCCTAATTATATTTTTAATAATAAGCCATCAAAATAATGAGTCTGTATTTCAGAACAGTAATTATAAAATAAGAAGAAATTCTGAAAAAAAGGATGATCCAAATGGCTTACAAAATTATTATTAATAATAATGATAAAAATACTAACATGGAAGGGAGGGCAATATTGCAAGGACGCAAGAGGTGCAGGAATTTTGTCTGCTGGGATCAGACAAGGGGAAGGAGGGCTGTAGGAAAGCAAGGAGACTGGGGGTGCTGCCCAGGGTTCCAGCCAGAGTGCTGGTGGAAATGAAGCCTGAGACCACAAGGGCAGTGCCAGAGCAGCCTGGGCAGGGCTGGAAGGGGCAGTGGAGGCCCAAAGGTGAGGGCTGGGCATGCTGGGGACACCAGGCCTGAGGGTGCCACTTGCTTATTTTATTTTGGGTGGGGGCAGAAATAGAGCCCAGCAATCACTGTTAATTTTCCAACTCAGCATGATTACAGTATCTCAGTTTTCCAGTACCCAGCCGTTAGAGAAAAGCACAATGTGAGCCAATTAATGATAATGTCTCTTTTCCTGGAGATGAAATGGTTCATTCTTGCAGCAGCCTGGGCTGCCCTTGAGGTGCTCGACGCCTTCCTGGGCACTCCCTGCCTTTGCTGCAGATTTAAACAGCACTGTTGGGAGCTCTGCCTCTCTGGCTGTGTTGTGCTGTCCTCCTTGCCATGAAAACGTCTCCTTTTTCATCATTTTTAATTTCAGAGCCTGCAGGGGCTGGTTTCCTCAAGGCTGCCTCAGTCTGCAGGAGCAGGGTGTCAGGTCTGCTCTTCCTCCCAGCCCAATGGCCAAGGCTGGTTGGTCTCACCTTCCCCAGCAATAGTTTATAGCTCCTGGCTGCTGCTTACCCAGGACCTTGTCTCACTTTAAAATGTATTTCTCCAAGTGAAGCATTTGTTCCTGAGCTGTTGGTTTGGGGGAGGTTTGTTTACTGCAGTAACCAGCTTGCTCTGTGTGTATTCCCATCACTCTCCCTTGCTATAACCTACAAATCTCTTCAACTTATTCAGCTCAATACTGGAGATGGTTTTTGAAGTCTTCTTTAAAGTATAGTGAGTGCCCTTAAAAATTTTCCCAGCTTTGAAAGAGTCTACCTGTTCTAATGCAATTCCCAGTTTTAAAGATAGGAAATAAATATCTTGGGGATGGTTGGCTCACATACAGCTCCTATCTCCTGAAACATTAATGGTCCATGCTGTTTGATTCTTTTTGAAAGTACTCTGTTCCTGCTTTGTTTATTTAAGTTCTTTTCTCTGTGCTGGGACTTGCCAAATGGAGTTGTGTCCCCCAAACCCCCACTGCCACCCTTTCATTCACAGAAATCAGTCAGATGTAAATATGGCTCATTTAGTTTTAGCACTGCCAACTTTTGTTTCAAAAATCAGACATAAGGTCCCTTGAATTTTGAAAAGGGTTTCAAAAACCTTTGTTGAAGAAATAAATTCTGAATAATTTCTGGTTTTGCTTTCTGCATTTTTGTGCCTTTGAAGGTTCACACTTCTGAGCCTTCATGTGCAATCATAAGAGATGGAAACTTGCTTTGCCGTTAATAACTGCTGCATCCCCTGCAATCACACAGCTCTGAGAGGGAGCCACTGCAGGAAATGAGCCAAGCCAAATACTTAACAGACTCCTAAGACTTGACAACAACAAATCCTGCTCCTGAAAATCACCCCTTGGTTTGCCCACAGCAGCTGGGATGCTGCAGGGAGAGCCTGGGGACAGGGTGAGTGCACTCAGGAAATCGGGCACAAGGATGGATTGGGGATCACAGAAATCAGATTTGGGGACAGCAAAGGATTTGTGCCCTGAAGAGTGCCTGGCCCTGCGGGGGTTTATCAGAGCTCAGCTCTGCTTTGTGTCAGAGCTGGTCCCCCAGCCCTGGGGCTGGGCTTGGGCTGGTTGAGGCTCCCAGAGCCACCCCTCTGGTTCAGCCATGCCTGTAAATCACTGGGCTTGTTAGCTGGGGCTGTGTCTGCTCTGTTAATGTCATTTGGGCTTGTCCTGTCCTGTGGCAGGTATCCACAGTTGTTTGGCTGGCTGTGGCTGATGTCTGCTCTGATTCATGTCATGTCAAGAGCAGAGGAGCTGGGAAGGGGGAGCTGCCCTTGGCCAGCACAGGGGCTGGAGCAGGGCACTGCAGGCTGGGACAGCAGCACAGACACCTGGGCAGCTCTGAGCTGAGCTCAGCTGGGCACTCCTGATGGCAAAGCTCTGCTGTGGGATCTGCTTTCAGCAGCTTCTCGTGCAGGAGGTGAGCGGGGGCTGAGCACCAGATGAGGATGATTCTGTCTGTCAGAATTATGGGCTGGTGTTTCCCTGCTGCTGGGATATGCTGATGGCATTGCACAGATGGTCAGGAGACAAAGCTGGGGATGCTGTCCCTGGTCATCTCTGCCCCGTGTCTGGGGAATGCTGACAAAACCTCAGCCAGTGAAATCCTGCTGTACACACAGACCAGCAGTGACACCAGCAAGTGATGGGGACCAACAACATACGTGCAGAGTCTTGGCAGCTTGGAACAGAGGCATGTGCAGGCTTCATTAACCACACAGGATTTTTGGGCAGCCAGGGCTGGCAGGCAGGTCACCTAACCCCCAAACTTCAGTCAGGGCACCAAAATCCCCCTTTATTTTCTGCCTCTCAAGTCTTTTGTCTTTCCAGTCTGCAAGATATGAGATAGCAGCACGGGCTTTCTGCTTTCTTCCTTTTTTTCACACACCATATATATAAAAGTATATATAATTTATGGATAACGTATACATAAAATAATATCCTGTCTAAATACATGCAGACACACACGAAGCATGTTGCAGAGCCTGTGGGAAATGCTGTCTGCAATGGAGTTTGCTAATTACAGCAGCTCCAGTGGCAACTTCCCCCCACCCTTCCCAACAGCAACAGAGATCAAAACCTTTTTTGTTTAAAATATTTACTGTACAGCTTGCAAAGCTTTAATCAACGTAACATGACGTTTCCTTGCAGCAGCTGAGTAATAAATATGCAATTAATAGGGAATTGAAATACCCCCATTAGCTGTTTGCAGAGCCTCCACGTCCCACTGTACAAATGCTTTCAGAGCATTTACTGCTCTGCCTCCAGCCAGCTGTGCCAGCAGAGCACAGCCAGGCAGTGTCCCCTCCTTTGGAGGAGAAAAAGGGGTTTCAGAGCAGCTGTGGCACTTTGGGGGTGAGGATCACTCCTGCTCTGGCAGCCCCACGAGCCTGGGTGACACAGGTGGGCTGGGGGTGACAGATCCACCCACAATTTATGTCTGTCCCACTTGGGAACTGGGCTTTTGAGGCTGTTGGTTTTGCCCCTTGATAACAGAATGGTAAAACACACACAGCACACCCACTTCAGAGCCTTCTCCAAAGTCAGGTCCCACACCTGGAGGCACCTGTGTGAGAGGAGGCTGAGCTGGCAGCTTTGCCCTGTGCCCTGCAGCCAGCCCACGCAGGGTGCTGGGGCTCAGTGAAGCCCAGGGGGTGTTGGGGCTCCGTGAGCAGCCAGAGCAGCAGCCAGGTGCTGCTTCCCAGCAAAGCCTCCCCACTGCACAGGGAGGAGGTGCTGAGAGCCCTGTGCCTCCCAGCTAAGCATTAGTGAAGCTTTTTAATCTCTCACTGTGGGATTTCTTTTTGCTTCAGCATCGCACCATAAAGTATTTCAGACAAGGTGACATTTTCCATCTGCATGAAGTGCTTGCAAACAGTGTGAATTTAACTTTTATTGGCCTGATTTAGGGGTATGGGGCTGTGCATAAGTCTTGGTCTCTCAACCTATAGCCTTGTACTTTAAGTGATGAATTAGTCAGTAAAATAAACAGGGCATTGTCTGGCTGCACACACGTCTGCATCCTCCAAAGAAAATTAAACTCTGTTTGAACGTGCAGAAGCTAATGATGGCAAAATCAGCTTGGCTATAAACTAACCAAAACTCCAAACTAACCCAGAACTTCCTGAGAGCTTCTGAAAGCTCTTCTCCCTTAGCAGGAAGGCAGAGGTGGCCACGCTGAATGGGCTGTGCCACTCATCCCTCTGCGTGTCTGGGTGCTCAGCAGTGCCCAGCAGGTCTGAGCAGAGCTTGGGGTGGGATCCTGCTGCTCCTGCCACCCCCACCTGCCCAGGGAAGCAGTGATCCATCAGCTGCCATCTGCAGCCAGCACAAATGTTGATGTCTTAATGGCAAGCACCACACCTGCAGCTGGGTGTGATGGAATACTGATAGAGACATTAGTACCCAGCCTGGAGAGGGGGTTTTATATTTCATTTAACCCAGAACACAGCACACTGCAATGTATACATTTGTAACTGCTCCCTTGATGGTCTCTCTGGAGTATTATAAAGATTTATCATGTAGTGTTTGGTCAATACTAAATACCGTGAAATGTCAGCAGAGCAGTTCTTGGGACTGCTTGAGCAGTAAATAACAGAATCCTACAATATCCAAAAAGAAATGAGCAGGTGAGCAGGTAACCTTAGAAAAACAAAACGAAACAAACCAAATCCCTAACCTTTGGATAAAAAACAAAGCAGGGAGGATTTTATTATGAAGTCCCATTGAGTTTTAATGAGATATATGAATATTTGTCATTTAGATGCATTAGTCTGGAAATGCTGCACCGTGGATATTCGGGGTCAGGCATCATTCTCTCTCTCTACCCCCATGAAATCCCTGCACCTCCTGCTCCCTGACCCCTGGCAGCAGCTGTGGCAGCACGAGCAGCAGGAGCATCCTCTGCATCCTCCTCTCCCAAAAACCAGCCTGGGAAACAGCAGCTGCCTGGTGGGAGGTGGGGGGACACCCCTTCCCTAGCCACACCTTTCCTGCTAATCACTCCCCAGCTAATGGTGGGATTGCTCTGAGAAAACCTCCCAGGATGGTTTATTTTTTTTTTTTTTCAGGTCAGAAGTTGGCTACTGCTTAAACATATGTTCCTCTTTCCCTGTCTCTGACTTGCAGAATAGCTGCTAACTAACCAAAAGACAACATGGTGAGCCAAGGCTATTAGTGAATAATAATGCCATTTGCAGGCAGCAAAGGCTGAAAGGCTTCCAGAGCAGTTAGCAGTCTGCAGGCATCTCCCAGAAATGCATGAGCAGAGCTCCTGTGCATCAGCCAAGGAGCAATTATTCTTGGAAAGCACGTCTGCCTCACGCTTTAAAATCCTGCCTAGTGTCTCGTGTTTTTAAAAAAAATTAAATGTGCTGAAAGAAAGCAGAGAATCTGGAGAGAAGGGCTCTGCAGTGTGTGAGTGAACACGGCTGCAGGTGTGGTGTGGGCACTCCTGGCACCCTGCAGCTCCATCCTGGGTGCCCATGGCTGAGTCCAGCCTGGAGCTTGGCCTGGAGGAAGACGAGGAGGAGGAAGAAGTGACCCCTCTCTGTCCCTTCCCAAGAGCAGGGATGCAAAGCTCCTCAAAAAATGCATTTTTAACAGCAATTACAACAAGCTTCAGTCAGCCAGGCTTGTTTGCTGTTGGTTTTTTGGTTTTTGTTCCTTCCTTTTGGCGTTCTTGTGGTTTTCTTTTCCCCAAACATCTCATTTGTAGCAGAAGATTATATTCCTAATGGGGTCTTTCTGAGTGCAGTATTGTACACAGTTCTGCTCTTTAAAGAACTAGCACGGATCCTAACAACTCTCCAGGCAGGAAATCTGGAGGGAGCCCTGCTTTCCTGCTTACTGATCTATTGCTGAATTCAGCGATCCCACTGAGCCCATCAGTGCCGTGCCTTGGTAGCAAGTAATGACACAGGGAGCCACCAAAGGACTCTTTTATGGTCCAAACTTGTTAACTTCAGAGAATAATTCTTTTGCAACATTATTATATTTTTTTGGCAAATCACCGAGATGTTTGCTTGTTTATGCCACAATTTTATTTAACCACTGTAGTGCTATCTTTTTCCATTTAAATTACATTTTTCTCTTCCTGTATGAGGCTTACTGTCAACATTGGCGTTGTGTGTATGTTGTAACATTTTTTTTTTTTGGTTCACTTATTTTAATTATGCATTTTATTTTAAGTGCATTGTTTTATGACATCACTTGTTAATTGTTCAATTATCACTCTGTTCCTCTGCTGCTCTGCACTGTGCAGTAGCCTTGAAGTGCTGCAGAGACATGCCACAAACAGGGGAAACAAAAAACAGCTTAAAGACCCAAAGATGCATGGCAGACAGCTCTGTGCTATTTAATTACATGTCGTTTGACAAGTAATTGGTGAGGAATGAGCTGCTTCGGTATTTGCCGTGTGCCAGCAGGCTGTGGCTGGGCAGGGGGCCCTGGCTGTGCCCTGAGGGGTGCCAGCGGTGGGGACATTCTCACAGCCCCTCCTGGCACCAGGCACGGCCCTGGGGACTTGCTGGGTCCCAGAAACCTGCGATTGTTGGGCTTTCTGTGCTTCCTGGCGCTGAGCCCCCGGAGAACGCTGCTTCTGACCTGATTCTGGGAGAACGGTTCCAGATTGGAGTGATGGAGTTAAAATCACAGGTGTGTAGTTAAATCGAAGTTTGTGATTTCACGTGGTGAAGGGTTTTAAATTTAAAGTTTTTGGATGTAGTAACAGGTATGGGACAAGATGAATATTTCTGTGTGTTGTTTTTTCGGTGTTCTTTTTCCTACTTTATGATTTCAGGCAGTAGTTTCTGGTTGAAGAGTTAGTGCTGCACTGTGGGTCACAGGAGTTTGGTTATTGGGTCAGAAATATAAATAATACAGGGGTTAGTTATTTATTGGACTGTTAGCTTCAAAAGACCTTGTAACTAACTAGATTCACCTCCGTTTTGCTCAGGAGCACAGCTGATCCAGATGTGCCTGCCGGTCTCAGGGGCACAGCTGGATCTAGGTGTGCCTGCAGCTCTCGGGTGCACAGCTGGATCCAGGTGTGCCTGCAGGTGTCAGGGGCACAGCTGGATGCAAGTGTACCTGCAGGTCTCACTAGGTGCACAGCTGGATCCAGATGCGCCTGCAGCTCTCACTCAGGGGCACAGCTGGATCCAGTTGTACCTGCAGCTCTCAGGGGCACAGCTGATCCAGATGTACCTGCAGGTCTCAGGGGCACAGCTGGATCCAGGTGTGCCCGCAGCTCTTGGGTGCACAGCTGGATCCAGGTGTGCCCGCAGCTCTCACTCAGGGGCACAGCTGGATCCAGGTGTGCATGCAGCTCTCAGGTGCACAGCTGGATCCAGGTGTGCCCGCAGCTCTCACTCAGGGGCACAGCTGGATCCAGGTGTGCATGCAGCTCTCAGGGGCACAGCTGGATCCAGGTGTGCATGCAGCTCTCGGGTGCACAGCTGGATCCAGGTGTGCCTGCAGCTCTCAGGGGCACAGCTGGATCCAGGTGTGCATGCAGCTCTCAGGGGCACAGCTGGATCCAGGTGTGCATGCAGCTCTCGGGTGCACAGCTGGATCCAGGTGTGCCTGCAGCTCTCAGGGGCACAGCTGGATCCAGGTGTGCCCGCAGCTCTCGGGTGCACAGCTGGATCCAGGTGTGCCTGCAGCTCTCAGGGGCACAGCTGGATCCAGGTGTGCATGCAGCTCTCAGGGGCACAGCTGGATCCAGGTGTGCCTGCAGCTCTCACTCAGGTGCACAGCTGGATCCAGGTGTGCATGCAGCTCTCGGGTGCACAGCTGGATCCAGGTGTGCATGCAGCTCTCACTCAGGGGCACAGCTGGATCCAGGTGTGCCCGCAGCTCTCGGGTGCACATCTGGCCGATGCAGACCCGTGTGTCCAGGTGCTTTTGGGACAGTCGGGTTCTGAGGAACTCCTGCAGTCCCAGCTCCTCTCTCACGCCCAGCCCCGAGCTGTGACACATCCCCCAGGCAGCTGTGCCCATCTTCTCTCGTGGTTTTTATCAAACAAACCAACCCAGCCTGAGGCTGTTTCTTAACACCGAACTCTTCATTAGCTCACACAAAGCATGCCAGGTGCACCGGGGCATGTCCAGGTACAAAACTTTTTCATTTGCAAACCCACACTCTTTACCAATTCAGGAGAGATGGCTGAGTTGATGGCTCGTGTTTCTGTGAGGAATGCAACAGTTTGCAACTCATTTATAACAAAAGCCGGAAAGAGCTGAAATGCTGAGATTCCCCATATATTGCTGCAGTTCTCACTTGTTTTACAGTAATTTGATGTTGCCTGAACGCAGTAGTCGACCTTTTTTAAACTCCTGCTTGCAGGGTAGAACAGCAGGGATGATAAACTTGATGCTTTAGCTCAGAAATAGCACACATCAGCGAGAGCCACCGGGGCTGCACGGCGGGAGAGAGGGGCAGTGGCAGCACAAAGCGCTGCTGAGCTTTAATGCATACACAGGAAAACCATATTGCCTGCCAGAGAAATTGCATGTTGGACTAAGCGGCTGCTTAGGCTTAGCTTGCTCTTGAACCCTGGCTCATGTCTGGTTTTACATTCTTTCTGTCCTCAAAGTGTGTTCATTTTACAGCTCTGAATTCTCAGAGTGCTCAGAACCCGAAATGGAGATTTTCATGAGCACCACGATGGTCCTGCTCCACCTGGAGCTGCCACTGGCACAGTCTGCATCAGCTGGACACATGTTTAGGCTGCTGTTCTTTCCTAAAGGCAAAACTTGCATCTCACAATATCCTGAAAAACCTGGGAAATGGTTAATTAAGGTGGAAAGGCAAGCACAGTAAGTGCATGGAGGGAAAATCCCACTCTGGCCAATTGAAATTTTATTTGTGCCCTAAACTGGGGAAGAAAACCAATCAAGAGTAGCAGTCACTTTGCATCCTGTGCAGCCTCACTGTGCCTGAGCTGTGCAGGACCAGATTTGTTCTTAGGGCAACACAGTTGGGGGAAAGGTAAACCAGAGCACAAGGAGGATGGAAAAAATGAACAGAGAAAGCAGCCAAGGATGAAAGCAGCACTCAGAGTCATCTGGGTGCTGGGGAGCATCTGCTTGTGTGTATACAAGGGAAGCAGAACAGGAGAAAGGCTCTGGAGCAGCCAGGCTGGGTGTTTATTGCACAGCTAGGGCTGGGACAAATGAGAGCAGCTCCAGGTTTGCAGCAGGCTGTGCACAAGGTGTGTGACTCACAGTGACCACAGAGCTCAGCTGCAGTGGGGAAGCGCCTTCCTTGGAGCCAACTGCATCATCTATTTCAGCCCCGTGGAGCCCAGAGATCACAGGGGCTCTGCCTGATTAAAGAGCAGAATAAATTCAGAGGCCAGGTTGTCTGGCTGTTGTAGCAGCAAATGTGGGAAGAAGGGCCTTGGGCTATTTTCCTTGACACGGAAAACTTACATGACAGATCATTTGATGTGTTGATTCTATTTTTCAGACATTGCCTAGCACAGACACCAGAGCTGGCTGCAGCTCAGCCCTGCACAGCCCAGCTCTCCTGCCCTGCCAGGCCAGCAGCACCTTTCCTCTCCTCAGGTGTGCTCCCACAGCCAGCACAAATTAGTGACAATTATCCCTGTGCTCCTCCATGATCCATTTACAGCAGCACAGCCTTGGCACAGCTCGTGCTGGAGCAGGAGCGGCTCAGCCACAGCGACTGTGCTGCCAGCAGCCAAAAAACTGCTCTGAGCTGGCTGCAGACACAGACACACAGACAGACAGACAGACAGACACACAGACAGACAGACACACAGATACACAGACAGACACACAGATAGACAGACAGACAGATAGACAGACAGACAGACAGACACACACACAGACAGACACACAGACACACAGACAGACACACAGACACACAGACACACAGACAGACACACAGACAGACACACAGACAGATAGACAGACACACAGACACACAGACAGACACACAGACACACAGACACACAGACACACAGATACACAGACAGACAGACAGACACACAGACACACAGATAGACAGACAGACAGATAGATAGACAGACACACAGACACACAGACACACAGACACACAGACAGACACACAGATACACAGACAGACACACACACAGACAGACAGACACACAGACACGCAGACACACAGACAGACAGACAGACACGCAGACACACAGACAGACACACAGACAGATAGACAGACACACAGACACACAGACAGACACACACACAGACAGACAGACACACAGATAGACAGACAGATAGACAGACAGACACGCAGACACACAGACAGACAGACACACAGACACACAGATACACAGAACAGACAGACAGACAGACACACAGACAGACACACAGACACACAGATACACAGACAGACACACAGACAGACAGACAGACAGACACACAGACAGACACACAGACAGACAGACAGATACACAGACACACAGAACAGACAGACAGACACACAGAGACAGATACACAGACACACAGATACACAGAACAGACACACACACAGACAGACAGATAAACACACAGACAGACAGATAAACACACAGACAGACAGATAGACACACAGACAGACACAGAAACACACAGACAAACAGACAGACAGACAGATACACAGAACAGACACACAGACAGACAGACAGACACACAGACAGACACACTGAGATAGAGACAGACACACAGACAGATACACAGGCAGACAGACAGATACACAGAGACAGACAGACAGATACACAGACAGACACACAGACAGACACACAGACAGACAGACAAACAGATACACAGACACACAGATACACAGAACAGACACACAGGGACACACAGACAGACAGACACACAGACAGACAGACACACAGACAGACACACAGACAGGTTCCATGGCCTCTGGGCTCGTTGTCATGGCTGGCACCTTGGAGGGAGGTTTTCCTGCTGGGGAACCTCCCCAAACTTCAACCATGTGAGAGGAGATGAGGGAGGAGGCTCCTGGGAGGCTGCAGGGGCATTTGGCTGGTGGGATCTCTGTCACTGGGGCTGCTGTGGGACTGGGACACAAACAAACCTGCCTGCCAGGTCCTGAGTAGAAATATGCTCAGAAATTAAAAAAAAAAAAAAAAACCTGTACTTTCTGCTTTGCTGTTGGTTTTGTAAATAGTTTTAAAAGCAAAAGCAATTCAAGGCTGAGTCTTTGGTTTTGTCAGGTTTTCCTTTCAGCACCAGCACTTGAGAGCTTGTGGACAGACCTTTAAAATGAGACCAAAGGGCAGTGCTGAAGTGCAGACAGTGAGACTCTTCCAGCTGGAAGATTTCTCCAACCTCACTTCCTGACACTGGGAGATGGCAGATGGTAGGTGGCATTTGTTTATCAAAACAGGAACTGTGGGATCTCTTGGGGTGCTGGAAAAACCATGCAGCTGAGGTGAGAAATTGTCTGTGTGCACTTACAGCTGTTTCCTCTGAACTAGAAAACTGCTCCTGTGTGGTGCAACTTGCAGAAAAAATGAATTTGGCCAAGGAGAACCAACAGGAAGGGCACCAGTTCTGTGCTGGGTTTGAAGGTAAAGCCACCAGGGCTGCCACACCTCTCACCATCCCCAGGAAGCCTCGAGTTCTGATTCCAGAAACAATCACTCCTTCTGCTCTGTGGCATGCAGAAATGCCATGTTCTGTCATTAATGTCTAAAATATTCAGACTATTTCACCAGAGAGGCTGCAGACCTGTTGGGTTGGATTTTTTCCACACATGAATACTGCCAAACTCTCTAAGAATATTCAGGTTTTCCAGCCTTTCTAATGCCTAACACCATCCCTGTTCTGTCCTAGAAAGAAAAGTTGATCCTATTTACTCCTACTGTGCTCCAAACTCCCAAATAACCAGGGTAGCCACAGCAGAGAGATGAGGTACCTGAAAGCTGGAGGTAAATGCCTCTCCCAGGGAACTGGGTGAATTAGCAGGGCTTCCCTTGGAGCTGTGAAGTTTTTGGCTGCTTTCCTCAGTGGAAAGCACTGAGATGGTTGGGCAAGAAGCAAAGTGCTCTGTGTACCAAGGCAGATGTGCATCCAAACAGATGTGGTCATTCTGCCACTGGGACAAAGCCAGAACAGCTTTAGGATGAGAATGGAGATAAATTGGAATTAAAAAAAAGGTATGGGAGGAGAACTGGAACCCTAATGTTGCTTTTTCTTTCCAGCTGATCTGTACACATGTCACACAGTTGGATGTATGAATAGTAAATTATTCTATTCATTTCTTACTCTTGATGAACAGTAAATTAGTCTAATAACATTTACTGTTCAATTCATTGATTGTCAGAGGGAGATTAGAGGCAAATAGCTTTTAAGTCTTTCCAGCTGCAAACATTAGAGTTGTCTAAAGTTATGATTTTTGACTGTAATTAGCTGCAGCTCTGCAGCATCCCCCTGCAGCTCTGTTCCCCCTGCCCAGCCTGTGGCAGCAGGGATCCCAAGGATCACCTCAGCCAGGCGAGCTCTTGACAAAGCAGGTAACAGAAATCAATGTTTTTAACACAAATTTTGACACAAATTTACCCAAATGGCTTCACAGCACTGCAGAGTGAGATCAGCTGGGCAGTGGAGAGCAATCCTGAGAGCTGTGAGGCTGGGGGGTGTCTGTGTGAGCAGCCAGGGCAGGGAAAGCCTCACCCTTCGTGTCTGCAGGGTCTGAGGTGCTCACACTCCCTGGAGCACTGTCAGCACAGGAACAGAGTGTTGGAGCAGGGAGAACCTGGCCCAAAAAGCAGCAGAGGGATCAGCCAGCTGCAGGGGGACCCCTGTGCTCCTCTGCCATCCTGCTGCCCCTGGCCCAGCTCTGTGCTCTGCCCTGCCTGTGCTCTGGCCATTCAACAGACACAGAATTATTGTAGCCAGGAGAAACCATGAACAGCAGCTTCATTTCCAGCCCTGCCACGGCTCGGAGGTGTTTATTACCTTTATCTACACCCTGCCCCCCTTTGTTTCACAAGACTAAAGAAGTAAATAGCAGTAGCCTCCTCTTGCTATGCTGGTCAGGCTCTCTCTGCTGGAGACGTGCTGGCTGCCAGCTGTGGGTGGGCTGAGATGCTGAGCTTTGGGGAAATCATCCTCTCTCAGCACCAGAGCCTGCTGAATCACAGCCCAGGGGTGCTTTGGAGCGCATCAAAGATCTCCTTCCTCCAAGCCCCTGCCGTGGGTGGGACCCTTCAGCTCCACCAGGTCGTTCAAATCTTTGTCCAGCCGTGGGCACTTGCAGGGGTTGGGCACCCACAGCTTCTCTGGGCACCCTGTGCTGGGGTCTCACCACCCCACGGGGCAGAATTCCTGCCTAAAACCTGATCTAAACCCCCACTTTCAGTTTGAAGTGTATGACCCCCAAAGTGGGGTGGTTCCCTTGTCCTGTCCCTCTATCCCCTTGTGAGAGGAGCTGTCCTGCAGCCCCTCCAGGTCCTGGAAGGGGGCTCAGGTGTCCCCACGGGCTCAGCCTGGGCACCCAGCCCTGCTGCTGTGGCTGGAGTGGCACAAGGAGCTGCAGGGGAGCCCAGGTGGGGCTGGTTCAGCTGGGCAGATGCAGCTCTGCTTCCTAAGCAGCAATCAACCAGATTTCAGGGAAATGCACTTCCGTCAGAGAACAGGAGATCTGTTAAAGCTCACTGCGTGCAAATCGCTGATTTTTGGAGGAATGTTT
This sequence comes from Oenanthe melanoleuca, assembly GCF_029582105.1. NCBI lineage: Eukaryota > Metazoa > Chordata > Aves > Passeriformes > Muscicapidae > Oenanthe > Oenanthe melanoleuca. Next base: position 18,826,131 of record NC_079338.1, on the reverse strand, counting down.
GACCTGAGGAGGTGTTTCAGTGACTGGAGCTGGGTTTGGTCTGAGCTCAGCTCAGCTCACCTGGGCCAGGCTGGGCTGGGCTCAGTCCCAGCCTGCGAGGGGAGAATGGGACCAGGGCTCCAACAAAGGCAAACAATACCTCAGCTGCAGACAGGGATTAATGTCAAAGCAAGATCTTATTAAAGACAAGGCTTCTAATTTAAATTTCTCCGGGTGTTTGCTCATTTCTTTTTTTTTTTGCTTCCTCTGCTTCCCACGGAGCGACCCAGAGTAATGAAAAATGTCAGAACTTGGGGGAACAACTGGAGTTGAGACTGTTTGGATGGGGTTGTTTTCAAAGCTTTGCTGTTGGTGCCTTTCTTATCCTAAGGTTTCCAAATAGAAATACACACACACCTTACCAACAAAAGGCTATAATGACTGCATTGTCACCAGATAAAACTGTACTAAAAAGAAATAACTGCTGCAGTTTGGCATGATTCAGTAGGCAGGCTCCTTATCATTCTCCCACCATTGAAAGAGGGCTGGGTTTCAGCACGGTGCCCTCCATCCTGCAGCATCCCCCATCCAGCCCGGGCTCTTTCACAGCTCCTCCCTGCTCACATTGCAGAGCGTTCAGGAAAACCACGGGTGAGTCCTGTGGTCACCGGTGCATGTTTTCAAGTGGCAGGACACACTGAAGAATCTTGGTTTAAGTGTAATAAAAGTGAGGTCCCGATTTGTTAATGAGGAGCATTGTCTGCTGCAGACACTAATTTCACTACAGGGTGCACTCTTCAAACTTTTCATTCTAATTAGAATGCATTTCCATATTCTTTATCAATTTCTGCCCTTATTGAAATCTTCTCAAATGACCTTTTTTTTCTTCACTTATGACTCATCCCGAGATTTTTATTTTTCCCAAAACAATCATTCAGATGCAAGTGCATTTTTCCAGTAAACACGTTGAAAAATAAATGACCTTGCCAGCTCATGCCTACACAGTGGGAGAAGGGCATTAGCAGAGCACAGGCAGCTACTAATAATACATGGGAAAATTAAGTATGGGAGAAGACCATCTTCTTCTAATTCCTGGAGCATTTAATTTCCAAATGCCCTGCAGTAGAATGTGTCTGGAGTAGCAGCTTAATGGCCACCAAAGGAGTTCCAGCAGTGGGAAAACAAGTCCTGACAGAACAAGGGGCATTTTGTGCACACAGGAAAATAGGTTATCTGCCAAGGAGGCTTTTTATTTTTCGTTATTTATTTCCTTCAGTTCTTCACAGCTGTGTCCAGTTCCGATTTTTCTAATAAAGTAAATTATTAACTCAAGTTGACGAATTGGTTGGTGTTGGTAATAGGCTTTCAAAATGATTAGTGATATATACTCATTACCCAAATTAAAAAGCCATATTAAAAATAAGGAGAGGAAATGTAGCAGCATTATCAAAGTAATAATTTCTATTTAGTGCATATCTTTCCTGAACTTTGGCAAATGTTGAATTATGCAAGACAAACACTAATCTGAAAGCATTCTAATTAATGATGGTATTTCTTTGCTATCAAATTAAACCCAACACATTCACAGTGCATCTGACTTAAATGTTATCACAAATTCTTCACACTGTGAGGAAGATTGTTGATGTGTTTGAAAATATTATACCTATAAACAAGTTACCAGGCTTGAGCCATGATTCTTCCCTTGCCTTAGTGTAAATATTAATAGGAAAGACCTATATAACTCAAAGTACACCCAAAATAATAATAATAATAACAACAGTAATAATGGTAATATAGTCATAATAATTGTAGCAATGCTAATAATAAATTATAATAAAAGCAATTTTATAAATCATAGTTTTTATTTATTATTATAATTATTAGTAAAACCCCCAGAGATTAGTATCTTGACATCAATTAATCACAGTGTTTGTAATCCAGGGTTTGCCATGCTTTTCACCAACTATCAGTATCAAACAGTTGTTTTCTCTTTAAAGATGACTTACAGATGAAAACATATTTACAAAACTTCTTTCAAAATAAAACAATAATCAGGCAGCTAATTAAGCACAATGCAAGTGCTGTGCTTTTGAGTTAACGACCTGTCCAGGCTGCAACATCATTTTCACTTTGTTATTAGATGCAGGAAGCTAATAAAAATATAATTTTGAAAAAAAAAAATCACATTAGTGATTTGCCAGAGTGAATGTAGATGTCAAAAATGCTAATGCAGAGAAGCTGTCAGGAGTTTAAATAGATTTTTCACTGACTTGCCGTTCTTAATTATAGCTCAGCACCCTGTGCAGGTTAAAAAACGCTGGGTTCCTTCGAAACAAACCGTGAGCTCCTTACCAGCTCATCAAATTCTCCTTCTCTTTCTTTCAAATGGATCAATCAGATGCCAACACATAACATTTTTCATTTACATCTTTTCTTAAGCTTCCTTATCCACTGCAATTATATTTTTACCCAAACCTATCCTGAAGGGGATAGAAGAGATTTCATGGAAGAAGCATAATTGGCAATTGAGCTTGCTCTTTTCGTGGGCTCCTTTTATGAGAAAAGATAACGTTTTGTGTGGTAGGAATTCAGCACTTAAATTAGGGGGTATGCTGGCTACTTAGTTAAATAATCTAGAATAATCAGGTCAGGAGGGAATAGCACACAGCTTTCGCTTAATGTTTGGTATTAATTTTTCAGATAATGTAATTCCACGTACTAACCAAGCATTCAAGGGTGCACGGAGGAAGAGCTGCAGGATTGACAAGCTGCTAATCCAACCCCTGCCAGTCACAGGGTGCCGTGGAAAAGGGATGCTTTGTTCCTCAAGGGCTGGTTGAGTTCCATCAGCAGCCCTGGGCACAATGACCATGCTAATAGCGTTGTTCCGAATGGAAAGCCGTTAAGGATGAACAATAATCAGCTCACAGTATCGCTGGACGTATTCATGCAGCTTGTGCCGGGGTGAGATCCGATAGCTCTGGACCTTTCTGAGGAGAAAACGAAAATCCAATTAGCATCTCCCGTGTAAACCCCCCGGCTGCTTCCACTGCAGGTGACCTTGGGCAGCTGTGCTGCAATTTTGCCAAAACCTCAATTACGCCTCTAATTCAGTGGTGGTGTTGGGTTTTGCCCAAACAGAAGGGCTGGCTCTGCAGCCCACTCTCATGCTGGGGAAGACTTGCTCACAGAAGTTCCCTCAGCAGCCTTTGGCATGATCTGAGCTGTGGCACAGATGGATTTCGGGATTTACATGTCCTTGGGGATGTCCAACACAGGAGAAAACTCTCCTCTCCCTCTCCCTCTCCCTCTCCCTCTCCCTCTCCCTCTCCCTCTCCCTCTCCCTCTCCCTCTCCCTCTCCCTCTCCCTCTCCCTCTCCCTCTCCTCAAAAATCAGGAGTATTTTCATCTGGGGTAGGATAGGAATTTACCTGCATTCATTGCCCAAGGTAGGGTGAGGAAGCAACTGCTGTGGAAGAACCCACAAATAATTTATTTTTTATGCATTTTACTCCATTGTCCACTCAATATTTTTCATTAAGCCAAGAAACAAGGATGAGTTTCCACAGCCTGCTCTCCACATCTCTGCTTCTCTGCCAAGCAGCCTGCAGTGAGAGTGAGCCCTGCTCTGGTAGCCACAGGCTCAAGGCATCCTCCACCAGGTCTGAGCAGCACGAGCAGGGCTCTGAAAGGAGGGAGGGTCTCGATGGAAAAAGGACATTCAGTCCCAGGCAGCATGGACAGCTTCTGGACTGTACAATCCACAGGGACACGGCAAAGAACTTGTTACTGGCTCTGCTAATGCCACAGAGATGTTCAACATCAAATTCGGAGTTGTCTTCAACCTGAATCTTTGTTGCAGCTGCTGTCAACACCACAAGTGAGGATCCCAAAATATAAAGCATTTTGAACTCCTTTTCATTTCCTTTCCATTATGCCAGGGTGATAGTGCCTTATCTCAAAGACACACGTGCATACTTGCACTCTGTAATGGAGAAACAGCACTACATACAGGTCCCTAAAAGTAAACACCAAACTCTATAAATCTTGCATATAATTAGGAAGATTCTTCTGCATTTATTATTTTTTCCCCCCAAAGCTGTTACTGCTTGATTTGGCTGTCATCTGTGTCACTTCTATGGAAAGATTTTCTGTGTTAGAAAGGGAAAATCAGAGCAGCAAGCTAGTAACTTGTTACAACAGAGATTTAAGGTAGAAAAGAATGAAGCAGAGCTGCTGACAGCACTGTGCTGGCTGTACCTCCTCCTTAATGGAACAGGTCAGGATCACCCTTTGGTTTAGAGGGTCTCTTTTAGGAACAATGAGCACAAACCTGATGGGCACAAACATCCCTCACACTGCATAGAAAACAGCTTCCCTGAAAACATCCCCAGCCCAAGACCAAATCAAATTCAGTCTCAGCTTTATAATTTTGATTTAATTTCCTAGTGTATTAATTTTCACCACTTGATTTCACTGATCTGTCGAGTCCATTCCAGTTGTGGCCTTTGTTCCATTGCTTAATTGGCTTAGCAAAGCCTGGGTGCATCAGCTCTGCAGTGGTTTCTGTGAGTGCCTGCTTGCTCCTCCTTGCAAGATCTATAAAACAGAAGCAGAGTTTATTTTACACTAAATGGAGGTCAAGCTTGGAAATCCCAGATAATCTCAGCTGTATAAAAGGCAGTTTCTAGATTGGTTTAGTCTCACCTGGTTCTGCTCTGGCACTGTTGGACTTTGGCCCTTCAGCCCAGTTTGAGCACAGCTTGGCTGGGGCAGAACTTTCATTTTTGGGGCTGTTCCTGCTTAGGAGCAGAGCCAGGAGCAGCTTTGGCAATTCCTTCTGCACAGACGCTGAAACTTTCACCAGCACACACCTGAGGCAGCCCAGCCTGGGCTGGGCTGGGCTGGGATTTCCACACTCTGATGCAGTGCACTGGCATTTCTGACTTAGCCTCATTTGCATTTAAACAATCAAGTGCTTTAATTAAAATGCATAAATGAATCATCCACCAGCAGCTCTATCTCCCATGTTATTTATTTTTTATATTAAACCTTCAATTTGATGGATAAGCACTGCCATTGGTCATTTCTGCTGAAATGATCCCATCAGCAGTGAAATATTTGACAAATCTAATGTTAAATTTTTCATCTCTAGCTTTCAGCACTTGTGGCCCATTGAGATAAATAGTACAGCTCACACTTTTGATCTGCTCTTTGAAGCTCTCTGGGACCAGCTCTCTGTTAAAGAGGGAGAGGCTCAGGTCAAGGGATGGTTTGAGATGTATCAGAGCTCTCCTGATGCTCTCAGCACATCAGTGACCACAGTGTCCTTCCCTTCTCCAGTTTGTCCATCTGTGACAACTCTCCTCTTTCTCTGCAGTGACAGAATTTGGGCTTTGGCACTGTTGATAAAACAGGAATTGATGTGGACTTTCTCCTAAGCAAAACTCATTTTCTTTATGCTTTTTTCTTTCTTTAATTATTATTTTTTCCCTGTAACAGTGGTATTGGCAGTCATCACAGGAGATCCTCCTCCTTCTGGAACACACAACTTTGCAGTCTGGCACTGCACATTTAACTCCAAGGAATGTAATTTGTCCTAAGAACTGCATCCTACAGAGAATAAAGCAGAAAACACACTCTGCTGGTAGCTTCTCTCAGAGGATTACTGTAAAACTAAGCTAATAACAATGCAACATTCCTTCAAAAACTGAAATCTTGCTCACATGCTAAGAAGCTGTAAGAGTAACAGCATCATCTGGTGGCTTCTGCCACAAAGAATGGATTAATTGATTTTTTTTTTTTGTTCTGCTTTCATTTAAATTCCTCATCTCTCAGGTGAGGCCAGGTCCTGCAGGAATGTGTGAGAGGAAAAACAGACGGAAAACACTAAAAATGAGAGAAGGTAATAATGAAATCCTCAGCTATACTGAAACATTAAACTGCATCTGATATCTCAGATCTTTTTAAAAGGATTTTTTAAAGAACATTGAAAAACAGCATCCTGATTGAAGTCAAGCTTCATTTCCAGCAATGCCAGATGGGTTGGGATTTTCAGAGCATACATTAAGAGCAGGAATGATGCTGCTAAAGGCCTTGAACCTTAGATAAGGAGTGGTGTAAAATGTTAAGACAATTCCTTTTCATCATTTCTTTTGGAAGTGCCAAATCAAACCCTTCCAACTGCTCCTTCACCTTCCTTTTGGAATTCTTCCTATTGATCTCCTTCACACTTGGAGAGGTGGTGTGCAAAAATCAGACGAACGTGCATTAATCTGCAAAAGGGTTTTCAGTGTGCAGAAGAGTTTTGTGATGATGAGGGCAAAACAAGCAAACCCACTAAAGCCTACAGCTGAGGTTGGTGCAGAGCCAGAGGCTGAGCCAGCCTGCTGAGGTACAAACCCCCCAGCCCAAGGGGCTGAAGCATCCCCAGAAATGTCCAAGGGCCCCAGAGAAGTTCACCCCAATCCAGGGAAGCACAAGGGCCACACCAGCCCAGAGAACCCAAAGACTTCAGGATCAGCTGTTGCAAAAGCTCATTAACAAGGCAGCAACATGAAAATTATTCCTTCTGGCTTTATTGGTGTGCAGTGTCTGTTTTACATTCATATAGTTTCTGTCCTATCCTTGGCAGTTGTCTTCTTTGTTGTATTCTTACAAAGAGAGAAATATCAAAACATTAATTTAAGCTGTCACAATGCAAAGGGCTGACAGTCATATAAAGAATTATCATTGTGGCAGAGAATGGAGACAAGTTAGTGAAGGAAAATTAAAGTGACTAGCTAAACAGAACCAAACTTCTTGAAAAATCCAGGATATTGCCATGACAATTCAAATAGCTCCAACTTTTTCTTTTTGTGTTTTTCAGCCCTTTCCTACACAGACTATTATCAATCTGATGGGGAAAAGAAAGAAAAAGAAATCACTTCACATGTTATTCTAGTTTTAGTGAAATATGTATTTCAAAAGAGAATATTCATCCTATACCAGGTTGTGAATAAGATAGATTTCAACTAACATCAATCTTTGTAATTTTCCATAATTGTAGAAGCCAGACTGACCAAGATTACAGCCTGTCTAATCCTTCTTGCCAATGCATACAATATAGAAATGTGTTTTTGTCCTATCCAGGTCTCTTTTGGAAAAAAAAAGAAAAAGATTCCATTTTACCAGACAATAAAATTCCTGCACGTGGTGGCTCAGGGTATCAAATTGCCTAAGAATAATTTTAATTATTTCACAAATGAGAAGAGAGTGGTTAAAAGAAGAAAATAACCACTTCACTCTGCTTTTCAGCTGTAGCTCTTGGGAATTTGACTCTGTCTCTGAAGACAGCAGGAGCATGAGAGTCTCAAGGTGCTGGTGCATGCCCACTGCACTCTAACTTATTTCTCTGGGAAAGAAAATCAATGGAATCTTTTTCACAGGACAGCTCTTCAGCAGGGAGAGCAGCACTTATGCTGTGCTCTGGCTCTCAGCAGAAGCTGCCCTCCCCACAGGAGGAGGATGGGGAGAATTTGATGCACAGAGTTGGTGGAACCTCCCAAATTCCACACAAACACCCAGCCATGGCTCTGCAGCCAGCAGATCTAACAGATCAGATTGCTAATGCAGCACCAGCCCACAAGATTGCTTTGGCACTCTAAATTCACAATTAATTCCCATGCACACGAGCAATGGTGACTCTGCTCAGCCAGCACATCAAAACCTGAGCAGAACACCAAGGGCTGAGCAAATCTCTCTCCCAGGGGGAGGAAGGAGAGGCTTACACGAGTAATGCCAGCAGGACAGAGGCACACAGCTCCCTGTGGTGTAAGGACATAAGATCCTTTCCACTTGCTCATCATCCCTACCTGTCCTTAAGCACTGTAATCCTGGAATTAGGCAGGCAGGCTGTTTGGAGCTGCTCAGCAGGTTGCTGGTGTGTGTTTGCAGCAGCAGCATCCTTTCAGTCAGTGCCAAGCCCAGGGTGCCAGCACTGCCTGCCAGAGCAGCCTGGCCAAGCCTGGGCTGTCCCTGCAGGGCTGGACCCTCTGCACGGTGAAACAGCACTGAAAACAATGCAGAATAACACCCCAAACAAACAGCAAGGGCTGCAATCACTTTATTCTCCAAATAATTCAGATGTACATCATATGAGTTTGGAAAGAGGACTGGAAAACACTTAGAAATGTAATAAATGCAAACAGTCACACAAAACACAGCTCCATACCTCTAATTGTATCAATTGTTTTTATGGTTGTGATCTCAAAGATGTTAAGTTTTGCTAAGAAGATGTATTTGCAGATTACTTTGATTACTGTGACTACTGGGATGAATTTAAAATTCACTCTGTCCCTCTGATCCCCCTTGCAGCACCCTGAATCAGCTGGCAGAGCATTAGGGGCACTTCAGACACTTCTGCTAAAGCATTCAGACAATCCTGGAATTATTTGGGCTTCTCAGATGGAGAGCCTTTGTCCAAGCTGTCTTTTCACTGATTCCTGGGCTCTTATGGCTGATTTTGCTTTTCACATTTTTCTCTCTCTTTCATTTTTAATCAGATATGTTTTACTGTGAGGAAGAATCTGACCATTTACCATTGTATTCTAAGAAATAAGCCTACACCAAGCATTCAAGGTAATTTCATTTCTGCAATAGGAGGTATAATTGAAGAACCATATTTTCAATGTAAGATACTGTCTAAAACTAGGCCCTAGCATGAACCCTGGTCAACTATATACAATCCTCTTTAATATGGCCTTTGATAGCATTCATTTAACACTAGTGCAAAGCCCTCAGAAGGGCTTTGAATGAAATTAAGTTTCCAAAAGACCCACAGGAGTAACAGAAGTCTCTTTCCCTGAATTAATGGCAATCTCAGAATCTCCCCTGCTTTGGAACAGCACATTAATCCACAATGAAAATGTTTACACAGCATTTAAAGCTACAAACAGGATTAGCAAAGAACCTTCCAAGGACAAGATAGATTCTGTTTGATTTTAAGAGTGAAAGGAAAGTAGGAGGGCTAAAATCAGACTGGGGGAATCCTGTATATTATGTATGGTCCATATGTACATGGTCCACTCTCTGCAGCAAATTTGGGCTGAAGCCTCCCCACCCTCCCTTTCACACCTGCACACACATCTCAGCACCTGAGCAGGGACACCCTCTTCCTAAAAGTGAATTTAGAATGAGCAGGAATTGTTTTGGGAGCAAAGAGCAAACCTCTGTGAAGCTTTAAAAGCTGTTCTTGGCAGAGTTTTTGATTGCTCCAGGGTGTATATGCCCACATGTATGCACTCCTGCAGCAAAAAGTGCAGCAAAAGTGATTAAACACATGGGGAAAGAGGCTTCCATCTAAAAAGTGATTAAAAAGACTGGCATTGTTTAGTTTACAAAACACAAGAGTAAAAGATGATATAACAGAAGCAGAGAGAACAGGCTATTTATTCTGTTTTCTCTGAAGCACAAATATGCATGGAAAGGTGAAGGAAAAATGCTGAAAACATTTGTGCAGTGTATAATCAACCCTGCAACTCATTGCTGCAGGATATTAGGCAAATTTTTCAGAAATACTTCTAAATGTGTTTGATGTGACAAATAATACTCCTCAGCTCCTGAGGTGAAGGAAAAGCAAAAACAAACCTTCTCCCCAGACTGGAAGGACACTTAGTCCCTGTCCTTGTGCTAGAGATGGAATTTTTGCCTCCAGAGGGATGGCATTATTTATTTATCGAGTGCATGATATGGAAACACTCATTTCCTTCAAGCAGGAGCTTCTGTGGCAGGCAATTAAAAGGGTCAGCAAAAGCAGCTGTGTGGGGCCACTTCTCCAAGATTTCTCCCCCAACACCTGAATTTAGGAATGCTGAAGTGGCTCAGCTTTGGTTATTCTGTTCTCAGCTGCTTATTTTCCCCAAAGATCATTAACAATAGCTGGGTAACAGTCAAGGCTGAGAATGGAAATGGAATTAAATATATTCACACCCTTGGACCCTTGGAAAATTCTTGTTTCTACACACTTAGAGATGCCAAGCAAAGTTTTTCACTGAGGATCTCACCTGTTTTGGGGATAAAAGGGAAGCTGTTGCACCTCCAATATTGCTCCAAGCTAGCAGTGAGTGGAATTGGAGTTTCAGTGGTGCCCTGTGCAGGGGAGCACAGGAGGGTGCAGGTTTGGGTGCTCTGGGGCTGCCACAGACAGAATTAGCACCTGCTTAAAATGTACACTGAGAACAAACTGTCTTTAAAAAAAAAAAAAAAAAGAAATTTAAAATGCCACTTCTGGCTTATGAATAGTTTTCTTGCAACTGTCAGGCCATCTGCTTGGAGAGGGGTCTGTGCAGTCATGAAAGGGATCCTAAAATACACTCTCCTCATGAACATCTTTTGTTTGGAAAATCCACAGGCATCACATAATGCAGTAAATGGCAGCACTGAAGGGAAACACTTTGAAATGCAGAGGATGCAGCCTTGGATACAGCTCCCCCTGCCCCCCTCTGTGAATGAGCCCCCAGACCCACTCTCAGACTGGCAGCACCCACCTGCTGGGAACAAGCTAGAATTTCCTTGGTACATCCAAAATACCAAAATACCAAACTGCCTCGTGGGCACAGAAGAGCCAGGATCCTGCAAGGCAGCTCTCAGGGATGACATCATCCTCACACAGAAAATTTTCTGCCTACACTGCACCATTTTCTGTGGGGGGCTTGTGTGGAAAAAAAACAAAAAAAAAACAACCCAGCATAGGTTTGTGTGTACACAATCAAAAGGGCAAATTAGGGGTGTGCAAGCACATCTCATCCTGGCATTTCCTAACTTCCACCAGCTCATTCAGAACTGGAATATACACAATACATACATATGCACACAAACATTCATTTGGTTTGCATGCCTAGAATGTGAAATTGTGTGTATGAGAGCAGTGCTGTGCTTTCCTTACTTTTTTTTTTTTTTTTTTGTTCTGTTTATTTTCATCATTCCTTGGTCATTTTTTTGTTTACCCGCTTTCTGTTATTGTAACGTAAGTTCAAATATACAAAATGCTAATTTTCTTTTACATAAAAATGTAATAAAACTTTCTGGCTTTCTTTATAAACAAATTTCAGCAGGAAGGTTGATGGGATGCTGTATACCAAGTAAAGAAGAAATACTGTTTAATTATCTTCCATATAAAATCCAATAAAACGTTCTGGCTTTTCTTATTTTTCTGTACTGGGGATTAACATCAGCGTCTTTGTGATGAGAAATCTGCATTCATGGCTCCTCTATTTAGATTTAAATAGGAATTATAGTTCTTGGCAGAAAGGGATCTGTCAAATATCACAGCATTTGTGGCAGGTGGTCACTGCATTGCTCAGTACAGACACTGCCTGCTTAACCATAGCCTGAAGTAAACATCAAAAGTCAATTATTCTCTTTGTAAATATTTTATTTATATTTTGGAGGCTAACAAACATCTTTTCAGAGCTTGGCTGAGGCCTTTTCTCCACGGATCATAATCCTCCTGGACCTGCATTTGGGTGGCTGAGGATGTGCTCAGCAGTGCAGGGATCCCAGCACAGCTCCAGTGTCTCCTGGTTTTCAGAGCCCAATTCTCTGCCTGGAAACCTTTAATGACTTGGCTGGGTCCAAGTGGACAGAGCTGAAACTTGTCACGGTTGTTACCCATAGCAGCTGCCAATTAGTAGGACAACCATGTATTATTTTGCCTTTCCTCAGTTAAAATGTATTTTGAATATAAATAATGGAAAAAAAAAAGATGCCCGGGCGGGGTCTAATTCCTTGGATTTAACATGGGGGGTGGGAGAGCAGCAGCTCTGTTCAGCAGCCAGGCTGTGCAGAGCAGCCTGTGCAAACCTGGATGCTCCCTGAGAGCAAATACGGGCAGGAGCTGAACTCTCAGGGTCAAACGCCTTCAAGAAATGTCTCCTTGCAGGGTGAAGCTGCTGAAACAACATGACAGCACCTGGCAAGTCCTGCCCACGTGGCAGAGTCCCTCCCAAATGCACCCTGGTGCAGAAAACCTCTGAAGATGCTGCTGCACATTTTAGATCCTTATTTGAACTCTGTCTGAACTCTTTGGGCCATTAACTAATCAGATCATCCCATTTAAACAATGTTATAAAAATCATCAAGTACTTCTGCCTACATAAATACAGTTTGAATATATTTACCTTAAAGAAGCAGGGTTTTCTGGGGTATTTACTCCTGACATTCAGGGAACAGAAGGAGCACAAAATGTTAAGGAGGAGCAGAATTCTCTGAGATGGGGCTGTGGGTAATTTTCCCTGCAAGCCTGTTTGGTGGCAAGTTAATTGACTCCCACATTACCCAAACTGCAGTGTACTAAAGCACGGGGTGCTCGTTCTGCTGCACTATTTGCCTGGCAAAGGCCATCTGTTCTACCCCATCCATCCACAGGCACAGCCTCAATTCTTGTAACAGGCTTCACATGCACGTGGATCCAGGCAAGCATGTGCCCCTAACTGTTCTGATCCCTAGAACATGGATTTTTCATTTGCTTTGTTTCTTTGTGCTCACCCAGTAATAATACTTGTCATCTGAGAATTCATATTGATCTTGTCATTGCCTTAAAATTGGATGACAATTACTATCTTTGTCAAAATTCGATCTGATGAAATGGCTCCAATTAGGAAGGGAAAAGAAGGAATCCATCACAGCAGGGAACATTGCATTTGGCTTCAGAGTAGGGAAGCTTCTCTTGCAGGAAAACTGAGAAGAAAATGGGAACAAGCACGACAGAGATTAGGATGCCAGTCTCAAAATCCACAGAAATTAGCTGTACATGTGAAATGAACAGCCATTTAATTTTTGCAGTCCACATCTGCCTGCAAATCTGAGCTGAAGCTCCCCTGACAATAAATGCCAGTAACTGTTGTTTTCATTTTCTGATCTGGTCAGACACACAGTGGCATCTGGCACCAGGCTTCCTGCATTTCCAAATCCAGTTCTGGCTACCAGTATAATTATAATACATTATCAGGAGCAGATTTGCTGAAGTTCATAAAATGATAACAGCATAAATTACATCATGTTTCCAGACACTGATCTCACCTTGAAACTAAACAGGAAGAGGTAGTGAAAGAGTTGAAAACAAAAGAGCAAGCACTCTTCCATTGCTCCTGATATTGGCACTACAGCAAACAATTTATCCCTGCTAATTACAAACAAAATTGTGCTAATTACAGATTTTTTGTTTATAAATCAGCCCTAAAAAGCAGTGTGTGCATTTGTGTGTGTCTGCACAGGGGTGGGGCAATCTTTTTCCAAAACAAAGGCGTTTGTTTCATATGGAGCTGATGTTTTATTTGACTAAAAAAGCCCTGCCAGTGTTTTATTCCTGAGCAGGACTGAAGGGTCAGGCTCACCTGTAATTCTGGGCAGGCCTTACCTGGGAGCTGGAAGATGGATGTTTGTGTTTGGCTACCCCCAAAAATGACCTCAGCTCAAGGCCATTCTTGCATGGATTTCACTGAATCAGGCCAGCAAGTCTTCACAAATAATCATGTTTTTGGATTTGTGCAGTCAATGAGCTTCTGAGCAGTTTACCTCCCTGGAAAATCACGTTTCCTGCACCATGTGGAAGAGCTCCCCAAGGCACTGATGGAGCCCAGGGAAGCACAGCAGGTCTCTGGCAGGTGGTGCCTTCCCAAGCTGAGACTGTGGGGTTTGTGTGATGCAGGGATGAGTCCTCACACCTCAGCCAGCAGCTCAGGGGAGGTGGGCGAGCTGCTGCTCCTCCAGCACGCTGGGCAGACACAATTCCCCCAAACCTTTCTCCCCCTGCCTGTTTCCATTAGCTAAGCATACTCACTGCCTCTGACCTACATTTGAAACAGCTCCAGAATGCAACACAACTGTGTTCCTGGGGAACTTGATATTTGCTAAAAATTTTAATCCAACCCATTTAAAAAATGTTAGATGCTAACTGAGCAAACACAGCCATCAGAAAAGCACACAAACCCCAAGCAATTGTCCTGGACTTGTTTACAACACTCTGCTATTAATGAGCATCTGGGACGAGTATGGGATCTCCTACTATGGATCTCATGATCTGTACAATAATGGCTGATTTTAATTGACTTTTGCTTCATATAGCAAATCCCAATTGGAGAAGTTCCAGGATGCTGCTAGTGAGGAGCTGTGGGCGGGTGCATGTTTTGAAGTGATGGTAAACATTGTGACATATACTGTGTGTGCCACATATTCTCGCATGCACATTTTGACTTTTGTTGCCTTGGCTTTCACACAGCATTTCTAACATAGACATCCCTATTTGCCAGTTTGAGTGGAAATCTGTTGATATGAGAGCACTGCTCGCCAGCACACCCCACCTGACTCTGAGCTCCTCTCCCACAGCCAGCCAGCCCCGTGCCCCTGTGGCACCTGTGGCACAGGGTGCTGAGGAACCACAGCTCTGGGAAGGTGGAGCTCAGCTCAGGAGCAGCCACTGATTTCCTAAGTCACATCACTGAAAGGGCCTCTCTCTTCTGCTGCTCTATTTTCCTTTCAGGAGATGCTGGATGCCAAATTTGGTCAAGCTGTTTTAGCACTTGGAGTGCTGTGGCTGTTAAAATACCTCTAAAGGTCTGGGACTGTGAGCCAGATTACCTGTATGATGTATTTTAATGATTAGCCAACCCTTCTGCTTGAACTGAAATTTGTCCTGAATGCACAGCAGCTCTTTGGGAACCTGAGCTCAGCCAAGATTTGCACAGGTTTTTTAATCTGACACATTAAAACCTCCCCTGCTACATATCCCATCCTGCCTGGCTGCAATATCGTGGCCAATATTAGACTAACAATTTGGGTTTAGGCTCTTTCTGCAAAAACATTTGCATCACACAGAGCAGGCTGTGAGGCATTTCCAGGCACTGGAGCTCTGTGCATCTCCTCCCTGGCAATAAGGTGCCCTGGCACAGGGAGAACTTTGCTGCTGTCCACACCCTGCCCATTTCCCCAGAGATGTCACACCACTGCAGCAGCTCCTCCACTTTAATGACTTTTTTTGGAAAAGGAAGGAAAATAAATAAGATTTTTTTAAAAAGAGGTGCATTTTCCTCACTGCAGCAGAACCACTTCTCACAGAGCCCACCTGGCTGCTAGACAGGATTCCTGCAGGAGAGATTTGCACGTGAGGAAAGCAGGGTGAGGTGGCTGCTGGGCTCTTCTCTGCTGCACACAATGAGATAAATTCAGGGTGGACAAGGGGTGTCCATGCAAGGTAAAACTTCACACTCCAGTTCCAGTGTCATCCAGCTGTGCCAGGAGCCTTCTCTGTGCTGCAGGAAACCACCTGTGATGGCAGCTAACTGGGGAGGGAGCAGGATTCCCAAGGAACCATCATCAGCATCATCACCATCATCATCACAGCATCATCATCATCACAGCATCATCATCATCACAGCATCATCATCATCATCACAGCATCATCATCATCACAGTATCACCATCATCACAGCATCATCATCATCATCACAGCATCATCATCATCACAGCATCACCATCATCATCACAGCATCATCATCATCACAGTATCACCATCATCACAGCATCATCATCATCATCACAGCATCACCATCACCATCACCATCACCATCACAGCATCACCATCATCACAGCATCACCATCACCATCACAGCATCATCATCATCACAGCATCATCATCATCATCACAGCATCACCATCATCACAGCATCATCATCATCACAGTATCACCATCATCATCACAGCATCACCATCACCATCATCACAGCATCATCATCATCATCACAGCATCACCATCACCATCACAGCATCATCATCATCACAGTATCACCATCATCACAGCATCATCATCATCATCACAGCATCATCATCACAGCATCATCATCATCATCACAGCATCATCATCATCATCACATCATCATCATCACAGCATCATCACCATCACAGCATCACCATCACCATCACAGCATCATCATCATCACAGCATCACCATCACCATCACAGCATCACCATCACCATCACCATCACATCACCATCACCATCACCATCACCATCACCATCACACCATCACCATCATCATCACAGCATCATCATCATCATCACAGCATCACCATCACCATCACCATCATCACCAGCTCCCAGGAGGGGCAGCCCAGCCTGCCCAGCCCCAGAGCTGCCCCAAAGGATGCTCAGCTCTCCCCTGCCCTTCCACACAATCCTTGACCCCTGACCTGAGCTTGGCTGGGAGCAGGAGCTGCCTCAGAGGAGGTGGGAAGGCTGATGGATCACTCTGAACACGTTATCTAAAGCCCTGTGTTCAGTCTCTTTAACATATCTCCTGGCAGAAAGTGCCCATTGTTTCCATTGATCTCTGCTGCTTCTGGGTTTATTTTTCTTTCTCTATCTTTACCAGCCCCTATCTCGTGTCCCTTTCCCTGCCAAACTATTCATTTGCTGCTGAACAATATCGTGTGTTTGTGCTTCAGGAGTTTCCTGTTTTGTGCATCTTTCTGTTCTATTGGCCATGTATCATTTTCTCTGCAGATTTTTCCTTATTGTGCAGTGGCATGTGGCTATCTGCTAATGCCAATATTACTCCCTGAGAATTCTTTTTCCTTGCATCATCAAGGATTTAAGTGGAAAGCCTTCAGCACAGTGCAAATTTCACTCCTGAGAAAATCCATCTTTTGAGGTAGCTGATTTTAATTAAAGAATACTCTCTCTCCCTCTCTCTCTCTCCCTCTCTGGATTATACTTTAATTTCAGTTTCTATCACAACATTAGATACTTCTTAGATAAAATGTATTTTTGTCTCTTTTCATCGGTGATTATCTGTAGTTCTTAAACACTTGGGGTCAGCAGCTGGTCCCCAGTTGATGTAGTTCAGGAATAATTCTATTCAAAGGAATTAATTCAGAGCAAAATTGGTTTTAAGTTCAAAATCAGGCAAAATGTTCATAAGATTTTGCCCTTAATACATATGTGAGAGTGAAACTCTCAGAAATATCAGTGATAGCAATAGTAGTAATAAACAATAATCTCTGAAGTGTATAACACCTTCCACCTGAGCATTTTAGACATGAACACTTTAAGCTGCTGTCATATGAAGAAATGTCATTATTCTAATTTTACACAAGGGGAAAAGAGGTGACAGGAAGTTAAGAAAGCAGCTGAAAATCTCATAACAAGAACTGAGCCTCCACCTCCTGATCTCCTGTTCCTAACACCCAAAGCACAGAGGGAATCTGTTCCCAGAGGATATCAAATTGAGGTCTTGAAAGTTAATAGTTATGAAAGAATTAACACTATTGAAACACAAGTGCAGCAAGGAGTTTCTGCCTCCATCATCTTGCCAAATTAAGAGTGAAATATTATCAGTACCATAACTTAAATTGTTTATGCATGATAAATTTGCACAGTTAAACCATTTCCAGACTTCTCACAGGAATGGTTGAACGGAACCCTGGGCAGGGAGAGCCTTGCTGCAGGTTTAAAGTTTTACTGCAAAGGAGACAAACCACTCCTGAAGCCAAAAGCTCCTCTTCTGGCACAAGTGGGGCTTGGCCAAGGTGCCCATGGCCACAGGACTCCTCCACACCCTGAGGCAGCCAGGGATGGGTGTGCATGTGCACAGAATGCAGCCAGATCAGCAAACCCACCCAGAAATGGTGGGATGAGACCAGTTCAGGCTGGCAGTGTGGGCTTGTTCTGTTTCCTGTGTGCAGCAAGTTGTAAAGTCACTGCAGCAGCCATGGCAGAGTCCCCCCCTTCCTTTTGTCTGATTTCTGCCTGTTCTAGTGCCCCCTCCAGCCTGTGCACACTGCAGATATGGATCTCTGCTTAGTCATGCATTTCTGTGCTGAGCAGAATTAAAGGAAAAAATATCTGTGTAGGATAAGGGTAGGAATAAAATGTGCTTTGGCAAAGTGCTTTAAACTGCCTTTCTGCCAGCAAGCCATTAATTTGTGCTCCTTTGTTTTCTCCAAGCTCAGAATAATTCCCATCTGCCTTGACTCACTATCTAGCTCAGAAAGGAAGAGGTCCTTTTTTTGAGCATGGATGAAATAGGAAACTTCATGTATAAATGAAGAATGGAGCTTGGAATTCTGGTGCTTCTACCACTGGGACCTAAAATAACTTGAGGTCCTGCTCTTTTAATTAATTTCATTATGATGAGCCTGCCTCTCCTGTCCTTGTGTTTTTTCCAAGCTTTTGTGTTCCTGGCCTGCCTGCAATCCATATGTATTCCCCTTCCTTCTTCCTGCTGAAGCTGAAGATGCAATCACATCTTGGAACCATCTGGTTTTTAATTTATTATTCTCCCCCACTGCATTGCTGGGCTCTCGTTTTTCTGTCAGGGTAACAAGTTGGCTCCTGTTTATCTAAGATATGTTAACATGCTGTTCCTCTTCTGGGCACTCGCTCAGTCTATTGTATTTCCTGAAATTAAACACCAGGGAGTTTTTAATATTATTTTCTTCATCAGACCAGGGAATACCCCCTACCTTTACAGCCTCTCTTCCTCCTTTTGTTGTTTCAGTGAACATTTTATGACTCTTGCTAAATTTGGGCTAATATCTTATTTTTCTGTCCTCTCCACATCATTGGCAGGATGATTCACTGGAGGCTGGACATGTTCCTGGGTGAGGAACCTGGTGAGGAACCCACTGATGTGAGTGCCAGGACTCCCCAGAGGAGCACAGGGACCCTGCAGAGCTGCTGCTGTGTCCCCACAGGGCAGGACACGAGATTTGGGAAAACCCTTCCCTGTGCTGGGTCACTCACCCCCAAATGAGCAGCGTGCAGCAGTGGGGTCCCTGCCAGGTGAGACACCCCAAGGGTGCCTGGGGAGTTCCAGGTACTCACAGGATGCAGAATAATGTGGATTTATATTTGTTACTTGACTTTCCCCCCCAAGAGCCTTCTGAGGCATTCCATTCTTTAATAAGCTGAAAGTGCTCCAAGATTTTTCTAATGAAAATGATATAGGAGCACACAGTGTTATTATTAAAGCCTCTCTCTTTTTCTCTAGGAACTGCTAAAATACATTTACAGTTTATATCCTTTTTGGTGAGCATTAAAGTTTCTAATTTAAAATAATAAAGCCTGGTTTGCTCACTTTCTTTCCCTTCTATTTCAAAAATATAAAAACCCGACAGTTTTCTAACTATTCTTATTTTGCTGAGTGATTTTTGGATTTCAATAAAAGTAACACTGTGGTTACAACACTTTGTGAGATAAGCAAAGAGATTTTTTTTCTTTTTCTTTTTTACAGCACAATTATGGAAATTTCAAAGAATCTTATAAATATCCTGCTATTTGCATATGTGAGATAAGCATATTTTAGTAATGGTTATGCCAGGCTAGCAGGGAAAATGTGTGGGCCAGCAAATCCAGGCAAACATGAGGGGGTGTGCTCCAGTGAAATCTGTGCTCAGGATCCCAGGGAAGGCACCACCCCAGCTGTGCCTCAGTTTCCCTGGGCAGCTGCAAGCCCAGCACTATTCCTTTGTGCCCCAAGGCAGTTTGGTGAGCCCAGAATTCTCTGGCTCTGAGTTTTGGGTGCCCTTAGCAGGGTCCAAAGGTGCAGCAGCTCTGCAGGGTCCCTGTGCTCCTCTGGGGAATCCTGGCACTCACATCAGTGGGTTCCTCCCCCAGGAATAGGTCCAGGCTCCAGCAAATCATCCCAGCAATGATGTGGAGAGGATGCAAAAATAAGATATTACCCTAAATTTAGCCAGGGACATGGGGACACCAGTGCTGCCCCTGCCTCCCTCTGCCACAGCCCTCACACTCAGGGACAAGGTCACCACCTCCAAAAGCCCAGCACAGCCCCAGAGCTCCAAAATCCAGCTGAGAGCAGCCTGGTCCTCACCACACACCCAGGAGAACTCCCTGAGAATGGAGCCAGAGCTGCTCTGGGAACAGAACTGTGCTTTTCTTCTCTTGCTTGCCTTTGCATTTTTGAAGTTGGAAATCGCTCCTTTGTATTTTTTAAGTTGGAAATCGCTCTTCTGGTTATGCCTCAGAGCTGCTGGGAAGCTCCTAGAATTAGTGTGGCAATTTTCTCAGTCCTTTGTTGAAAAGGGAGAGTCCACACAAAAAAATGCACTGGCGTTCCAGCTGCATAAATAGTGTAAATTGCTGTCAAACAAAAAGGCAATTTAGCTAAAAGAAACCCCAAACAAACAACCCCCTCCACACACACTTCTGTGTCCCCATTAGAACTGCAGGTTTCCATTCTGTAGATCTCCCAGCCATCTGCTTGGCCCTTGAAAGAGTCCTTGAGAAGCCGAAAAATGAAAACCACTTACTTTCTGAAAACTAATCTTGGCTTCCCAGTGCCTGGCTTTCAGGGGAGTTCCACTCCAGCCTTGATTTCTGTAAGTGCAGATACTCAGGATGGCCCAACAATTAGATGCCTTTGAGGATGTTGAAAGCTAGACATAAAAAAACAAAAAACAAATCAATCTGGAGTCTTGTTTGACAACCGACACTATTTCTAATGAAATAAAAAATCCAACCAGCAAATAAAATAATAATAAAATAACTCCCAGAAAGCTCAAAACTTAAAAGAAAATCTACCAAAATCTACATTGACTCTTTAGGTTTTGAACCAAATGTTTTTTCTATCAAATTTTCTTTAGCTTGGCTAGAAAACAATTACAGAAGTGCAGATCCATCTTTTTCCTCCCTGCTGAGGCAGATGACCTTTTCCAGAAGCCAAAGTCCCCTGGCTCGTGCAGCACAGCCAGGGACCCTCAGAAGGGTCCCTGAGGGGTGGTAATGGGTTTCTTCAGGTCCCTGGTGTCTGCAAATCCTCCTTCCTTGCCAAAAATTTGGGAAGAGATGGGCTGACAGCAATACCCAGAGCCTAGAGATGCTCTGGGGGCACTGACTCAGCCCCTGGGCAGGAAGGCAGTGATGGCACAAGGAGCCTGGGGCTGCCCAGACTGCAGGAATTCTGTTACCATTGCTCCCCACTCCACAGAAAGCTGTCCTGGGCACAGGGAGGGTCACAAGCAACCACTGCCTCCCAAGCTGACACCACCAGAAAACAGCAGAGCAAGGAGGGGGCAGCTCTGCCCCGTCAGCTCATGACCCTTGGCTCTCTCACTTTGTGCTTTCAGCAGCAAACAGAAAGAGGTCACAGATGGAAATGTGAGGTGTCTTCATCACAGAATCGGTGGGGTTTGTTAATGGAAGGTGCACAGGGCAGTGACAGCCTGGCTGAGCTCAGGGTCACAGGGCAGTGACAGCCTGGCTGGCTCAGGGTCACAGGGCAGTGACAGCCTGGCTGGCTCAGGGTCACAGGGCAGTGGGATCCAGCCTGGCTGAGCTCAGGGTCACAGGGCAGTGACAGCCTGGCTGAGCTCAGGGTCACAGGGCAGTGGGATCCAGCCTGGCTGAGCTCAGGGTCACAGGGCAGTGACAGCCTGGCTGAGCTCAGGGTCACAGGGCAGTGACAGCCTGGCTGGCTCAGGGTCACAGGGCAGTGACAGCCTGGCAGGCTCAGGGTCACAGGGCAGTGACAGCCTGGCAGGCTCAGGGTCACAGGGCAGTGGGATCCAGCCTGGCAGGCTCAGGGTCACAGGGCAGTGACAGCCTGGCTGAGCCCAGGGTCACAGGGCAGTGGGATCCAGCCTGGCTGAGCTCAGGGTCACAGGGCAGTGACAGCCTGGCTGAGCTCAGGGTCACAGGGCAGTGGGATCCAGCCTGGCAGGCTCAGGGTGACAGGGCAGTGACAGCCTGGCTGAGCTCAGGGTCACAGGGCAGTGACAGCCTGGCAGAGCTCAGGGTCACAGGGCAGTGGGATCCAGCCTGGCAGGCTCAGGGTGACAGGGCAGTGACAGCCTGGCTGAGCTCAGGGTCACAGAGCAGTGACAGCCTGGCAGGCTCAGGGTCACAGGGCAGTGACAGCCTGGCAGGCTCAGGGTCACAGGGCAGTGGGATCCAGCCTGGCTGAGCTCAGGGTCACAGGGCAGTGACAGCCTGGCTGGCTCAGGGTCACAGGGCAGTGGGATCCAGCCTGGCTGGCTCAGGGTCAGTCTCAGTGTCACCAGCTCTGGGGCAGTGCCACGGGCTCCCAGCATGGGCCTGATTAGCAGCCTGGGTCCCAGCTGCTTCAGCTCTGCCCTCTGCCCAGGCTCTGTGTGCAGGGTGAGCAGGGAGCTTTCAGCTCAGCCCCCAGGCCAGGCTCTGAGCTCTGAGCCAGCACTGAGCTCTTCCCGTCCTGCAGAGCAGAGCACAGAGCTCAAACCCATCTCTGATTGTCACAGTGATTGTTTGGGCTCTGGAAGAGTCTTCCTTTTTGAAGATCTTTTTCTTTTCTTTATTATTATTTTTTTTTAATCTTTTCCCTTCCACCTCTTTCTTCTGATTCTCAACCAGCACCAGGAGGGCAGAACAGAAGATGCTGCTCAAAGACATTTTTAGTTTTCTCTCAAGAGATCTGAGCTCGTGGCAGAAGAAACAAGTTCCTCTGACAGGAAAAAGACCCTGCACCACAATAATGCAGTTTTCCCTTTTCAGCTGCTGGACTGGGGAGGGCAGAAGATGGAGAAACAAAGGAGGGGAGAGGGAGAGTGTGGTGTGACCCTGAGGAATGCAGCTGGAGGAAGGGATTTAGTGATGGTGATGGCTGTGTGATTGGAGCTGACAGGAACCATAGTACATGGCTGTGTCCACAGACATGCCAGACACACACTGGCCTCTCAGGAAAGGGGGAACACAATTCTTTGAAATTAAAGTGGATGGGACTGTGAAATGGAGAGAGAAGGAAATTAAACATAAGGGCTTGTTGGGTGAGCTGGTGTTTTCCTTCCAGCCACAGCAAAGCACGACTGGCTCAGGGAAAGAGGGGCTGATGCAGCTTTAACCATCCCTGTGCATGTCCAGCTGTGGTGCCCAGGGAGCTCAGACACCTCAGAGATGAGGGAGCCCAGCCCAGCCCACGCTGCTGCAAACTGCTTCTTATTCCCCTTGCCCTCCAGTGAGGAGAGCTTTGGGTATCTCAGGGAACATCCCTGACAGTGTGAAACACAGGCAGCAGCACACTGGCACAGCTGGCAGAACAAAGAGACCCAGCACCACTGGAAGTGTGCCCAGCTTCAGTGAAATTCCTGTCCAATGCAGCAGGGAGAGCTGCCCTTACCCACCACAGCAGATCCCTGCTCCTGGCGATGGTGAGCACCCACTCCTTTCTGTTTCACCTGGAAAGTAAAGACAACTTTTCTTATGGCTTAGTGTTTATCTCCTTTCCAAAGCTTTGGCTGTGATTGATGCAGCTGCCTGACATTGTCAGAACTTACTTGAACTAATAAACAATGGAAATGCCTTGATTTGTGCTGGTGCCAGATCCATCCCACCCACAGCCCCAGGTGTGCTCTGTGCTGGGAGCCCATGATTTACTACCTGAACCCCTACTCACCATCCTTCATCTTGATTATTTACCTTTTCCTGCCTTTTTATCTATTCTATGAACATTTTGCCCTAATTGCTCAGCTATTTGTTGATTATCCTGCAGTCGTTTGTCAGATCCTCTTATTCATTAATCTGTGAGACCCTTCAGTTGCTATTCATCTGATCAGGAAGTTTTTAACCATCAGTTCTCTCAGAGCCATATCTCACTTCATGTCAAGATCACAGACTCATGGCTGTTTGTGGAGTCATTTAGATGGGAACACCACATCCTACTTTTTGCCATTCACCTGTACTAACTTCCTTAGAGCTTCCTTTAGAAGCTAAATGCTTCACATCCTGAGGTTTGTGGGCATTCTGCTCTGTGCAGTCACTGCTTTGTAACCAGACAGGCAAAAACCTTGTTCAGCAAAATGCAATCCTTGCTGCAGAGCCCGTGGGGATCACACCTGACAGCACCTGTGGGATTGCTGCCACTAGAGAGTGAGGTGAGCACTGCCCTGCTCCTCTCTGCCTGTGCTCTGCCAGCCCCAGCCACCTGTAAAGCACTCTGCTGCTTTGTGTGGGTGCATTCTGACAGAGCAATTAAACCTGCACAGGCCACTGCACACCAGGAGCTGCTGGGGCTCAGCACCCTGCACTGCTGGAGCTGCCTGTGCCTCGTGCCTGCCCCAGCTCTCTCTCTCCTGCCACCCAGCAGGGGCTGTGCTGGCAGCCCTGGCTCCAGAGGCACCATCCTGTGCTCACTAACACATTGTGCTTCAAGGAGGCATGGCTAGGGTGTTGTGCCACTGGCCTCCCTCCAACACCATAATCCAATTTTTCTCATTCCCAGACTAAATATACTCATTCCCTTTGACAAGGAGCTGCACTGTCAATAAGATTTGAGATGCACAGACAATAGCCTGGAACACGGTATCTCTCTTTTTGGGCCAAATTGGCACTTTTTTCCTGGCTGACAGAGGCAAACCATGCATGAGGAGGATTCCTGGGTCCAGACAGCCCAGCACTGCAGCCTGGGCTAGGCTAGGCTGCCTTCAGCCTGACTGAGCTGCCTGCTCTCCTGCACCCTGCTCCCTCTGCCTGCTTCTCTCTAAAAGCTTAGCTGGAGGATGACTCACTTCAGTGAACATCAGAATAAAATCCTGCATACAATTAAATGTGCTGCACAGTCCTCTTAGGCAGAGCAGTGGGGCTGGGCAGCTTTGGAATTAATTCCACACTCTGTTTATCAGGAGCCTGGCCTTCAATACCTCGTACTGCTCCTAAATATTTTACCTCTTGTTGCATTAATTGAACCTTTTGTCTGTTGACTTCCAATCCTTCTTCCTGGATTGCAGCCAAATCTTCCAGGCTGCTGACATGCTTGTTCTTCAGAATGTCCCCAGCTCAGGTATGAGCCACATCTGATGTCACACACTTCCAGGACCTGCAGGCTAATTTCTCCCACATTTGGGTGATGTGGATGTGACAGAGCACAGGAGCTTGTGAAATCCTGGAGGAACTCAAGTGAAATATTCTCTTCCCCTCCTGAACTGTAAACCCCAAACTTTTACCAACGTTTCTCTGCTAAAGAGCTAAAGAAAAATGCATTTGCTGGATCTATGGCCAAAAACCACTTAGCTCCTTGTACTGCTGCAGCAGTAATTTCTGGCATTTTAACAAGAAGAGGAGATGTTTGCAGAGTTACAGCTTTTAATGCTCTGAAATCCACAGCCAGATGCATCTTTCTATTTCCCTTCAATACCAGCCCCACAGGGGAATTACACACACTGGGTCATTGCACTGGCACTCCTTGATCCACCAGGCTCTCTGGGCTCTCAGGTGTTTACAGCATTTCTGCAGTCTTGGATCAAGCCCTGCTATTAAAGCAAAGGCATTAATCTTCCCATACTCCAACTTATCTCAAGCTTATACTTGCAGAAAGGTAACTGACCCTCATCCTGAGCTCTTCTGACTGTTTCAGGAGCCTTTACAGGAAAACATCATCCTGTAGGTGAGGTAATTATGAGTCTTTCTGTTTCTGTATTATCCTCGCACGGTTAGCCAGATCCACACTCACCTATTTTGTTTAAGAAACAGGCTGCTGAAGAGCCCATTTTTTATCCTGTACATGATGCTGAATACAAAAACCCTCAGGCACACTGTCCAGAAAGCAGTTTGCATGGAGGGTGTGTGGGGCAGGGCTGGGACTCTCCCTGCACCACAGCAGACCCCAGCACACTTGTGTCTGCTGGGCACCCTATGGGCACCCTCACTCTTGCACAGTTCTGGTTTCAGTAGCCACTGAGGCACCAGAATCTAATGACAGCTTGGGCTCCCAGTGGCTTGTTTTTCATTGCTGTTGCACAGTTCTGCCAATTTATGCATTAAGACACTAATGGATTTTATATTCCATCCAGCCAGATCTTCTCCCAGGCTCTAGCTCCCTCCAAGCCCTATTTCATGTCCACTTCAAATGCCATTTCCAAGATTTATCCAGCCCAGACAGGATATCCTCTGCCTTCCTGTGGGCAGAGAGCCACAAACTGCAGGACAGTCAAGGGCCCTCTCCTCCTGCCCAGCTTTGGGTTTGTTTGTCCTGATCCATTAAAGCAATTAGTGCTGGTACCAATTGCTTTGCCCAACAGCTTCCAGGTTCCTTTTCTTTGCCCAGAGAATCCTCCCAGTCCTCCTGGCACATCCTTCCAGCCCCTGATTTATCTCAGCAGCATTCCCAGGTCCCACAGTCATGCCTCACATCCAGCAGCTTCTGAATCCCAGTTCATTATCCCCAGCAGCAGTGCAGCAGACACACCAGGAGCCATTTTCCAGGAATGGGCTTTTTACTTCTTGTTTTTTTTTTTGAGTTTAGTCTCTAAGCCAGCCTTCACTGGTAACAGCAGCAGTTAACTGAGTCTCTCAGGGGTCTCTGCCCCACTGGCCCATCTCCCTGAACTAACAGCTTCCTTACCATGCTGTCTTGGGCTGCAATGCAGGATGTGCCCAGAAATGTGAATTCTGTCCCATCTGTTAACCCAGCTGGGCAGTGCCCCTGATCTCCTGGCACACATTATCTGCTCATGGGCCATCTTTAAACCAGCTGGGCAATCATCTTTATCTTCCCACAGCCCATCCTCCCTCCAGGAGATATCTCCTGTTAATGGCCACTGAGTCCCAGGGCATGACTGATAAAATTCCATCATCCCATGGGAGATGCTCCAGCCAGGGGAGGAGCCAAGCCTTTCCTACCCAGATAAAAACTGACATTTTGGACACCAAGGCACCTTCTTTCCACTGGATTCCAGAGGAAAACCAGACCTTTCCACATCATCCCTGGAGCTTCAGAGGAAACTGCCCCTTCTCCAGGAGCACTGCTCCAGCTGAACCACATCTGCCCCTGCAGGAGGATGCAGCCACCATTGAATGGGACTGTGCCAACACCCTGACTGACTGACGGGTGTCAGCTTGGATTCTGACTCTGGCAGGGTTGGGATTGTTCTGTGTAATACTGCATTTCTATTTTAATTTTCCTAGTCAAGAACTGTTATTCCTAATTCCCATCTCTTTGCCTGAGAGCCCCTTAATTTCAAAATTATAATAATAATTTGGAGGGAGGGTGTTTGCATTCTCCATTTCAAATAGAAGCTCCTCCCTTTATTGGCAGACACCTGTCCTGCAAACCAGGACTCGTGGGGGGATCCTCCTTGCCTCTATCCTTACCATGCAAAGGAGCACAGGGTCCAGGGTGTGTTCTGGGTGGAACAGGACCATTCCAAAGTCCCCATCCCAGTCACCAGCACCACTGCTCCTCCTCCAGTTTGTACTGCAGTCAATATATCCAGTTTAGCTGACAGCCTCCGTTTATTTTTCTCACTTGCTTTCTCACTGGAGTCTCAGAACTCAAGTGTCCTTGTTCACTCTGTGTGGCAATGATTTGATTTCTGCTCCTGCCCACTCAGCCTTTCACAGCCTCTCTCCTGGACCTGACTGCTGGGTTGCCACCAATCTGCCACATGTGAAAAGCAGCCTGTGCTGCACTCAGACACCCCCTTCCCTGCCAGCAGAGCAGGATAAAAATGGTTTGGCAAATATCCCTCCTGCTAAAGGAAACTGGAGAAGCTGACAAGTGCTGCCCTTGCCCCAGACCATTTTGGGGCATTGAAAAGTGCATTAAGGTACCCAGATGCCAAAGTCAAGAGCCTGCCAGTGGTGAGTCCTTTCCATCCCTGGATGGTGGGTGCATCTTCTGCCTGCTGAGGAGGATTGGTCATGGTCTATTGTCCATATTCTATTATAGCCCTGGCTTTTTCCTTCTATTGCCTGGTTTCAAGGCAAACACTCCTGATCTGCCAGTCCAAGCCCTTTATTTTTCAGGGCTAACTTTGCAAATATAATCATGTTACAGTCTCAGGTACAATGAAATGATCACTGTGAAACAGATCCCAGTTCCCAACAGCTTCCCAACCCTCTTGCTTCAGATCCACCCGTAACTCTGAGCTGGCAGGAGACTGGGTGACCAAACACCCACAAAAGTCACTCTGTGTGCCATGACCCTTCTCAGGAATGAGTCCTCACTTTAACCCTTCCCTGCCCAGCTGCACAGACGAGCTGTTGACCACACAGAAAATCCTGGGATCACACTGCCTGTCCCTGTCTGCCAGCCAGGGGCTGCTGGCTGAAGGCCCAGCTGCCCATGCAGGTTTGCCCTCCCCAGGGTGTCCCCTCAGCAGTTTGGGGTCCCTGATGTCCCTGCTCCCTCTGCGAGCCCGCACGGGGAAGCCACGATCTCCCAGAGAATGCTGAGAGTACAGAGAAGGACTCTGTGATTTGTGGCACTATAAAAGCTGGAAACCTCCATCATTGCCTTTTATATATAATTGAAAACACAATAATTGAGTGCAGTGCCAGGGGAAGAAGGCAGCAGCCCCTTGGAAGCACGCTCAGGCCTCCGCTGCTGCCTGACTCCTCCTAACACAGGGCTTAAAATAAATCAGAATTATTTCCAGATTAGAGGGAAAAAAATCCTGTGAAGATGTTTCAGTTCGAGCACAAAGAACACAAAGAGAGCAGTCTCTTTGCCAGGCAGCACAGCATCTGCTTTCCTCTGGTCCTTTGCTCTCCTGATCTCCTCCTGCTCTCAAAAACAAACTGGCTTCATATTTTTTTTTTTTCTGTCTGAGACAGGTGAGCAGACAAGACTGTAAAGCTGCTGCATGCACACTGGTGGGTCTGGGAGCTACGTGTCTCCCAGACTCTGCCTTTTAGTTTTGTTGACAGAGGCCTCAGCCAAACTCACCAAATTGTGGTTCCTTGCTGAACTCGGTTTCATCAACAGAGAATGCTCACCTATAGACACAGTTCCTAAATTCTGCTCCTCCAGCTTCACCTGCCCAGATCCCAACCCTAACAGCCCCCAAGTCACACCCAGGTCCCAGAGGTCACAGCAGGAACAGCTGGGAGTGCAGTTTGCATCCAGAGGTGCCAAAGCCCCATCTCAGGGAGCTCTGCCTGCCTCTGGCTGATGCTCGACTGCTGCTGTGCCAGAGCACAGGAAAGCTCCTCTCCTCTCCAGAGGGGTGGAACAGGCAGCAAATTCACTGATTTCAGCCTTGAAGGGATCCTGCACGACTTCCTTGGTGCTCCTGCTGGAGGACAAAGCCTGGCAGACGTGCTGTGAGGAGCAGGGAGAAGGACAAACTGAAAGAAAAGCAAAACCCCTCCCAGGGTGCCACCAACACCCTCCAACCCAGCTGTTCACATCAGGACAATATCTCAGGTTTGACTGCTCAAGTGTGTTGGTTTGTTTACCTCAGGGATTTTAGGGCAAATTATAGAAACAGGCCAGTTTACTTCACTCTCATTTTTAGACAGTTTCACTTTCAGCCTCCTCTGCACAAACAACATGCTACAATTTGGGGGCTGCAAAGGCTGCAGGGAAATATTGATTTCCTCACAATAACACTAAAACAGTGTTCGACCCAACATTTTCTGAAGGCTTTTACAAAACATACATTTTGAGGGACAAGTTTGGCTTGACAGACTCCTTTTAAAGAGAGCTGCCATTCTTGCAGCCACCTCAGAACCCTTATTTACCAGAATTATTACAGAAAGACAATTGTGGGTGTGAGAAATTTTTCAGGTAAATCCCTCCAAAGTTTCAGATTATCTGGCTACCTGAAAAACCTGCATTGTAATGCAGGAAAAAATCCAATTATTCAGCTAATTAAAAAAGACTTAATTATAATATAGAATAATTAATTTCTTTTGATACTTACAACTCAGACACTCCCTTGTATACCTCAGGGGCCCAGAAGTTTTAGCAGATGCAACAATGGGAATTGCTCCTCAGAACTGAGGCTTTTCTGAGCCTGGCACCAGTTCTGTACACCAGGGTAGGGACTGATGGCCAATATTATAGCTGGAGATCCCTGAGCCATCAGATCCCAAATGCAGAAGGTCAGGTTCCACCTCAACTGTAAAAAGCATTCCAAAAAACACCAAAGTTCCCCAGCTGTGACACTGCTCCTGCAGTGCTGCACTGTGTGAAGTGCAGCTCATCTTCATCTCATCTCCATCTTCATCTCATCATCTCATCTCATCTCATCTCATCTCATCTCATCATCTCCATCTCCATCTTCATCTTCATCTCCATCTCATCATCTTCATCTTCATCTTCACCTTCTTCATCTTCATCTCATCATCCCATCCCATCCCATTATCCCATCCCATCCCATCCCATTATCCCATCCCATCCCATCCCATCCCATCCCATTTTCCCATCCCATCCCATCCCATCCCATCCCATCCCATCCCATCCCATCCCATTTTCCCATCCCATTATCCCATCCCATGCCCTGGGCTGGGAGCTGCAGAGCCAGTGTCTCCCAAACCCTCAGTGCCAGGTTTCAGCCCAGACCTGCCTCCCTCCTGCCCTGGGAGGCTGCTCTGTGCCATGCTGGCAGCCCTGGGAGCAGAGCTGCTCCTGGCACCACTGCAGCTGTGCCAGGGCTCAGAGGGCTCAGAGGGACACCCAGGCTCAGGATGCAGAGGGGGCTGATGCCTCTGCTCAGAGCCACCACTTCTCAGTTTGTGCCATTTGCCTCAACTGCACATTATTTAATTTAATTTCCTGCCCAGTTTAATTGGAGGAAGCAGATCCTATGTCCTGTCCTGCTCCTTCAGCCCAGGGATCTGAGCTGCCTGCAGCTGCATGGAGGACCTGGGCTCTGTCTGACTCTGGCCCCAGCTCTGGAGTGCCGGTGGAGGGGCAGGCAGGACCCTAAGGACACACTGTGCTGAGCACACTCCTGTCACAAACCTGGAGAGCCAAGTGTGGGAAGGCAGGCAGGGCCCCTGGCTCTGCCAGGACGGGGCTCCCTGGGGCATTTGCATTTTCCCTAAGTTGCTAATAGCAGGACTTGGTTTGGGGGAGGCAAATGATTTCTCTGAGAGGTCACTACCCCCTGCCAGATTCAGTGATGTGCTGTCCCTTCCCAGCTCCAAGCAGCCCCTGGAAGTGCCCAGGCAAGCTGCACATTCCTGCTTTGCTGACTCTTCTCTCCCAGAAAACACTGGGATTGAGAGATTTCTGGGGCTGGGGGTCTCTCAGCCCAGCCCCTTGGCC
This sequence comes from Oenanthe melanoleuca, assembly GCF_029582105.1. Lineage (NCBI taxonomy): Eukaryota > Metazoa > Chordata > Aves > Passeriformes > Muscicapidae > Oenanthe > Oenanthe melanoleuca. The sequence continues at coordinate 18,795,134 of NC_079338.1, read as the reverse complement.
TGGGGCTCTGTGACACCCCAGCAGCTCCTCCATCCCCCCATGTACAGAATTCTCTGCTCTTGGTGGGGCACTAAATCCCAGTGAAAGTTATTGTGCCATCTTATTTCTTGCTGCAGGTTCTAAATCTCCTCTCCACCCCTTCATGTGGCACAGATAAGAGCTGCATTTACATCCCTTCAGTCACACCCTGCTGCACTGGAAGGCAAAGCCACTTTGCACAGGTTTGTTAGCAATGCAAGACCCTTTCCCACAATGGCAAACTTCTTTCTGCCATCTTTGATGGCAGAATAGGAAAAGGAAAATTTGATTATATTTCAATCCCTAATAAAATTCACTTATCTTTCATCTTTTTCTATTTTTAAATTATACCTGCATTTGCTACTTTTGCTGGATCTTCTCCCTCTTAATATTCAGTAAACCATGTGCGCATCTTCACTCATCTCCTCCTCTGTGAAGAATTAGAAAGAATTAATAAGCTGGAATATTTGAATAAAATCCTTTTTATTTCATGGCCTGATTTTACTTCCATAAACTCTGCATTTATAGCAACCTCATAAATTACCAATGTATACAGAAAATAAATACTCCTTGTCTCTCCTCCTAAGCCTGCAGACTTAGCAAACAGATCTCTCAAAATCGCAGGGAAAGGGAAGGATATTTTCTTTTCAACTCATTCAACTGGAAATACAATTTTGAGAAAAGCAAAGCAGTGTTTCCCTTTCACTGTTTCCATTTCATTTGGGCTGATAAATGCCTCTGGGACACAGCATTTCTGCTTTCACCTCTTCTCAGCTGTCTGTCTCTGTTTCCTTCTCTCCCCCTCTCCCTCTGCCCTGCTTTTTGGGCTGGCTGGGAAGCAGAGGCACCTGGCAGCTGCAGGGTGGTGGCTGCCACTGGGCTGCTGGTCTGTGACCTTCTGGGCTGGTTTGCTCAGACTGGGAAGGGGCTGAGCTCTCTGCTGCTGACAGGAGCCAAAGGATGTTCCAGGAGGTGTCAAAGTGCCACGGTTCAGTGGGCACCAGATGGGAGTGACAGGACTTCATGCAAACAGTCCCATCCAATAAAAGCATGTGATGACTTTGGAGGAGAAAGCCACTGTGAGTTCGTGTCCTTCTTTGTGCTGCTGCTGGCAGCAAGGCACTGAATTAGTGTGAAAATTGAGCAAAAATTAATCTTTGCCTCATAATCCATTATTTAAAAGGGAACACTCACTCACTATAATTTTCAAGTCACTGCTACAGTGAAGTCATTGTGAAATCTGTAAGTTTGCCATAGGGGAAAAATAGCAACATAAGACCAGGTCTTGAGATTTGCCAGAGTGCCAGACTCCTAATCTCCTTACTGCAGCCACCACTTGCAATTTTGTGTTGCAGTTAGAGCCTCCCCAAGGTCACCCCAAACATCTCAGAGCTCTCAACCATCTGTCTCTGGTTCCTAAAAGCTGACAGGGAGATGGGAGGATGAGGGTCACTCACCAGGCAGCCCTGACAGAACCAGAGCTCACAGGGCAGATCAGGTTGGATTTTAGAAGAAGTTTTTTATAGAAAGAGCAATAAAGTGTTGGAGTGCTTTGCCTGAGGTGGTGGAGTCACCAGCCCTGGTGGGATTAAAGGAGACACTGGATGTGGCACTTGGTGCCAGGTTTAGTTGAGGTGTTAGAGTGAGGGCTGGGCTTGGTGATCTTGGGGGTCTCTTCCAACCTGGTGATTCTGTGAATATTCTGGGATTTAGTGCTAATGAAGAGCCAGGGCAGCAGAGCAAAGCCCCTCAGTGCTCAGAGGCCACACCTCACCTGTCCCCAGTGCTCACCTGTGAGGAAGGGGCTGGGGTCCAGCCCCAAACCCTCTGCAGGCAGAGCTGTGGGGTCAGAACCTCCCCACACCACCCTGGCCAGAGTGGCCAGTGGGTGCCAGGCTCAGCTGGCCCAGCCAGGGCTCCCCCAGCCCAGCTGCCCTTGCCCTGCGAGGGGAGCAGAGCTGTGCCACAGGAATGTCCCACTGCCACACCCCTGGGGTTTGGGGGAGCACTGAGGGGATAAATCAGAGTCCTGTGGCTGCAGGAGCCATCTCTGGGTTTTTGGGAGGGCTTGGCCAGGTCACTGAGCCCCTCTGTGTCCCCTCTGTGTCCCCTCTGTGTCCCCTCTGTGTCCCCTGCAGCAGGGCAGCCACACATCCCTTGCCCAGCCACACATCCCTCACTCTCCTCTCTGCAAATTCTGCTGCTCTTTGGGCTCCTGTGAGTTGTTTTGCAGGCTCTGTTGGAATCCCCAAGATTTAATGTGATATAACAACACTGCTAACAACCAAATACATTTGTTACTGAGCACACAGACCCAGCTCCTGCTACCACACCAGAAAGGACTAGCAGGGAAATTCATATTTTGCTTCTGCTTTTAGGAAAACGCAAAGGAAACAAACAATAATGGCAGACTATAAAACAGCAATAAAAGGAATGGGGATTAGACTGCAGCATGCAGGCACTTAAAAAGAAATAAATAGCAAAATATGCCTAAATTTGTTTCAATTGGGTCTGAAAAACAAATCAGAGACAAAAAAAAAAAAACAAAACCTGCTCCCCTCCCCAAAAGCCACAGGCTGCCTAAAAAAAGATGTTGTGGAAAGAAAAGATTGATGAATACTTTGAGAATGTGTTAACTTTTGAACAGCTTGAATATTCAAATTGGAATAAAAATATTCCTTCAATTAAAAATTATTAAAATTAGCTCAAAGTATTTTTTTGGTGTGTTCACTGCAAGAATTTAATAGGATCTAGTACTCAGCAAAGCTTTGAAGCAAAAATAACGTCTCAGGAGCTCATTACGCATTAAATCCTATCAAAAAGCAGAATCCCACTATGAAATTAACACAATTTGCAAATCATTATTGCAGGTTACTCCTTCCCCTGCTCTTTTGGCCACTTTTAGCTTGAATCTGTGGCGTTGTCAAAAGCAAGAATAACAAAAATCCACTCCCAGGAACGTGGGGATTGCACCTGAAACAGCCTGATCTGTGAACAGTCACACAGAACAACAAACACAGCAGAAGCTGTCAGGAAAACCAAGAGCTAGGAAGTGAAGTGAATCAAGGGATGTGGGTGAAAATAATGTTTGGGAACTTTTAATGCAGTAGGAAATGTTAAACCCTGTGCCTTCCCAGGCTTGTGCTAATGTAGTGGTGTCGTTTTCAGCCTGAGTCTCAGCACAGCTGAATTAATTGGTGATTTTATGGGATGTGTTCACTCACAAGCATTCATGAAATATGAAACACTGGACGAAGTCTCCTTTTAATGAAATGCTGGTTCTTGTTTCCTCTTGCTGAATTGGAGGAAGAGGATAAAAAAAGGCCAGTCAATAAGGTCTGAAACAGCAATAGCTCATTAAAACTGGAGGCTGCCAATACAGAATGTGCCCATCACTTGGGGGTACTGCAGTGGGGCTGGAAATGGCACTTTGCTCTGTGTTTGTTGAAGTCCTGGTGCTGCCTGCTGACACTCATCAGGTGCTGGCTGCCTGCAGCATTTCTGGGGCCAGAGGGAGGTGACAGGTGAGGGAGAGTCACCAGCCTGTCCTGGGGTACTGTGGAACCAGTGCAGCTGAGCTGGGGGATTCATCTCCAGAGCCCAGCTGTTATTTTTAATGCAGTATGTGGAATATTAAACTGTTTATCTTGTTATTGAAGCCATAAGAAGGCTCTTTCATGTCATCATTTCTATTTTATTTTGTTTAGAGTCCTTCATTAACTTTTCATATGAAAGATCTGTAATTTAGATCTTCAAAGAACTTTCAAAATGTAAGTTTTAGGGACGACAAGTGCTGTATGTGTGCAGCTCTATTCTAAAGGCAAAGTCAAATTGCAAAAATACCATCAAGAATGTTTCTTCCTTTCCTTTTTTATTTATGAGTAAAACAGGGGGGATTTCTTTGGGAAAAAAAGAATTATTCTGACTTGATACTAATCAGCACATGCAGAAGGCTAAAAGAGTGTTACCTCTGACAGGCTGAGGAATGATCTGTGGGCCTGGGCAAAAATCTCTAAATTAATTAAAGACCAGGAATACTCTGCATATAAGCACTGGGTTTGTTTTGCAATCCTAATTCTTAGCAGTCAAAACCCCAAATCCCCTCAAACCTGCCGGGTTTCACCCTCTGCTGGGCCACAAGCACAGCCTGGTTTTCCCTGGGAGCAGAGCAAGCCCTGGCCAGTGCTGCTCAGCTTCATTCCCCCCTTGCAGTGCTCAGCCCTGGCAAGGACAGAGCATTTCACTGGGACCTGCCAGCAGCAGCCACAGCAGCTCCAGGGCTGCATACCAAATCCCTGCCCCACCAACCTCCTGACAAACCCAAAAAGATTTATTTTACTACATCCAGGGCTGATAACCCCTCTTGGGTCAAGTCCCTTATTATAAATCAGTCGATCAATCCCTGAGATTGCTAAAGCATCTGGTTTCATGTTGTGATGGGGAAGCAATTAAAAGCTCAGCCCTAAACAAATTAGGTTTTGTATGTTTGGTTTTACAAACATCCAGAAAGGGGTCAGATCTTTTATCACTGTTGTCAAGGGGGAGGGAGAGAATCCATCAAGTGACACAGAACTAATTTACACCACTTAGGGAAAAAAAAATTTGAGCTATAATGGTAATCCAAGTAGAAAGGTTTCATTCAGGACAGAAATGCACTGGGCTCTGCTGCAGCCTGACAGGTCATGAGTTGGTGCTTGCTGAGAAATCAAAAGAATCAGGGACAGGCTGGAGAAAAGGGACCTCTAACAGAGACTGGGGAAATGCTGGAATCTGGAGTTGTCTGGCCATGTTTGTGCAGCTGTCCTGGTATCTCCAGGTGGTGTTTCCTCACTGTGCTCTGGCTGAGCTCACAGGATCCCATCCCCTGCAGATGTGCCCAGCTGTGCTCTCCTGGCATCTCCCATGGGTGCTTGTGACTCACAGGGGCTCTCAGCCCCCTGTTCTACATCCACCCCATCCTGCTCTCAGCTCTGTTCCCCTGTTCCTACATCCACCCCATCCTGCTCTCAGCTCTGTTCCCCTGTTCCTACATCCACCCCATCCTGCTCTCAGCTCCCAGTTCCCAGTTTTTGGGATTTACCCCATCCTGCTCTCAGCTCTGTTCCCCTGTTCCTACATCCACCCCATCCTGCTCTTAGCTCCCAGTTCCCAGTTTTTGGGATTTACCCCATCCTGCTCTCAGCTCCTTTCCCCTGTTCTACATCCACCCCATCCTGGTGCCTCTCTTGCCTGTCAGGCACTGAGACACAAACAGCAGCACCCTGAGCTGGGGCAGGCAGGGTTGGGCAACTCTGACAAAACTCGGGGGCTGTATCCATCCCTGGGTGATGCCCACACGTGTTTGGGTTAAATTTCCCCTTAAATTCTGCCAGCAAGTCCCCCCAGACTGCTCAGAGTAGGAACCATCACTCACTGTGCTTTTACTCATCAAGGCACCAGGCTAATGCCTTATCTTTAATGAAAGTCTCCACATGTTCCTGTACTATAAATAATAATTTAAATATTGTATGTCTCAGCTCCAGTGGCTGAGCTTGAAGTGATCATTTTGGAAAGATGGAACAGCTCTCATCTAAAAATACGTATCTGAAAAACAATTCTGGAAGAAGCAAGACTTATAAATTGATAAATGAGTTGGAGCTGGGATGGAGACCACGATGAGAGGAAAAATTCAGCTCTCAGAAGGAAGGAAATGAAAGGAGAGCAAGAACAGTTCCAAGACTTTCATTGTTTGGAATTAAGGATTTGAGGATTTGATGGAACAACTGGGAAAATGGCATTCTGAAAATGCTGACCTAGATGAGGAGCTTCTGAATCAAAAAAAAAAACAGCATTAAGGAGACTTTCCACTTAACAAAAATAAGCAGGAAAAATGGATTTTTTTTTATTTTTTTTTATGGAAATGTAACTTTGTAGGAGATTAAAGAAGCATGACAGCAACCCAAAATGAGGATTCAGAGGAAGCACATCTCAGCCAGCTAAGTGGCTTTGATCCTCATTGATAGGGAGCCCAGACACCATCACCCTCCTTCCACACCAGCAGCAAGGCCAGGCACCAGAGCCTGAGAGGGTGAGAGTCCATCCCTGCACTGCATCTCTCTGCCTGCTGCCACACTCCATGACTGAGACTGGGGCTTGGACAAGATCATACACTTTTCATAAATAAACAGTATTTTTATACCTTAACCCTGCTTTTTTTCATTGAAAAAATGTGATATTTCACGTTTTCCTGGCACTCAAAAGCACAGAGTAGGAACAGTCCCTCTGACATATTTCCTTTAATAATCCAGTAAAATTCGAGCATAATTTTTTCCACATTCCATGTAAAGAGCAGAAAACATTTCTCATTTCCATTTGAATTTTATCACTTCACTAATACAAAAGACATGTACTTCTAAGCATGACCTACCAAAGGTCTTCAAATTTCATAGCACACAGACCAAATTAATTGCTTTATTAATGATTATGATAAAACCACAGCTCTGCTTCCTACTTAGGAAAACCTTTTTCTCTGAGAGGTTTTGTGATGTAAACACGTGAAGGTGAAAGCACAGAGCAACACTGGGATGGTGAAATCTGGGGGAGGGAGGATGCAGAGAAAATAAAGGAGAAAACAGCAGGACATGGAGCAGGATCCACTTTTGTGGTTGTAATGAATGGACAGCTTTTATTTTTGGGAACAAAAAACGTCCCCACAGTCCAACTTCAACCCAGCCGCAGAGGAGATCTCATGGTGAGCTGGATCTCTGGGACAGAAATTCACTTGAGGCACACTGAAACCAGAGAGAAGCTCTAGCACTGCAGCAGGTTTGGCTTTAGCCCTAAAAACTTCTAGCACCCACCTGAGTTCCAATGAAAGCTGCAGCTTTATGAGCAAAAACTGCAGAAAAAAACTTTGTTGGCTGAGAAATCGCTCACTTGCAAATGGAGAGAAGGAATGAGGAGGTGATGGAGAGACAGAAATGAGCCCCTGCCCTGGCTGGGTGTGCAGAGCTGAGCCCAGGGCAGGGCTCAGCCTTGCCCTGCTCTGCAGCTCCTGCAGGAGACTTTTATGCTGACAGAATGCAGGACAGAAAGGGAGAAGAAGGCTGATTGATAGGAAAGAATCAAGCAAGTGAAAGTGAATAATAGAGGAGCAGACAGTAATTGTTGAAGGAGATTTGATAAACTGTTTCAGAGCAAGGCAAGGAGCAAAGAGTCAAATGCTGTGCTGCCATAAAAGCCAAAAGTCAGAAAAAAAAAATAATAAAAGTGATGGGTTTTTTTCTTCCCTCTCAGAAAATGCCTAATAGGGGCTACATGAGAGAACAACCAATTGGGCTGATTTAAACTGTGTTAAAAATTATTTTTTAAATAATCCAAATTATTCCACTCGATTTAATTGGTGAATCAGCAAGATCTACCATGTGTTATCTGAGACCTGGGTGGAGGATTATGAAATGAAGCACAGAGAAGAGCAGGGTTCCCACAGGAGCCCTTTGCAAGAAACCTGAGAAGGAAAACATTAGGAAGGTTTGAACAAGAACCTTTTAGCAGGCACTAAAAACATGACCAAGATGTCAGCCTGAGGAGATCCAAACCAGAAGAAAGGGGAGATAAGAGACAATAGTTAAAGGGGCCCAAACTGGATGAGACAGGTGGATGGCACAGCAGGAGGCACGAGGAGCAGGGAATGTTCTGCTGGATGCCAGGAGTTCAGAGCCCAGCCCTGATGGATGCAGCACAAGGACTGGAGGGTTTTCAGCCCTTCTTGCCATGGGCAGAGAATTTGGGCAGCGTGGATTCTGAAGGAGGAAGTCAGCAACAGCACAAGGGTTTTTTTAATTAAACCATTTTAATTTAAGCCATCCTCCCTCCAGGAGATATCTCCTGTTCATGGCCAGTGAGTCCCAGGGCATGACTGATAAAATTCCATCATCCCACTGGGAGATGCTCCAGCCAGGGGAGGAGCCAAGCCTTTCCTACCCAGATAAAAACTGAGATTTGGGACACCAAGGCACCTTCTTTCCACTGGATTCCAGAGGAAAGCCAGACCTTTGCACATCATCCCTGGAGCTTCAGAGGAAACTGCACCTTCTCCAGGAGCACTGCTCCAGCTGAACCACATCTGCCCCTGCAGGAGGATGCAGCCACCATTGAATGGGACTGTGCCAACACCCTGACTGACTGACGGGTGTCAGCTTGGATTCTGACTCTGGCAGGGCTGGGATTGTTCTGTGTAATACTGCATTTCTATTTTAATTTTCCTAGTAAAGAACTGTTATTCCTAATTCCCATCTCTTTGCCTGAGAGCCCCTAAATTTCAAAATTACAATAATTTGGAGGGAGGGGGTTTGCATTCTCCATTTCAAAGAGAAGTTCCTGCCTTTATTGGCAGACACCTGTCCTCCAAACCAGGACACCCTGCTGGCCTCCCCAGCACTGATCTCCTGTGTGCCCAGACTGGACAAGATCTTAGAGCTGGAATGAGCTCAGATGTAATGCTGCAGTTGGCCCCTTCCCAGAGAAAACTGAATTTCTTTAAGGCTGGTTTTACAGCTCAGCATGGCTGTGCTGCCTTTCCCCCACCCCAAACACCTCTGGCAAAGCCCAGATCATCTCCAGCCCTGCATAATCCTGTGTTTTAACAAAGGTAGAGCATGGAACACAGGATTAAGAAGAGTAGTTGCCTCTTAGAGCACAGAACACCTTTAAAGGTAGAAAATCAACTACAAAAAGAATCTTGGGAACACAGGGAAGCAGCACTCAGAGAGAGAGTGCAGGCTGGAGCCTCACACCTCCCAGCAGGTGTGAAACACAAGCAAGTGTAAAAGCAATCACTGATTAAAGCCTGGCTCTTCACTGTTTGGCTGGCCTAAGGGAGACAATAACAGGATAAAAAGGAATAATAACAGCAATCAGCCCATGGGGGTAATTTTTAATAAGGAAGCTGTGCTGAGGAGGAAGTTCTGCCTGCACCTGTGTGCTCTGCTGCTGCTGCTGCTGCTCTGGGATCAAAGGAGCTGTGCAGGGACAGGACAGGGACAGGGACAGCGTGGGGACAGCATGGGGACAGCATGGGGAGTGCAGCACTGTGGGCAGGGCTTGGTCCTGGTATGAGAGCAGAGCAGGGCTTGGGGTGAGGCTGAGGGGCTGAAAGCACTGACAGCACACAGACTCTAATGAAGGCATGAACTCTCTGCTAGGGCTTTTTAATTTTTTTTTTTCAGGACTGCCTAATGAACTCTGCTGTTAGATACATCAAGTGAAATATGTAAAATATGCACTACAGGGGTGAATCTCTGAGAGACCAGGAATAGACAGCACTGGGAAAACACAGCTGCACCTGAGCCTGCAGAGCTGCTCAAAGGGCTCCTCAGACAGCCCAGCTGCCTTGCTGACACCTCTGGTACCTGTGCCACAGTGGGGGAATCATCTCACTTCAGTGCCTCATTCTGCCACGCTAATAATGGGACTAATCATATTTACCCACCTTACAATGGAGCAGTGAAACTTAATGGGGTGCTTTGAATTCTTGGACAATGTGCTCTACAGAATTCCAAAAATTACAACAGACTCCTTCTCAAAGATCCTGCAGTGTTTTATCTTACTGCAACTGCCATGGCAACTCACTGCCCTGAAAGCCTTTGATGAAAACCTCAGTTTTCTGCTGCACATCTGCTTCCAAAGCAGGGTAACCCTGAGTGGCCACTGCTGTGATCAGAGACTCCTCTCATGATGCTTTGTGATAAATGCCCTGCCACAGCTCTGACCAGCTGTGGCCATCCCAGAACTGCAGATTTACATCCCCAAAACACAGCTGAGTAATAAATGTGACTCCAGGGCTGATGGGCCAAGGGAACTTAAGAGATGCAAACAAAAAAGTGCCAAACTGCCCCCAGGTTAAGGATCATAATTAGGATTGCTAGTTCTTTTCCCTATGCAGGAAAAATCTGCCAAGGAGTTGCAACAGAGCAATATCCTGAGTATGCATTCCTCTTGCCAGGTGGTGGATACATCATGGAAAGCTCTGTCCTGCCTTTTAAACTTTTTGATACTCATTTTTCAGACTTTTCAACCAACCTGCCATGGGCTTACACCTTCTTTAAAGGAAAATAATGCGAAAATGGCAGAAACAGAAAACCTGACCCTTCATGTACAACTCATATCACCATCAGTTCAGTCTTTATTCTTCATACAAAGGTGCCAAAAGTACAAGAGAAACTTATTTCATCAAGTTCAAATGAAACTTATTTTATCTTTGTTCCACAACAAGAAAGGTGACCTCCAAGTCTTTAAACTGTGGATTTTTTTGAGTGATAGCCTTTCCTATAGCACTAGCTTATGGTGCCAGAAACTTCAGATGGGGCTGAAAATGAAGAAGATTGCTGCACTTGCCTAAAACTCACCAGAGAGAGGGATGGAACTTGAGCTCAGAGCTGATCCCAGCCTGGCCAAAGAGTGGGAATCAGGCAGAAGGTGAGATGCTGCCTTGAGAAGGGAGCAGGGTGAGGCAGGAGCAGCCTGGCAGGGGTGAGGGCAGAGCTGGCAGGTTGGTGGGATGTCTCAGCAGCCACAAGCTGCCCCAAGCCTGGCCCTGAGCACTCTGGCAGGAGGGCAGTGCTGCTGCTGCAGGGGACACACACCCGGGTCACATCAGCACCGAGGACAAGAGGGCTCCACGCTGAAATCCTGTTCCCTCCTCACATCAAAGCTGCAGCTCCTGCCCACTGGAACACCTTTGAGATAAAGCAGCAGCCAGCTCTGCTTGAGATAAGGGCAGTGAAGTTTGTTCCAAGTGCTGACAGAGGTGGAGAAGTCTCAAAGCCACCGTGGCCAGCCTGCAGGGCAGCTGGGCAGGGCAGGGGGCTCCTGCAGGTGGCAGATACTGCTGGGCTGTCCCCAGGCTCCATCCCAGGCTGCTGGAACCCTGCTCAGCATCAGCACAGGGCTGGGCACCTGGGCCTTGGCCCTCAGCTCAGGGGCTGGCACACAGCAGTGAAAATCCTGGCTGCTCTGCTGACAGCACCTGCTGCTGCGTCCTGACAAGCTGGGCTGCACAAGGACAATTATAAATGTCTGCAAGACATGTTAGAACCCATGTTTTAATTTAATCAGAGAGAACAAAAAGGCACATTAATCACTGCTCTCTTAGCAGCAAAGATGCCCAGATATTTGCCAAGACAGCAGCGTTTTCCCAAACACACCAGGTACAAAAGGACAGCAGCAGCTCAGGGCTGCAGCTCTGCTCTGCTGCCAGCACAGGAGCCTGCCAGGGCTGGGACAGGCTGCACAAAGCCACCAGCAGCTCTGGCACCCCCAGCCAGCACACCTGGCCTCTGCAGGACACGTTTTCTTCCCAGTTCTTCTGCAGGGGGAACTGAAAACCAACAAGGAACGTTCCCCAAAATGACAAGTGCATGCTGAGGCACCAATCACAGGGCTGATCAAGGAGCTCTGTGTGTGATGGAAGGATCAAGGAGCTCTCTGATGTCACAGTTTAAATATGTCCTTTCCTCACCATTCTCAGAGGAGAAAATAGCTCTCATCATAATATTTTTTTTTTTTCTTTTGCATTCTGTGCCCTGCTTGACTCACAGCTGCCCCTTTACAGCACCCACCATTTTTAAATGAGACCCTTTAGGCTTGTCCTGACTCTGCTGATGGGTTTCAGTGGGACCTGAGGCTGCAGCTGCCTGTTTGCCTCCAGGAGATGCATTTAGGATGGAAGCTCACAGTGTATCCTGTGGAAACAAATCAGGAGGTGCTGGTGCCCAGGGGCAGCCAGGGTGCTGTGTATCAATAAAACATGAAAACCAAAACATGAAACATCTTCTCAAGTCTAAAACAAAGAAGGATCAGCTGAGAGACCTAAACACCATTTTCCCAAAGACAAAGCTGAGCCCCAGTGTTATAATACCCCATGCAGGAAGGAGCAAGCACAGCTACTATTTTTTAAATCCTAAAAAGCAGCTCTAAACCTCTGTTCTAAATTAATCAATCTAAATCTGTTAGATCTCTAAAAGCTGCACTGGACCCAGCTATAGCAGAGCAGGGCCTGGCTGGACTGACCACATAATGTAAAACCAGCACCTCAAAACCATCCCAAGTGCAATGGTGTAGGTGAGCACACAGACTGGTCTGTGCTTCCAGCTCCCTGTAGGAAGTTAAACTTCTCAAACTGAGCTTCTTGTGACATGAGGTTTTCTTTCTTCCTACTCTTGTTATGTTTTCCTCTATTAAATCAACACATGCAGCTGAGTCTGGAGGAGCAGGGCAGGGAGGGAAGAGGCTCTGGGTAATAATCATCTTCCCTAAGTGCCAAAGGGCTGTTTTTGTTAATGCAAAATGCAGGCAGCTATTGACAGAGACACTGCAGAGGGATGGTTTACTCACCTCTCACAGGCCAAGGAAGCACACAGAGAAGCTGGAGGGATGCTCTGGTTTGAATGTCATAATGAAATGGTCAGCTGAGGCTCAACTGCACGGACAGCTGAGCAGGTGACAAGTGAGAGACAAGTGATAACGATCAGCAGGCTGTTCCTCTGCACCTCTCTGCTCCAGACCAAAGAGCTTCTTTGCTTTTCTCTCCTTGTGGGGAGAGGGGCTGGGCTGTCAGAGGGCCAGCACAAGTGCAGGGTGGCAAATGAAGCTGTGCTTTGGTAGCCACGCTCAGGTGCCTCCCCTGAGCTGGGACAAGTCCAGCTGCAGGCAGGGAGAGCTCATGTGGGAAATGCTGGCAGGACTGGGAGCAGCTGGAGCACACTGAGAGCACTGCTGAGCACTTCCCCAGCCCCTCCAGCTGGGCTCTGCTGCCCTGGGTGATTTAACAGAATCACTCCAAATGGAAATTCCAAAAGGCACAAGGCCTGCCTGTCCTTCAGGCTGGCTGCAGAAATTTAAACTGGTTTTTGTTTTTCTGACCATCCTCACGTATCCCTGAGAAATAAAGAACAATTTCCCTAAGAGCTGGTTTAGAGACTGCTCAACACCCCTCCAGTTGTGCTGTGGTTCATGTTAGCACCATCCAGCCTCATCTGACAGGAACTGGAAAACATCTTCTTCTTCTGAAGCCACAAGGGAATATAAAGAGGGAAAGCATAGAGTACAGAAAAAAAATGCAGAAAGTGCAAAATCAATTCATCTGTGGCATTTGGCAATTCAAATTAACCTCAGCTTATTAGCACATGGCTATTCATTAATTTTCTCCTTTTACTCTTCAGGTTGGCAAAGGAATGATTACTGCTTAGTCATATTTGATCAAATAAGCTATTATTGTTTTTGTTCCACTTCCTCCAAAAGTCTGAGGAAAAACAGTAAATACCAACAAGAGAGGAACTCTCTGGAAACAGGATCACAGAAAAGCCTGGTGTCTGTTTCTGCATGTTTCTTTTCTGGAATCACAGGTGACAGGAGGTTACCAAAATGGGGATTGACTGGAACAACCTCTGCCAAAAGTGCAGATATCATGTGGCAGGGTGTGCTCAGAGCCTGGCTTTGTGTGCCATTGCAAAGATTGCATTTTGTGGCACAGATGTGCCACGATTCACCTGCTGAACCCCCAGAGATGGTTCCTCAGCAGCCTGGCCTCTCCTTGGAACCCTGGGTTACCCAGAGCCTGTGTGAGCTGGAAATGTCCCAGGGGGAGGTGGGCAGAGAAAACCATTTCTTCATCAGGAGGAAGCTGGAATGCAGCTCTTGGTCTGTTGGCCTTTGCTCCTGTGGCAGCTCATGACCAATATCCTGCCCTGGGATGAACATCAGAGTGCTGGAGATGCAGAACAGCCCTGGGGCACTATGGAGGAGCCTGGTGAAATGAAGAGGAGCTCTCATCCAGAAGCTTTTGCAAGTCCCACCCGTGTGTCTGAGGGCTGTGCAGGGCTGTGCCAGCTGCTGGCTGCTGCCACTGATGTGCTGGCACACCTTGGCACAGTCTCCAGAGAAGGCAACTGGCTTCCAGGCCTGAAACTAGACCTCCAACTTGCCAATTAAATCTGGAGGCACGAATTAAAGTGTAATTACTGAATATCAGGGACAGTAGGTGAATGGCCTTAGCAGTATTTACTTACTATACTTATTAAGAATAATAAGAATATTATATTAAGCCTTTATTTATAGGACAAAGGGTAACCCTCTTTAAACTAAGAGAGGGAAGGTTTAGGTTAAATATTAGGAATGAATTGTTCCCTGGGAGGGTGGGCAGGGCTGGCACAGGTGCCCAGGTGCCCCTGGATCCCTGGCAGCGCCCAAGGCCAGGCTGGACACTGGGGCTGGGAGCAGCTGGGACAGTGGGAGGTGTCCCTGCCATGGCAGGGGAGCTGGAATGACACAATCTTTAAGGTCCCTGCCAGCCCAAACCACTTTATGATGATTGTGTAATTTTAGAGGAAGGTTTCACTGCTGTCAGATTAGCAAGGGAAGAAAACAAAGCAGAATTTTTAACCAGACCTGGGGACAAGCAATGGGAAGGACCCTGATTCTGTCTGTGCTGGCCACAGCTGAGCTGTTCCTTAAGTGCATTAGTGTTTCCAGAGTGACAGGTGATGATTACCTGTGAGGCAATGAAGGCTGCCACTGCTCTCCTCCCTCCAGGGAGAGGCAGAGCTCAGCTCCTGCTGTGCTGGGTCTGTGGGATGTTTCTCTGGGAGGAGCTGATTCCCAGCACAGCTCCCAGGAGAGCAGGGAGAGCCCAGGGCTGCTCCCAGCACAGCACAGGGGTGATGACAGCAGTGGGGCAGCACAGCTGTGGAGCAGAGCCTGGGATGTCACAGAGCATCAGGGATGTCAGCAGGGCCCTGCCAGCACCTCAGCCCTGCCTGTGCTCTCAGCATATGCCTGCACACTGCAGGGAATCAAGGGCTGGGAAGGTTTCCCTTTAATGCTGGGGAGAGGGAAGATGTTACAGGAAAACCTCAGTTACTGAATTGCCATGAAACAATAGGATGGCCCCTGAAGGTAATCCCCTCTTGATTGAACAATGCCCTGGGCCAGAGAGCAACTCCAAAGGTCACAAAAGATTTATCAGGGTCCAAGATTAGATCTTAGAGTTTAGAATGTAAGACATTATGCTAATATAAGGATTCCTATAGGCTGCATGTAAACGCTATAGAATTTGTGTATTGTATTACATTGGTTAATAGAAATCAGAATATTCATGATGGAAAGATTTACCCTGCATAAAGCTGTGTGTCCCCAGCCTGACTGACTTCACTGGGTCAGCCAAAATGCTCCTGGTGTGCCCACATCAGTGCCTCCAGGAGGATTGCACTGGTGGTTCCCAAGCCATGGGACAGCTGGATGGACCTGCCCTGAGCAGAGGAATGCTGCAGCCACCCCACCCATTCAGCTGCAATTTAAGAACAGAGGGTGCAGCTTTCTCTGGGCTTCTCCCTTGCACTATTCCAAGGTTAATGCCTAGGCACTGATAATGAGCACTGCAGCTGCAGGAGAGGTGGGAAGGAGAAGGTCAGATGCACTCATAGCAAAAGCATTTGTCACGTGTGAAGCTGAATCTGGAGACAGAAAGATGCTGCCTTCAGAATTCCTTAATTTCTTTGAGGAGTTCATTACTAAGGCCCTGTTTCCTGCTTCACCAGGAGCTCATCAATACAGGGATTTTTGTTCTCTCTGCTTTCTGCTCCTCACTGCACACCTTTCAAAGGTATCAAAAATCTCCTGTTCCATCCTTTAACTGGCAGGTCATCATCACCCTCCTCTCCCATCACCTGACCCAGTCAGCTGCAAACCCTTGCTGCTCTTTGTGCACCATCTCCCAAACCTGTCTGAACTCACTTTGGAGGGGTTAACACCTGCCAGAGACCTTCAAGAAGAGCAGAGAGTTCTCCAGCCCCAGAGCAGGAGGCTTTTGGCCCTGGCAGACCCAGGTACAAAGTAAGGCTCTCAGTGAGGAGCTGTTCCAACCCCTACTTCCTTTTCCAGGCACTGGATTCTTGGAACCATTCCCACCCCACACCTGGGAGCCTGGGATGTATAAGATGGGAGGCACCACATCAGTTTGGGGCTGGGGTGCACAAGGAAAGGCTGAGAAAACTGAGTGTGGCCATTTAAAAAGAGGAGGGGAGGATCCCAGTGCTGTCCAGCTGCTGCTGGGAGGAGCTGACAGAATGAGAGGCAGAGGACAAGAGCTGTGATAAAAACAGTTCTGAGCACGTGCTTGGAATAAACAACTAGCAGTCCAACGCTGGAAGGTCCCAGTGAGGCTGTGGAATTCCCACTGGGAAACTGGAGCTGGACTGGCAGGTGCTGCCCAGCCCCAGTCTGGCACTCCCCTCTCCTGGAGCCTGCTGCTGTGTCACAGCCCTGGTGGCAGGGCCAGGTACACAGCCCAGGTGCTCCAGCCCAGCAGCTCCACAGCACATGGACCAGATCCATGTCCCTGATGGAAAACCTCCCACAGAAAGTGTCCTGTCAGCAGCCAGAGCCTTCCAGAGCTCCTTCTGCAGGGGTGCCATGATTCTGATCATAGCTTTGCAATAATGATAATGGAGCTAACCACAATTCCATTTCCAGCTGAGGTAAGCTATGGATTTGTATAAAATACGTATCAAATTATTTCTAGATTTTTTAAGTTCAGAGCCGACAGGAGTTTTTTATTATAATGATTTTGTATTGACAGAACAACGACTCTAAGCTAAGCTGTTAGGACTATATATTTCCCTCATGGCCTCCAAAAGCACTGTAAATTGAAATGTACATTAAAACCAGTCAATCTTTGTTTGCTGGCAACATTGAAGGAGAATTGACTGTGTTTTTTATTAAAAAAGCTCATATCTTATAGTGACTGGACTACAATGAGAAGGGGTATTAAAGTGCTCATTAAAGGTAAAAAAAATAAATCCTCTGTTTGACTAAATCCATAGAAGCATCATTGTGTTCTAAGATGCTCATTAATGTCTTCTCAAAACTGGTGCCTTGATGAAGCAGTGACTGAAACAAAGGCTGGAGCTCTGTGCTGGCCCAAGGCACGAGTGTGCTGCCTGCAGCTGCTCCAGGACGGACAGGACAGACAGACTGCCCACAGGATAAAATGGAATGGGTCTCTACAGGTCCTGCCCTGAGCAGGAACCTTCCCCAGAGCTGCTCCAACCCGAGCTCCAGAGTTCCAGGGGTGTGCACCCACCAGCCCTCTGGAAGTGCAGTGCCACACCACCCTCCTTCAGTCTAAATCCATCACCCCGTGTCTCTCTGCCCTGGTAAGTGGTTTGTTCCCATCCCTGCTCAGGCTCCTTTGTTCAAACACTTCATCCTCAGCTGGTGGCAAACAGAGCAGGGAAAAAGCTGGGATTGCTGATGAAAAAATCCCCCTGGACCTCAAAAACTTCACTCAGGTAAAGCAAGGAAACAGCATCTAAAAACCAGAATGATGAATGACAGGAGCTGGCCAGGCCTAAGGCTGTCTCTGCTGCAAACAAAGTCAGCCATGCAGAAGTGATAGGTGCTAATTAATAAATAGTGCTGCTTTTCCTTTGCCAATTACTTATTGATACACCTGATACTCCTCTTTGATAAGCCACTCGGAATTGGTAATAGCTTTTATCACAGCTGTGAGCAAGCAGAATCAAGCATCCAGTGCCTTCCCTTTTAAGTTGTTTATCTTCTGCTCTTACAGAATTCTCTGCAGAGTTTGTTTGGAATTGCAGTGAATTAAACACCTTATTTTTTAATTATTGTTATTTGCATTGTGGTAATGCCTGGAAATCCCACTGTGGGCAAGGGCTTTGCTGCTGTGTGACTGCAGCTCTGGAGGCAGGAAAGCTGTGTCCCAGGGAGCTCACCCCTGAGCTGTGTGATTGAGTGCTTGCTCCTGTTCCTCCCCAGTGTTATCTCTGTAATTTGTGTCATATCCCATCTCCTGCCTGCTTTGTGCCTGTGTCTGCACAAATCTGCATTGCACAGGCCAGCAGCATCCTCCAGTGAGGGCTGGGCTCTGCATTCCCTGGAGAATGAGACCAAACTCAGAGCAGAACAGAAGATTTTTGACCAGAAATAAAATAAATAAATAGATAAAAATATAAATAAATAAATAAAATAAATAAAGGGGAGAAAACAAGATCCTTAACGGGTAGGTTGGCACCGATTTAGAAAACTCACACTGTCACTAAAAGTGATCATTTCACTTGGTTTTCTTCAGGGAAAAGCCCAAAGCTGCAAGGCAGCAGGGCACACAGAGCAGATTGCTGGCCTTGGAGCACTGAGCCCCCAGAGCACACTCACCTCCACAACACAGCTCCTCCAAGAACTAAAGATATAATGAATGCCCTCACAGCCTATTAGCAGGCTTTATATTCTGAACAAGAGAACCCCGGGGCCCAGCCCTGAAAGGTCAGGAAGTTTTTTGCAGCTCAAACTAGACCTAATCAAGGTTTTCCCAGTAGCAAATGCAGAAAAATACTGATTTGTAAGGGGAAAAATCTGAAAAAAACCATAATTCTCTCATTCTTTACACATTCTGAGCAGAGTTGCAAATGATGTGAGACTCTGAGGAGGAAAAAAGTTTAAACTTGGTCTGGAAAAAGACAGAAGGACTTGTTTCTGCAATGGGGGGGCAACACCCAGCAAGTTGAGCTCAAGTGATGCAGTAAGGTTTGAACAAATTCTGAGTTGTGCTCTCTGCTTCCATGGCCATGGGGGTTCTCTGTCAGCTCTCTGTCTTCTCTACCCTCATTTTTGTTGTTCTCAACAAAGTTCTGCATTAATCTTGAAGAAACAACCTTTTCTTTGTTACAGAGAGGGTTTCTTTTCTTTTTCTTTGACTGCAGACGAAGTCTCACACCCAAACTGTCCTCTCACACGTGCACTTTCTCAAGAACACAGAACACATTTCCAGACACCTCCTGAGTTGTCACTGGTGATATTACCCACAGCTTTTGTTAATGACAAAGAATTAAGTTGGGCTCACAGTACCAAACAGGACAAGCTGGAAAGTTTGATGGTTGATGGAAGAAAATGCATCAAATGACAAAACTGAGTTTATCCCATATATTTTGACTTTCTCTCCTTTTTTTTTTTTTTCCTTTTTTTTTTTTTTTTTTTTTTTTTTTGTTCCAAAACATCCCACAAGGACTATTAGCTGCAAAAGAAAAGCATTTGCTAATGATGCAGCTCAAATGAAAAATCAAAAGGTACAGCTGCCTGCCTCAAAAATGCCCTCCTACAGTTCATGTATGGGTTTTCAAAGTGAAGGGTTTTAGAAATTTAAAGAATAACTGACACTTTTTATATCCATAATGCATTCCTCCCTAGGCACATTCCCAGCCTATATAGTCTGTGGTATTTAAAAAAAAATATCCTGAGATATAAAGCCAGTGACTTAAATCCACAATCACTTTCTGAGGCTAATGCAGTTTTATCAGTGGCAAGGATCCTGTGCTGTCTCCTCGACTGTGACCTCTGCTTCTCTTGGATTAATCTGTGTGTTGGCCAGCCCTGCTTATCAGGACTTGGTATTTGAGGTGAAGCTCTTTTTCAGGCTCTTTCCACTGCATGATTTGTCTTCACAGCTCAGATTCCCTTTTCTCCTGACTATGGCACTGACATCTCTGCTTGACTTGGTGTTCTCCCATCCACCCCCCAGGCTATGGCTGCCTGCTTATTTATGCTGTCTGCTTAATTCCTTGATTGATATTCTCCCATTCCCCCTGCTACTTACTTATTTACACCCTCTGCTTGTTTCCAAGCCCTGCTCCTTTAAGATCTCAGTGCTATTTTATTTATGGAAAAGAATCACTGTTTTCCACAGCATGTTCTTTATGCTGCTGCCACGACCTTCTACAGCACCAGTTCATCATCCCAAATATTGCCACGCTCCAGGTGCTGTGTTTTCCAATCCTCTGAGCCTCTCTGGTGGAATTCTCTTCCTGGGGACACCTCACCAGTTGAAGCAGTGCATCTTTTTTATGATATTCATTATTTAGCACCTAAACAGCCCTGCATTCTCTAGGTAAATAAAAGGGAAGGTGTTTATGCTGTGTTGCTCGTGACCTGTGATTCTGGGTTACCCTTCTGCAGGGGAAAACAGCAACAGTTCCTACAGACAGGGAATTTACCCTGGGTAAAGCAAATTGGCAAAGAGCAAAGCACCACATCAGCTTGTGGGGTGGTCTGATGGCAAAAGATCCTGCAGAGGAGACAGAGAAGGGCTGCTCTCATCTGTAAAGGAAATATTTTGGGGGTCTGCAAAGACAGGGGGTAAGATGCTGGCTCAGGAAAGGACTGGTCCCAGTGGTGCCACAATTTCACTGGGTTTTGTGCAGGAGGATGAATTAGGGTGTGAGGATCAGGACAGGAATCCCAAAGGGCTCTTTGGGGTGAAAGAAAGGGTGAGAGGAAGTGAGACTGACCCTGGCCAGCAAGGCAGAGAGAGTTTCACCCTGAGTGAGGAGCCAGAAATGATCCTACCCCGAGGGCACTGCTCCTTCCAGCTGCTGCCAGAGCTTTTCCATCGCTCCAGCCAAAGGTTTGTCACCAGAAAGGCTGCACTGAGGTCTCCTTGTGCAGAACAAAATGTTATACATAACATTTATAACATAAGAAAATGTTCTGTGGGCTCGTCCTGATGGATGCTGCTGATTCCTGTTAGGGTGATGATTTTGCAGCTCCCACCCAGCACAGAGGGGACAAAGAGCTCAGAGATCATCCTTGGGACAGCACTGACAGTGAGGAGAACAAACTGGGATGTGACTCTTGAGGTGAATCCCCAAATGGGCCATAATGCCACATGGATTCTCTTCCAGAGCCGAACCCAGCACACCTAGAGCTGTGCCTAGTGCTATCTGCTTGTAGCCAAAGCTCTCCTCACCCCACTGCAGCCTCAGCCTGGGCTCCTGTGGTGTTTATAAACACACGTGGAGCACTTTGAGCTGACACTGAGCTGGGGGAGGGCAGCCTGCCTCTCCCCTGCAGGTGCCAGTGGGGATGCTCTAACAGCCCAAGATGCAGTTAGTTGGTAAAACAGGCTAATTTGTGGCCCTGATTAAGTGCCCTGCTTAATTTGTTGGCTGCCAAGGAGTTGGAGTGTTTGTTTTGCTCTGGGGTGGAGAGCAGAGTCCAAGCCTGTCCTGTGTTTGTGCTGTGCAGCAGGGGAACAGTGAGCAGAAGCTTTTGATTTAACAAGTGGCAAAGTGATGCCACAAGGGGAAAAAAT
The DNA here is from genome assembly GCF_029582105.1 of Oenanthe melanoleuca. Classification (NCBI taxonomy): domain Eukaryota; kingdom Metazoa; phylum Chordata; class Aves; order Passeriformes; family Muscicapidae; genus Oenanthe; species Oenanthe melanoleuca. The sequence continues at coordinate 18,773,977 of NC_079338.1, read as the reverse complement.
AGATGCAGCTGTGCCTGCAGCATTACTTAATCCTTCTGCTTCCATTTCCTTCCATGAAGACTGAGCCCCAGCCAGCAGAGAAATAGCTGCTGGTGGTTGTACAGACTATAATGCCCAGTCCAGTCTGTAGCTGGGAGATATGTGCCTGGGGTTTTGCACAGTGCATTTGTACTTAAAGGTTCACAAAACTGCCCTCACTGCCTGCCCCAGGATGTGCCTCAGTGCTGGGCAATGCAAGAGAGGAGCTGGGTGTGCACAAGTGCCTGGCTGCCCTGCACACCCCAGAGCCTGGCAGGGATCTCAGTGAGCCCCAGAGCTCTGTGCCCTCCCTGTGGGGCAAGGCAGGACTGGAGAGACCCTCCTGGTGACACCCTGCTGCTGCAGACAGGCATCTAACCACAGAGGCATCACAACAAAAAGGCATGAATCCCCCTATTTAATTCTCAGTTATATAAAGGCTCATCCAAATATAAATCACAATGGAAACTTCAAAGAGAGCTGAATTGCCTGATTGGTGAATTGGATCCAAAGCTGCCTACCACCAAAACACAGCCCACAGGACATTAATTAATACAGGAGCAGAAGGGAAGGCTGATGCCAGATTTAAATAGGTGTATTTCAAACAATCTGGTCCAAAGCATCTTGAGCTATATTCCTGAATGACACAGTTCATGGTGGGTGGTAGAGAATCCTGCCCAGCTGGAAGATTGTCCCTGTCCTTTTGGCTCCATCAAGCCTCAGAGCACTGAGGTTCCACTGGCCTGGTTTTACTCCTTTACCATGACCTCATCCTCTCACACAGCACAGAAAACTCTGTCCTTCCACTCTTTGATGTAAAACAAAAATGATGAAAATTGACAGAGAAATTCAACTCTCAAGAGTCTGACAGAACATGCAAAAAGAAGAGAAACAGAGATTAATGGATCCCAGCACAGTGCATCCATTTTATGTCCTGTTTGGAGAGGGAGATACCATGGCTGTGGCTGTCCTTGAATATCTGGAAATGTCCAAGGCCAGCTGGGACAGGGCTTGGAGCACCCTGGGGTAGTGGAAGGTGTCCCTGCCCACGGCAGAGGATTTGGAATGAAATAATCTTCAATGTCCTTTCCAACCCAGGCCATTCTAAGGTTCTGAAATTTACTTCAGAAATGGCTGTTTTAGCTCTTCAGAGTGGCAGTGAGGTTCATACCTCATCTTTAATTCTTGCAGCAGTGTCTTGTGCCACAGAGAGAGTTCCCCGAGGAGCTGCACTGCTCCTCACACACCATCCTGCTCCAGCATATCATCCTGCTCCTCAGCACATCATCCTGCTCCTCAGCACATCATCCTGCTCCTCAGCACATCCTCCTGCTCCTCAGCACCTTATCCTGCTCCTCAGCACATCATCCTGCTCCAGCATATCATCCTCTCCTCAGCTCATCATCCTGCTCCTCAGCACCTTATCCTGCTCCTCACACACCATCCTGCTCCAGCATATCATCCTGCTCCTCAGCACATCCTCCTGCTCCTCAGCAAGTTATCCTGCTCCTCACACATCATCCTGCTCCAGCATATCATCCTGCTCCTCAGCACATCCTCCTGCTCCTCAGCACCTTATCCTGCTCCTCAGCAAGTTATCCTGTTCCTCAACACATCCTCCTGCTCCAGCATATCATCCTGCTCCTCAGCTCATCATCCTGTTCATCAGCACATCCTCCTGCTCCTCATACATTATCCTGCTCCTCAGCACATCCTCCTGCTCCTCAGCACATCTTCCTGCTCCTCAGCACACCATCCTCTCCTCAGCACATCCTCCTGCTCCTCAGCACATCCTCCTGCTCCTCAGCACATCTTCCTGCTCCTCAGCACACCATCCTCTCCTCAGCACATCCTCCTGCTCCAGCACATCCTCCTGCTCCTCAGCTCATCCTCCTGCTCCTCACACACCATCCTGGCCTTGCACATCTGCAGAGCAGCCAGGATGGAAACCCCAGAGCTGTGAGCAGCTCCTGGCGCAGCTGGAGCCTGACATGTCCCATTCATCCAAGGAGACATCTCTTAAATTTCCTCTAGTCCACCCTGAGGGGAGAGCAGGTTGTGGAGCACAGAGGCCTTCCAGACACACTCTCAGTGAGCACCTGGGAGATTCCATGCCAGCAGCAGCCTGGCTTAAGTCCTGGCTTAAGTGGAGTGAGGATGAACGTGTGGGCGTTGGGGCACCAGTTCCTGAGACTTGAACGAGCCATGAAAGAGAACCTGGCTTGAAAAGAAAGCAAGCACTTGGTTTAGTCAGATGCTTATTAAAAGCTTGTGCATTATCTCCTGACCATGCTATTTTTAAGATCTCACCCTACAAAGCCCTGGTACCTTCTCAAAGGTAATGAATACCTGACAGCCAAGCTGGACAAAGGCAGCACTCGGTGACTTTCACAATAAAACTCACAGAGAGGACGGAGGAATTAGAAAAGCAAAGCCTCAGGCTTGGATGATCAGAAAATCCTGAAGGAGTTCAGATGCTTTTCTGAACCTGCTCTGCCTAGAAATCACAAAGGATCTGCTTCTCTCTTGTGAATCACAATACTGTTCTGGTTTCAGCTGGAAACTACACCATATTTCAGCAGATTTTTCTGCTTTCAGCCTAAAAGCAAAAATTGCAAGAGCACAATAAACATTCTGTTAAGTCTGACCAAACTTCTAGCCTCAGAAAAAATACTTATCCTTGCTTTATTAGACCCAATTTGGATCACCCATCTGTTGTCTGAGGGAGTTTGAAAGCTCATGGGTGGAATAAAAAAAACCTTTCCATCTTCTTAACTATTCCATTGGCATTTGCTTACGAGTTTGCTGCCAGCCAAGAAGTGTCTGAAGGGGACAGCACCTGAAGCTTTTTGGAACTGGCTTAGCTCAAGCTCTACCTAACAAGCAAGTGACAAGTGTATTGTGTATTGTCACGGGCATCCTTGCTCATAAAGCAAGAAAGGCATGTATAGATCTGGAGTTATTTCCCCCACTCCTCTTTATTACTTTTCCTTTGTTCTCTTGCTTATCTATTCCTTTTTAATGCAGAAGATAATACAATTTCTATTCTCCTGGCTTGTGATGTTCAATGCATTTTGACATGTGATGGTGGTTGATGAAATTGGAGGAGAAAAGCTGCATGATGATTTAAAGTGTTATTTTCATGATTGTGCCACTCTTGAGTATGGCACAAAGGCAAACATGACACATGAGTCTCCCAAAGAAAATAATCAGGATGACAGAACGTTAAATTAAAAATTAGACTGTCCTGGTTAAACCAGGATGTCTGGACAGCTAACCTTATAGGATTATATCTCACATCCTTTTACCAGCGACAGTTAATGCTTGAAGGGATTTTATTCTCATGTAATCCCTGCATTGCTTTCAAATCTGCTTGTTTGGGGAGATATAATTAAAACTTATTATTCCTCCTTTCTCTGCCAACCAACTGTCAGAGAGCAGGAACAGAGAAAACAAGATTTCTTTCCCAGTGAAAACCCTTGTTATTTTATAACTAAACCCTTCTATTTCTGCTTAATTTAAAATCAAAGGATCAGCACAGCCTTTTTCACCAGCAAAATGTAGTGGACATGTATCAAATTTTTTTAAAGGAAAAATAAAATAAAATAAAATATTGACAAATCCTTGTAGAAACAGAGTTTCAGAAATGATATATTTCTCATCCTCCCTTCTCTTTGTTCTACATCTTTGCATGTATCAGCTGACTTTTCCATATGATGCAGTAAAATGACTAGACAATTACATTTTTCCATAGCATTCCACCTGTCTTGTCTATTCAGTGGAAAGGAATAAAAAACCCCGTTGCATATGGGATAAAACATCACTGGATCAAAGTGGTTTCCCCATGAAATTTCAGAGGAGCTCTCTAAGTGCACACAGCACACATGAACAGTGCTGTGCTGCTCAGATCCCTGAAGGAGTTTCAGAGATTTGACAACCTTAAACCCGGGGATTCAGGACTCTTTCACTGCTGATGCACTCTCTCATGTCAGTTCAGCTGATCTGAACAGCACAAATCCAGGATGTGAAGGATGGCATCTCTGCTGGCTTCAGGGAGGACAGAGAAACCTGTGAGGAAAGCCTTACACACCACCTGGCCAGAAGAAATTACAGCTTCTGATGTTGTAGGCATTTAAATAAACTTATCATGGCAAAACTCAGTGTGGAGTAATCCCTGGTGTCTATTGCTGCATTAAAGAGATTTTTTATTTCTCCTCTCTGCAGACATTTGTCTTCTTGGTAGTGATGCAAACAAATTTCTCCTGTCTTCCAGTCCCCTCCTGCCAATTTTCCCTGTTCCACAGGCTCTTTTCCCACCACTGTCCCACCCTGTGCCCTGCTGTGCCCCTCTGTCACCTGTGGCTGTGCTGGGGAAGGGCACAGGGGATGTGGCTGCCCCGAGCCCTGCCCCACCATCTCCCCTTCCCAGGGCTCACATCTGCACACAGCTGGGCTCTGGGTGTTCCTGCTCACTGAAGCCCAGGGGGCTCCCAGCTTTGCTGCAGTGATGTTGGTGTTGGACACCCCTGGGGTGGGCACTGTGTGAGTGACCCCAGCACCCCTGCTGCCTGCAGAAAGGCCAACATGACCTTTCTGGAGGAAATAAAACCAGTGCAGAATGGGCACAGCCATCCCACTGTGTCCTGCAGGACCCAGCAGGGCAGCTCTGAGCCCCCTGGGCACTGCAGGGTCCCTCAGAGAGGCTCAGCCTCCTGGAATTATTTCCTGGAACCTCAAAGGACAAGCCAGTCAATGACTCTTGCAAGGAGGAAGCCACAGCAGCAAACGATCCTGTTAAGTTTGGTGCTCAGCTCAGTGCTGGAGCTGAGAACAGAGTGGTTCAACAGATGAAAGGGGGAGGTGGGAGGGCAATACCAGGATCTCAGGGCAGCTCCCACATGGCACAGGGGGATGAGGGGCAGGAATCACCCAGGGTCTGACAGCAGGAGGGGATGAGGGGCAGGAATCACCCAGGGTCTGACAGCAGGAGGGGATGAGGGGCAGGAATCACCCAGGGTCTGACAGCAGGAGGGGATGAGGGGCAGGAATCACCTGGGAGGGTCTGAGTGAGGTACCAGATGGGAGGTTATGAACCTCCAGTGCTCTGGGCACCAACTCCGTCGGGTTGTCTTTTAGAATGAGCAAAGCAGCTAATAGTTGATAAAAGGTTATTTATTGCAGAAGGACATCAGTCTCAAAAGGCAAGCAGAAAAGCAATGGCAAAAGCAATGGCAAAAAACAAATGGCAAAAAGCAAATGGCAAAAAGCACCAACTCTCCCCAATACCAACTCTTACATAGAATCTTCCCAACAAGCTGAGACACAAACTCAGACCAGCACTCCTTATCCTATTAGAATTCCAGTTTCTTAACACACCAGGTTATGTATAGACTATGCATACAACCTGTCTTGTTCCATCTGAATAATGTCAGCAATATTCTTGCTGGAGCTCTAGTATGTCTAAACACTGTCTGCAAACGTGGTCATGGAGCCTCCACTGAAAACATTAATGTGTTTTTCAGCCTTCACTAGAACTCACACTGCAACTTTGGTATCTGAACCTTTTACTTAAAAGCATTAGAGCTCACACTAAAACTTACTGACATACTTATCCTAAAAGTTAAACTTACACTAAAACTTAGACTTAAACTTCTACTTTAGGTGTGAGTGGCTCAATACACTTCAATCCATCCACAGGCTTTAACTCAATCCTGCACTCTGATTTCTCCCTGAAGGATCCAGAGACCCCTGGCTCACAGGCTCCAGCTCTCACCCAGTCATCCTCTGCTCCCTGGCAGGTGGTGGTGCTCAGTGGCAGTGCCACATCCATCCAGCACATTCTGCACTCAGACACAGCAACCTGCCTCCAGCAGTGAGGGCAGAGCAGAGGCACTGCCAGGGAACCAAAGCTCCTTGTTTTCTTCAGATGAGATTTTCTGAATAGCAAAAGAATAAAAATACTCCAGCCAATCTTCCCTGCACAAGTGTGGGAGTGATTATCTCATGGTGTGGATCACTCAGCTCAGCCCTCTGATAATTGATGGGGCTGTACTCATTTAAAACCAGCTTGGGTCTGATGCATAAACATCCAGCATTCTCTTTAGTAATCAAAATTAAACAGGACTCTGGGCTTTTGGAATTCACTGACTAATTCATTTTTATAAAAGAACACTATTGATTATATAAGTTAAGAAATTCCAAAAGAAGTAAACTTCCTGACAGCTGTTCCTTCAAAAAAGGAAAACAAGTAGGTTTTTATTTACCTGGGAGATCCTCTAACTAGCAATTCTCAGTCACCCAGAGGTGGCTGATTGAAATATTGATTAAGGTCTATTTCCTGCATTGTGCTCCAGTGGCAGCTTTGCTGCAGCTCGTTTTTGCATGCTAAAGGAATGCATTGCTTGGGAAAAAATGCAATAACTAGACCAAGATTTTAAGTAATTTTAAGGCTGAACTAAATTCAGCCTGACTTTTCTAACTCTCTAGCAGACACAAGTCTTTGTCTTGGGATGGGGAGTTTCTGTTTCTAAAGGATGAGAAGATCTGGGTAAGGGATGAGAACAGGTGGATGAAGGAGAAGCATTTGGGCAATGCTCTGAGGCACATGGTGGCATTTTTGGGGTGGTCCTGTGCAGAGCCAGGAGCTGGAGATGATGATTCTCATGTGCTCCTTCCAACTCAGGGATTCTGAGATTGCTCAGCCTCAATGTGTTAAATAGCTGGCCCAGAGATTAATGCTGCAGCTCAGTCTCAGCTATTTATACTGGTGGTGTAGAACTTGGCTGCAGTCCTGGAAATGACACATCTCACTCTTCTTCATCCTTCCTGTTTCTCCTTCTTCCCTCTTAGATCCCGAAACTCAATCCTGTGTTCAAATACATCCCTATTCAGAGCAGATCATGAATCATAAAATTCTTTTTGACCACTCAGTTCTAGTCTGAATAAGGAGCTTTGTAGCAAACCAAACTTTCTGAAATCTTTAAGGAAAATTCAATCTTCTGGGCACAACCCAAGACACGAGTGATGGGAGCCAGAAGCAGCTGGCAAAAGTGCTGTAGAGCTTCCTGATGCAGTCTCTCCCTGACAGCAGCTCGAAGGAGCAGCAGCTTCCAAAAAAGTCCAGGCAAGCCTTCAATAATCCAGCAAGTTCATACCCACTTTTCCTAAGCCATGGAACAGGTATTGGGCTGTAAAAGCTAAAAACAGCTCCTTTCATCCATGTGAAAGCTCTTTGGATGGGAGACTATGAAAAATAATCAGTTTTTAATTGGTTTGTGGCTACAAAAATAAGCAAAATTTGGATAGATACTGTGTCCACTCCCAATCTCCACTGGTGTGCAGCAGTGAATTGAAGTCACTGAGAGGGGGCCAAGTTCTACTCACCAGGGCTGGTGGTGTTAAAGAAGAGATTTATATCAGGGCAGAACCTCCTTGTGGCATGGGCTGGAGCCAGGGGGTCTGTGCAGGAAAAGCTCCATCCCCTGTCTGGAGCCCTGTTAACCTGCCAGTGCTCTGGCACTGATTTCTCCACACTTGTTAAGACCTTTCACCCCAGAGTCTCTGAGTGGACACCTCTGCATCACTCCTACTTTTGCTATGTTATTTTATCTACTTGTAAGCAGTAGATACAGATCATATCAACCCTGCTGGAATCCCTCTAATACAAGGACATGTAATTCTTTTTATTGCACAGCACTTTCATAACTTCCTTTGTAAATAGCCCTTTCATTTCAGATACTCTGACATGGCAGTTCCCAGTTGGATTTAGCTGTTAGCAAAAGCTGTGTTATCTTTCCAGAAATGCAAATATATTATTTCATTCCTGTATGTTGATCCAGATTCTAACCTAACATGATTAAGGTAATGTGAGCATCCTTTGGCAGCAATGTGTTTTTCCAAAGTGCAGCCTGAGTTAAAACCTGAGCTGGGGAATGTGTGACTTCTGCTGAAGCAAGGAAATGTCCCATGGCAGCAGCAGGGATGAGAGAGGGGGAAGAGCAGGACAGCAGAACTGCCAGAGGAACTCGGGGAAGCAGCTGAATGCAGACTGGAGTTTGGCCAGCAGCCCCAGGTTAATGGCCTTACCCTTGAGAGAGCTGACAGAAGTGCTCAGCACGTGGGTTTCAGCACTCATGGGCAGGTGCTCAAGAGCCTGTGAGGATGGTTTTGGTTCAGGTCAGAGTCTGAGGAAGGAGAGAAGGACAGAGGCCCTGAGCAGCACTGCCAGCTTTCTCTGATCCTCAGACACTTCCACTCAGCTGCAGCCCAGGATCAAAATATGTGGCCCAAAATACAGCCTGAGGTGTTCAGAACACTCAATCAGCAATATTTAAATACAAAGCAGAACAGCAGTTTGTCACTGCCATGGGGTTCAAATAATTACCTAAATACAACACTCATTATATATTCAATTAAAACTTGTAAGCCACAAAAACTTAGAAACACAAATCCATCCCAGTCTATTCAACAAAATGCAACCCAGTTAACTAAATACCAGAAGACTCAGTGGGAACACTGGCATATGCATGCAAGTTATTTTAATTAGACTTTGCAGGAGAGACACACACAATCTGCTCCCTCATGAGCACCCAGCTGTAGCTCAGAACTTACTACACCTACAGCAAGGAGCACCAGCAGCCACTGAGGCTCCTCAGGAACACATTCCAGCCTCTGGAAGAAGAATTCCTTTCTGAATTTCCAAAGCAGTGCAGCCTCTCCAGCCCTCACCCTGAAATAACTCTTGCAGGCAGCCACTCAATTGCTGCAGCATCTCACCTGCTTTTACTGAAAGTATCAGCAGTCAGATGTTTTGACATCAGCAGGGGGAAGAGCTTCATTACTCTGCAGCCCTAAACCTAATTAGTAGCATAAACATCTATAAAGGAACAAAAGGTAAGGGACAGCTTGTTTAGCTGAGCTCCATTTGAAATGATTCCTAAATCTGTGAGTTCTGATCTCAGAGCTGGGCCTGTCCCAGGCTCAGAGCAGGGATGGTGCTGAGTCAGATGAGAAGTGTGGGGTGCCTTATCTGCAGAAACACCTCTCCCCACTGCCCCTGCTGTGCTGAGATTCCTACAGTCACTGCAAATGTGCTGACTTGAGTGTTGTGAGAAAGTAATCAGAGGTAAGTGGCAGTGCCAACCACCAGTCTGAGAAAATTCAGCTGAGAGCAGAGATGAGCAGTTTGCTGGAGAATGGAAGATTTGCAGCACTGGGGAGGATCTGCATCCTGGCACAGAACAACCAGGGGCAGCCCATGCCCAGACCAGGGTGGTTGGTGGGGAAGGAACATCTTGCAACACATCACAAAACTGGGTGAGACCAGCACCTGGTAACTTTACTAACTGAAAGTTGCATTTCTTTCTAAAATGGGTGGAAGTCAATAAATTCCTATGGATAGAAGTAGTTAATTGATTTTGCTGCCACCTGTGAGCCCAAGGAAGCTGAGAATATAATATTACTTTCTGGCTTCTTCACACTACTGTGAATATTTCACACAAGAGAACTCCAGACAAATTATTCTAGACCTGTGTCTTTTTATTGCTGCTAATAGCTTGTTTCAACAAAGAGTCAGACATTCCAAAATTGATGGGAAGAATATTGACATTGGCTTAATAAATCCTTCCAACCAGAAAGAGTTGAACAAAGGGAAATAGGTTACAGTTTTCCTTGTGGACCTGTTCTGTAATTAAGGAGCTTCGGGCAGAATTTTAAGACCCAGAATTCCAAAACATGTGTCAGTTTGTAATTCCTCTGATCATTTCCTCCCTTGGTGTGCCCCTCTACCATCTAAATGCCTTTTAAAGTCTGCCCCTTGAACGCTTCTTTCCTTGGCAATTTGTGCAGATCCTTTTTGATATGCAGGGAGCTTAGATATGCCTCACACTGATGGGCTGCAGCAATAAAGCTTTAACTAAGATGAAATCAGAAAATCTGGAAAACCACAGGGTCAGGGTTGCCTGAGCAGCTTGTTCCAAGATTAGTGGTGTGCAAAGTGAGGGTTTTAACACAGCCAGCCTTAAGTTGCTCAGATATTCAGAACAGAAATGATGTGGCCTTGAATTCAGCCCATCATCAGCTTAGCACCACTTGGCTGCCAGAGCCAGGCTGGTTTTTATGATGATTGTTAATATCAGCTGCATAATAAACTCATTTGTGAACACAACATGGGTTAGAAATTATGTGACAAAGTGGCAGTGAGATGGGAGAGGGGAGATGGGAGAGGGGAGATGGGAGAGGGGAGATGGGAGAGCTGAGATGGGAGAGATGGGATGGGAGAGGGGAGATGGGAGAGATGACCTGTGTCACACAGTGGGATTGCAGGTCACCCAGCTGCACAGGGAGGAAAAAACAACACTTTGTTAACAGAGAGAGTTTCACCAGCACGGGAGGAGAAAAGAACAGTGAAAGGTGGATAAATGGTTCTTAAACTCTTTGTGGGCACCTGACAATGAATCTCAGGGTACAAAGTATTAAAAATCCTTACAGTTTCCACATCTTGTAGATAGAGCTCTGGCTGATAAGGTGTATAAGAAGATCTTTAAAAATATACCTTTGCAAGCAAGTTTCCTTCTATCCAAGGAACTAATGAGAAAATATACTTTTCTCAGCACCTCCTCCTCTGCCAGCCACTCTGCTCTCTGAAGGACCAGCCCATGTTCAAGCAGACTGGGATTTACAAAAATCTTAACAAGAACAAAGGATTTTTTTTTTTCCTAAACCCTCCTCTGCTGTAGCAGGCAGAGTTTTGCATGCCTCATTCTCCTGTTATTCTCTCCTCTCCGTGATTCCTCTCCCCCTTGCTCAGCTCTGTACCTGGCCCCTCAAAACTCAGCTTGGCCCATTGCCTGAGCTGCAGGGAGGGAGCTCTGCTCCCTGATCTCTCCATCAAGCTTTGGGAACCTTTGGGAAAGAGAAGAGGCTCTCTCACCTGCCTTGCTGTCCACCTGGACTGCCACATCCAAAGGGATCATGGAGATATTTGGGGGAGAGCTCCCACGCAGCAGGATGAATGCTGTCTCACATTTTTACTCCATAACTGGCTGGACCTGTCATCACTCCAGCAAATAAACAGCGAGGATAGGTGTGAAAACTGGCTTTCTGTCTGATCTGAAAATAATTTCTGAGCTGCAGGAGCTGCAGTGTTGGGGGCTGGCTGCTGAGGAGAGCGTGGCTCTGCTATGTGAAGGGGAATCAGGAGAAAGTTGTGGCTGTGCACCAAAGGTCTGAGGGTTTGCTTCCCTAATTTTCACCTCTCAGTGAAAATTTCCTCTCCCTGGCTTACAGAAAACACAGATCTATTCCAAATGGCTGTTTGCTCAAGAACAGAGTTCTTTGAAGTCCGGGCAAAAGGTCCCTGTGAAAACTGCTGAAAAATTGCAGTGCCACTGCTTTAGAAAAGGGCTTTTCATAAGCAAATATCAAATTACCATGCTATCTTCATACGAGGCATTGTTCAGTAAATAAAGAGTGCTGATAATTGACACTAAAGCCAGACATTCAAATTCCAGAAGGTGAAAAACATTCCTCCGTATGGGCCCTTTGATTCCACCCCGATGCAGCTGAACTCTGCCTACAGAGAACTTCTATTTAAAAACCAGCAACAAAATAGCCTGTTCTTTCCTTTGTACTTTTCTCTGCTTTTTGTTAGGGAGTTGTACCGACTTTGTGGAGTCACTGCAGTTACTTGTAAATGATGTATGATATGAAAAGAACAATTCCTGTCCTTCCCATGCACCAAGAGAATACTGGCAGCTCTCTGCAAGCCCAAGTTTGCTGCTTGTTTATATTAAATTCCAACCCACCAAGCTCCTGAATTTAAAGATCATTCTCATCTATACAATTATCTCTATTGCCACTTCAAAGGAGACATTTTTAGGAGAGCCTTTACCCCTTCACCTCCCTCAGCCCCCTCAAGGTTTTAAAGAGTTTGTTTTGAAAGGACAGTTTTTGACATTTAGAGGGTAAACTTGAGGTGGGAATTACCAAAGACCTGGGTGTGGTTCTCTCTGACACCACAGGTAAGAATTCCCCAAAAGTGATCCTACAATCAGAAAAATCATTAGTGCAGTTGCAAAAACCAAAAAAAGACCCCATGACAGAGACCATGAGACAAACTCAGCTGGTTTCCCCTCTTCAATTCCACCCCTCTTTCCAGTGGAAATCCAAGTTATTTTGTTTAGGTACTCGATTTTCACAGTGACAAAAGGCTTCACTGTGTAACTGCAAGAGTCTGACTGAAAAAAGCACAGAAATGAAAATAATCCCCTGTTCTTAGGAGCACCCCAGAAGTGCAGCACCCCTGTCTGGCTGGGTTACATGCTGCTTTGTAAAAACTGGGATTTTTCCACAAAGATACACAATTCAGCCCACTGTGTCTTGCTCACAGCTCCAGGTGAAACCACAGCCTCTGCTCTCACAGCTCTGTCGATTCCAAAGCCTCAGAATTGCACCTTTTCTCCCTGCCACACCACAGCCCTGCTCTCTGCATTTCAGCATCTTTAACACATCACCAGCCAGCTGACAGAACGACCCTTGAGCATCAAACACTTCACCTCCCAAAGCTGCATGTAAAGGGGAATGCAGATTTTGATTTTACTCCCTTCCAGTGCTCAGCAAGCAGCCTATTCTTCCAGGGACAGGGACTGTGCTCCCTGCCTTCCCTAACATGCTGTTCCACTACACAGCCATGTAAATAAATTACCTTATTTTTCCCGTGGGAATAACACACTGGCATTTAATTCTGGCTAATGCTTTAGGGGGTGAAAGATGGGAAGAGCTGGGTCAGAGAAAAGTATTCTCCTGCTGCTTGGAGTGAGAAGCAAGGAAGAGACAGATGGCAGCTTTCCCTTCCTTCTGAAGCAATAGTGTCTTAAAGCTCTTGGATGCTGCATTCTTAAATCTATAAAGAGGTTTAAAAGTGGCTCTGTGTGTGAGAGGCTGGCAAGGGTGTTCTTGTTTATGGGGAGAATTCCTGCTCTGGATAGGGTAATAAAAGAAAAGGGAAGAAATGTCTGGGGTGTCTGGACTGTAGGTTTGCACTGCTGTACATTTAGATTTCACTTCAGCAGCTGGATATTAGGGGGAAAAAAAATATCTCTAGCCAAACAATTCATCTTTTAAAATATCACCCCTGCAAATGCTCCTCCATTATTGCTTTTGATCTCACATCACCTTCCCCCGTGCCTCCCTCGGGGTTTTGGAGAGAAAGCTGAGAGAGCTTCAGCAGGCAGAGATCCTTCACTCCCTCCTGGCTGCTGCCTCTCTCCAAAGGGATGTACGGGAGTCGGCACGGAGCAGAAAATCCATCCACAAAACTCTGCACACTCTCATCTCCTCATCCCTTCCACAGCAGTGATCATCCTCAGCCTGGCCAGCACAAAACCATCTCAGAAATCCTGGCTCCAAGCTCTGCTCCCAGGAGAGCCACGCTCTGCCTTGTGCTCTGCGTGGAGCTGTGATGTCTGTCCACAGAACCCCCAGCTGGGCTCCTGACCCAGCCTGGAAACAGTTTGAGTGAGAGCAGAGAGCAGGAATGATTAAAGGTGCTTGGCAGGAACTCTTTGCACCTCTTCTAACACTCCCTGCATCTTCCACTTCTTCAGTAGTTTTGAGCCTGGATCTTATCAAAGCCTTCAGTGACTGAAAGCCTTTGCCAATTCCTGCTTGCTCCAAGAAGCTGCTGTGGTCTAGGCTCAAGTACAAGGAAAATTAACACCTTAATTAGCTGCACTGCTGCTGCTCTGAGGAGCTTCCTTTGCCTCCTGTGGGATGTGAAGTGGTTTCAAGCACGGGTGTCCCTGCAGGGGCCCCTCCTGCCCTACACCTGCTGGGGCATCTCAGAAAATAAATAAAAATAAGAAATATTAAAATTTATAGAAATCAGATCTTACTCATTTCAACTTTTTCAGGAAAGAAGAGCATTCCAGAGTCACAGTCAGCTGTACACTGACCAACACACCCCAAGGATTTAGAGTGAGAAAAGGAAAAGACAACTTGAATTCACTTACACCATCCATGGGATGGACAATGCACTTGGAGCTGCACTGGTGTCTCTCCAGACACATCAGATTAATTCAGATAACTGAAATAAGAAGGTCAAGGTTTGCTCTGGAGCAGATTTTGCCTACTAACTAACAATTGCCATAGTTTGTTTTTTGTCTGAGTCTGCCAGGTCTCAGAGGATTTACCTGGCAGGGATCTTTGTACCAGTACATAAAACAGAGCTCCTTCACAATGCACTTGATTGCACCCATACAGAATTGTTTGGTGCAGTAAGACCTGGCTCTGCAGGGCTCCAAGTGAAGGAAGACACTTGGAAAACAAGATTTTCTGAGTGAAGATGAAGAAATGCCTTTCTGTTTGCAGGAGTGATGCTGTCTTGCTGGGCAAACATCTTGCTGTTTGAGTTTGTGTGCTCGTGTTTACTTAAAGCTGACATGGTTGATCTCTGTGCCAATCACACACAAATATGTACATCACACTCTATTTGCATAAAGCAACTTTGCAGTTAATTAAGAAATACAGAAAGATTTAATCTGGATTTATGCTGCCAATTTAGCTGAAACACAGGGTTATGTTTTTCTGTTCTCTACCAGTTCTTGAGCAAGGAATCCCATATTTCAAACTTGTGCTTAGCTTCAGCCATTCACATGCACAATCACTACAGACTTGCAATTACACCAGAGGCACGGGGCCAGCCTTCCTAGGTGACACTTGGACTTTTTGCCAAGTCATTAACCTTACATCCAATTCATTTTCAATCTACTCTGCCTCCTGAAGGCTTAGGATACTTGTTTGCTCAATCAGTTCTTGTAAATCACAGATTCATCTGAGGTTTGGTCATGGTTTTGCCACTGGAATAAATCTCAGCCCTAAACACAAGACAAACACAAAGACAACACAAACTCTGCCCTGCAAAGATCAAGATCAGGTGTTCAGCTTTGCCTTGCCACCTTTAAGGACACAGAGTCACACCTGGACTGTGAGATGGTTTGCTAGAGGTTGCTCATGCAAGGTATAAACTTCCTTCAGATGTTTTTAAAGTATCATATATAAAACACTAAAGGAAGTTCCACTCTGGCATTCTTGAGAGAGCTGGAACATTGGACGTTCTGTATGAAATATTTAAGGAATAGAGTTTTGATGTGTTATTTTCCTTGTCTCTTTGCCTGCAAGTGGAGAGGTGGATGGGATTCCCAGAGAGTCTCTTTTATAGATTCTGCTGACAGCTCTACAGATCCAGTTCTTTTCAAGCCCCGTTGATTCACTATCTGAGGAAAACACAACACAAAACAGAACAGGTACACGTCCAAACTTGACAAAGAAAAATAAAAGAATCTTTTTTACAGAGAAGTTTGTTTTAAACCATTTCAATTTTATGAGGTTTCATTAACTCTGGGTTCTCTGAAGCACTAGATACATGTAGGAAACAAAACCCAACAAATTGTGTTCCTTGCCCCAACATTAGGCATGGCAGCCTTGCAGAGGTCACTGCCAGCAGGTCTGGATGTCTTTAAGACAATATATGATGGATAAAGAAACACAGAAAGACTTCTAAAAATCTCTACTCCATTCCTTCCATTTGAACCATAAAACTCTAGTGGGTGGGAAATGCCAGACTCTGAGGTTAGACCCCAAATATCTCATGGTTCAGTGTCCTTATTTTTAATGTGCTCACAGAATGGCTGGGTTGGAAGAGACCTTAAAGCTCATCCAGTGCCATGGCAGGGACACCTTCACTGTCCCATTGCTCCAGCCCAGTGTCCAGCCTGGCCTCGGGCACTGCCAGGGATCCAGGGGCAGCCACAGCTGTGCCAGGGCCTGCCCACCCTCCCAGGGACAATTCCTTCCTGATGTCCAGTCTAATTCTGCTCCCTGCCAGTTTAAAGCCATTCCCTTTCCCCCAGTTTACTAGAAAACCAGTGGTGCCAGCCAGCACCTAGAAAGCATTTTGAGATCCATGGATTAAGTTCCCAAAAGTTCCCAAAATTTCACCTCCCATGTTATTGCCAGCTATAAGTTCCCTGTCAGATGTTAGGGGAAGAGGCAGAGAGGGACAATCAGTAACAACACAAATCTTCCACCTTCAGATCTTCCAAATTTATGACCTCCATCCTGGGTTTTTTTTGTTTGCTGGCATTTGTCATACACTGAAGGCACAACACAGAGACTGAGAAATCCAGGGATCAGGCTGAAATTGCAGTGCCAGTGCTACCCAGAAGGAAGGAAGGAGGAATTATTGCCTCTCCTCTCAGATTTCTCTGCCATTCTGCCACCTCTGCAGCATCAGTCCCAGTTAGCAACCTGATGGCACAAGGGACTCAGCTCACACACCCAGCACCTCTGTAAGGGCCTGAGGTGGGAAATAAATCCAAAATCTTTCCACAGCTCATTCACATGAAGGCTTTTTTTTACATTTTTGCTGTATGTATCTGCTGCTGCCCACACAGCTCTGGATAAAAACATGGAAAAGTTGGTAAAGTTCCCTTTTTTGCCAGCAGTTTGCTGTCCCCTCTGCAGAGCTCACTGTGAGCTGGCACTACAGCTCTGGGCCTTTGCCAGCATCAGTTTTTAAAAAGCTTTGCTTGAATCACTGATGCTTGTTGCAGCAATCCCTGTAAACAATGGTTTATAGCATTACTCAGGTTTTACATGTTAGGACAACTGCTGCATTATATTGTTTTCTCCACCAAAGCCTTTGCAGGAGCTGGAGTCAGGAATATGTTCTGCATCTCAGCTGAGGCAGTAAAAGAACCAGCTAAGGAATTATTTGGGGAGCCAAATAATTGGCAATAAGGAGCACAAATACCCAGTTTTCTAGGCAAGGTTTTCAGCTCAGCAGCTGCTGGTGGCAATTTAACTCCAGTTTGCAAACCTGCTCACACTGGGGCTCACACACAGCCCCAAGTGCTTCCACCAGCCAAGTACCTGCAGGCAGCTTGTCTCACAGGTGGGGCTCACCTGTGCAGGAGCTCACACATCCCAAAACTCACTGCAGGAATGGCCCATCCATCCATCCATCCATCATCCATCCATCCATCCATCCATCATCCATCCATCCATCCATCCATCATCCATCCATCATCCATCCATCCATCCATCCATCCATCATCCATCCATCCATCATCCATCCATCCATCCATCCATCATCCATCATCCATCCATCATCCATCATCCATCCATCCATCCATCATCCATCCATCCATCCATCCATCATCCATCCATCCATCCATCCATCCATCCATCAATCATCCATCATCCATCCGTCCATCCATCCATCCATCCATCCATCATCCATCCATCCATCCCTCCATCCATCCATCATCCATCCATCCATCCATCCATCCATCCATCCATCCATCCATCCATCCATCCCAGCAGGGCAGCACACCACTGAGGGGGGAATGCTGACAGACCTGAGCAGGAAACCAGATGGAAATTTCCACTACAAAATAATAAGTGTAAGAATAAATTCCGTTTTAGGAAGATTATATCCACCCATGAGTTCAGATTGGATTTGATAAAACTGTTTTGGTTTCAAACAATGAAGAATTTTTTTTCTAATACGTGCAAAATATTTAATTATTTTCTAAGAGAAAAGTTGTGGTTTTTATTTTCCAGTGAGATTTCTACTTGTGCTTTAAGCAACTTATTTTGCAATTGTAATAGGATGTATTTATCATCCTGGAAATAAAATGAAATATTTAATTTTGGACCAAATTGTTCAAATTTGGATCTTCAGCCATAATAATAAGAACACATATTTCGATATAAGTACATGCACACATGGCTGTGTGCATGCTTTCCTTTCAGCTGGTTAGGCCAACCGAGTGGAAAAACCCTTCTGACAGCTCTACACAAATATTTCTATCAAAGCTGCAAAGCCTTTCCTTCACACCCAGAACATGCAAAGAGCTGATTTGTTTTCTGAGCTGCTGCAGATGCCCAGGCTGGCAGTGCAGCCCAGCTCTGCAGGCTGAGCTGAGCAGACCTGGTGGGTGTGCAGCATCCTGGGCTCAGAGCACAAACTGCCCCCAGTGAACCTCCAGCGTTTGGAGAGCAGCTCAGACCCTCCCTGGCAAACTCACAAAACCTCTGCAGATGACCAGAGCAGGGGCTGGGGGTGCTTTCATTACACCAGGCTGCAGCAGGAAGAATCAGAAGGTTTCTGAGAGTGCATTGAGCGAAAATTCAAGATGAATTTTGCAGCTGCTAATTTTAGATTGCTCCCCTGAGGCATCAGCCTTCAGGGATTTCTGCTGTGGGGAGGAAAGAGGCAGGGGAACTCGCTTCTGCTCTCCTGAAAGGCTCCCTAAATGTGCTCTGGGGCAGGGCTGACATTGGAGCAATTCTTTCCAAAGTCTGGAGCTTAAGTTGCCCTGAAATGGAGCAATTTGTCACTGGGTGCAAAGCACTGCTCCTGACCTTTAACATGTACACTGTATATATCAAATTACATCTCTTCTGTCACATTCCCCTTTCCCTTCTCCACTTGAGCAGTGCTGCAGAATGCTCATGGAAATAATCACGGAGAAAACAAGCAGCCACTAAAGGCTTTCAGAGGAGCACCAGCCCCTGGTTAACAGCAGTGTCACAAAGAAGCTGTAAAACCCCCAAAGTCATTTCCTCCTCCTAATTCATCAACGACATTAACAAGATCTGAACCCTGACCCGCAGGTGACTAAATTATGTTGCCAAGCAACTCCACTTTCAGTGAAAAGGGAGAGGGGAGAGCAGGCACGCCAGGCTGGGTCTGAGCCTGAGCCCCACTCCCAGCCCAGACCCAGCTCTTTGCCTTCCATTTTCCCCCTTTTCCCTTGAAATTCCACACAGATAGGTATACAAGAACATTGCTCCAGCTAAAAGTGACAAAATGAAATATAGCAGCCATTTTTCTTTGGAGAAGAGGTGCTTATAAATTCACTTGGTCCAAAGTATCTCTCACTTCAGCAATACATCAAACTATGCAGCCCCATCAGTCTGAATCAATTAGAAATTACTCACCAAGTAAATTACATTGAAAAGCTTTGATTTGTTACTGGAGTTTGTTACTGTTCTCTTCAATCTTAAAAGACTGAAAGCAAAAAAGTAATAATGTGACAGTGATAGTGAAATGTAACTTTTATTGAGATTGATGGGAACCTATTTGCCACAATATTTGCTTTTAATAATTTAATTTTTCAAACTCTGCAAAGAGAGCCATAAATATTTGACTATAAAGTTCTCCCAATTTAAGGTACTTTTGCACCAGTTGCCTATTTTTTCAAGATTTTTGCATCTCATTTTTAAAAATAAATCTACCAACCATATGTTCATAACCACCTTTTGCTTTGCCTCCTAACCATATTCTTTTAACTTTCATCTGTTGCAGGTTAGTAACCTTTCTACAAAAGGCACTTCAGGCACTGAGAGAAAACACAAAAGGACGACTCCCTTAAGAAAATATTGGTTTTTACAGCTCTGGTTTATTTTTGAATTCTGAAAAGGGCCCAGCTCTGCCTGCCCTGGAGGTCAGGGACAAACTTGCAGTGCTGGTGGGAGCAGGGCTGGTTTTCCTCATTAGCATCACTGATGGCCCAGGGGCAGCTGAGTGACCTGAGAGTGGCACTGGGGGAGTGGCACTGCAGAGCTCTGATTGGGATGGACCACACCACAGTGGAACTGTGAACCACAAAGTAATGGGAATTCTGAACCACAAAATAATGGGAATTCTGAAACCACACCTCAGTGGGAATTCTGAACCACAAAATAATGGGAATTCTGAACCACAAAATAATGGGAATTCTGAAACCACACCTCAGTGGGAATTCTGAACCACAACACAGTGGGAATTCTGAACCACACAATAATGGGAATTCTGAACCACACAATAATGGGATTTCTGAACCACAAAATAATGGGAATTCTGAACCACACCCCAGTGGAACTGTGAACCACAAAATAATGGGAATTCTGAACCACACCACAGTGGGAATTCTGAACCACAAAATAATGGGAATTCTGAAACCACACCTCAGTGGGAATTCTGAACCACACCACAGTGGGAATTCTGAACCACAAAATAATGGGAATTCTGAACCACACCACAGTGGGAATTCTGAACCACAAAATAATGGGATTTCTGAACCACACCACACTGGAATTCTGAACCACACCACAGTGGAATTCTGAACCACACCACAATGGGAATTCTGAACCACACCACAGTGGAATTGTGAATCACACCACAATGGGAATCATGAACCACACTATAATGGGAATTCTGAACCACACCACAGTGGGAATTTTGAACAACACCACAGTGGGAATTCTGAACTACACCATACTGGGAATTTTGAACCACAACAATGGGAGTTTTGAACCACACCACAATGGGAATTTTAAACCACAGCATAATGGGAATTTTGGACCACACAGTAATGATAATACCATGTTAATCACAGGCAAAGTTTCTAGCCAGGAGTACATTTTCTTGTACAGATAGTTTACAAGTGCCCAGACCAGAGGATTTGGCTGCCTGTGAGCACACAGCAGCAGCTGCAGCTGCAGGACTGGCTTTTCTGAGGTGCCAGCTCCCACAGGTGTGTGTGCAGGCAGCAGGTGCAGGGGCTGGCCTGTCACTCTCACTGCCCCAGCTCCTCACTAAACCAGCTCATTTTACAGCTGCCAGCTGCAGATTTCCTGGTAAAACACCCCCTGAGCCTTTCTGACAGGTTGGCTGCCTTCTATTAGAAATAATTAATAATATTAATAACTCTAGGTGGATGATTCCACCTCCTACATGGCAGTTCTGCTGCTGGAGTTGCCATATCCACCCCAGTCCCAAATCTCTGCATGCTGACCTCACAATCCTGTGGGAGGATTAGACTGAACAACGTGGTAAAACACAGCAGTGCACAACAGTAACACCTGAAATTAAGACAAATGCAAACCAAAAGCACTTCTAACATCGGTGTCCTATGTAAATGTCAAACTCCAAAATGTGTCATTTGTAGAGAAAATGACTCAGAAACTGAAAGAAAAGGCAAAAAGAAGAGTCAGGTTAAGTCCTTTTAAAGGCTAGTAACAGATGACAAATGTAGTTCAAATAGCACAGGTGAAGAATGAGTCATTATTAATGACCAAGGGCTTTACTTGGTGTTGAATGGAAAAAAAAAAATCATTATGTTTGAAGCTTTATACTGGCATAGAGTGGAAATTATATGCAATCCCTGCTAAGTGCCTGATTTTGCTGCTAGAAAATCCCTCTGACTGAAATGTACTTCAAAGTAAACTACTTTAGAATTTCTTTGCTCTGTTGGATGCCCAACCAAAGGTCATTTTCTCTCTCTCTCTGTGCATCACTTTAGCAATTCCTAAAATTTTTTTCTCCCCTTCTTCTGCAGTGTGCTTCTATTTCTCTGCCTAAACTGAAAATTGGATAACTGGGTTTGGGAGTGACATGCGAGACCAGAAGCCCAGAGTGATTTAAAATGGAGATGTTTATTCATGGCAGAGCTTTCCCCACGAGGCACTGGACACCCCCTTGTGCCACAGAGCTCAGGAGCTGCAGAGCCCCAGCCCTGCCCCTCCTCCCTCTCACAGCCCAATTACTCCCAAGATTTACTTCTCCCTACAGCAAATTCCCAGAGAGTAAAAACTCCTTCATGGAGGATGCTTTTTTCTCGGGATCCCCTGGCTCTAACAGGCTGCTCAGTCCCTCGGGGGGTTTTTTCCACTCCTGATAATCAGAGCACTGATGGTGCACCCTGGCTGGAGCCTGAAAGGAGAGCTGCTCCCTTTGAGCACATCTGCTCCCAGGGATGGAGAGGAGACTTGAAAGCTGCAGGGCTGGGCTCAGGAACGAGTGGGCATGTGAGTCTTTTTTGTTACTTCAAGAGAAGCCCCATCCCAAACCTTCAGAAACAGCAAAGCTCCTGGGGGTGTAAACTGGGGCAGTGTAGGTGCAGACTCACATCTCCTGCCTGGGCTGCTCTGCTCAGGACTCTGACCGTGGCTCTGAGCTCATCCTGGTGAGGATCAAAGCTGAGGGGCTCTCCTGCCTCCCACCCACGAGGTGTGTGATGGGAACACTCGACTCGCAGCCTGGAACACCAGCAGAGCCTGAGCATCCCTCTCAGAGAGGGCAAAGGGGCTCCTGGCTCTGTGAACACACCTCACAGCAGCCAGCCTGCTCTGATTTCCTGATTGCTTCAAGACTCTCTCCTATCAACAGAGCTAATTCAGCTGAACATTAGTGCTGCCAATCTTGTTCCCCCAGAGAAAGGAAGGTGGCCTTGCCCTCCAGTGCACCAGGTGCTCACACAGCCCCAGAGCAGCCACACCACTCCCTGGTGTGAGAGCTCCCTTTGGCAGCTCTGCACACTCCTGAAAAACCTGCTCTGGAAAACATCATTCCTGCTGATATTTTCTTCCTCAAGTAGTTTTGGAGCAGCATCTGATGCTAAGGAGAGAAGGCAACACCAGGAGGAAAAGGACAGCCAGATGTCAGGAGAGGAGGACAGGCAGGAACATTCCAGCCACGTGGGCTCAGGCAAACCTGGCTCTGGGACTTTTCTTACTGTTTCAGTAACAGCAATATGACTTTTGTCTTGCAAAGTGGCATCACATGCTGCAAACACAGTGTGTCCTGAGGCCCTGCAGTGCTCTTGTGGAACACAGAGCTGTGCTTGCATGGATCCCTGTGCTACACTGACAGGAGGAAAAGAAAGAGGAAAGAAATAGGACAAGAAGAAAAAACTCTTCAGGGCAAGTGAGTAATAAAAGAAATGTGAAGTTTTTAAACACCCACGAGAAACCTTCATTCAGTTTCCAATTTCTGGTGCAGCCCCTGACCAGCTCTCTTCATCTCTCACTTCTCCCATTTATTTTATTTTTTTTTTTTAAGACCAAAAATGTCACTACTAACCACCTTGCCTTGTATTTGTGTTGTGGAGACTAATTCATTATTAATAGCAGAGAGGTTCAGAAGCACAATGATGCATGCCACACCAGCCAGCAGAAACTCTCTTCTCCCCCCTGCACCACTCTTCATACAAAAGCAGATAAAGGGCTTGATTTCTAGCAGGAGAGCTGTGACTCCTGCAGATAAAAGTTCCCTACAGACTTAAGAAGGCCCTATTTGAAGGTATTTAATAGTATAGCTTTCCTTACACAGTCATCTTTATTCTACATAAAAGCATATTTACAGAATCCAGACTTCAGTGTGCTGTGAAGGGACAGGGAAAGGGATTTTTAAAGGGATTTTTTTCCCACTGCTTTTTCCCCTGCTCTTTTCTCCACCAGCCATGGAATCCCATCCTTCAGAGCACAGGTTCCCTGTCTCTGAAGCCAGGTGAGTTTACCCAAGAACACAGGGAGTGGATCATGACTTGAAACCTGGATTTGTCCTCAAGAAAACCATGTCTGAAATCCAAAATCTCTCTGAGAAAATGTACAGTTCTCTTCTAGGAAAGCAGGGGATGGAAAAAGGCACCTGCCAGGTTTGTACCTGAAGTCAGGGATGCACAGTGAGAACTGGGCTGCAATATCTATCTAATCTATCTATCTATCTATCTATCTATCTATCTATCTATCTATCCATCTATCTATCTATCCATCCATCCATCCATCCATCCATCCATCCATCCATCATATATATTTTATTGGGAACAGTGCAGAACAGCCTGGCCATGGGGAAGTGGCTTGCCATGAAAAAACCCAGGCTGGGAGGGGATTCTCTCAGCCCAGACTGAGGCTCAGAAGGAGGGTGAAGGGATCATTTGGCATTTAATTTGGGTTAATTCTGCCTTTTTGTAAATTATTCCCATTTCTGAAAGATGGTGTGAAGCTAAGTTGAACCACAGAGCCACAGCTGTGGCAATTCAAACATCTACTCAAAGGAGCAGTGGCTGGAAATTCTGGCACTTTAGCTTCCAGAAAAGTTTAAAAAAAATCCTCAAGTGTTACCAGAACTCACAAGAAGTTGCAGTGTGGGTGACAAGGGCAGGTGAGGGGTCTGAGCAGTGTCCAGGCAGTCACAGACATTTTGTGGCACTGCAGCAAACAAGCTGAGAGTTCCCAAGGACAGTGGGACAGCCTCGAGGTGTTCAAGGTCAGGATGGAGCTCTGAGCAGCCTGGACCAGGGAAAGCTGGACTAGGTGACTTTTAAAGATCCATTCTCTGATTTGATGGCTGTCCTGACCTCAGATTAGGCTGCACAAGAACAAGGATGACACAGAGCCCAAAGTCAAGCAAATACCCTGCAGCCCTTGGTAAATGCAAACACTCCTCCTCACAGGATTTATGCCAGTTGACATTAGGATTAACTTATTTCTTAATTAGGATTACACACACTTGACTAATACCAAATGAAAAGACATCCACTGCCTGATAAAATATGGCCCTAGATGCTGTCTCTAGTGTAAATCTGCAGCCCTGCAGAAGGCTGGTGGTGAAACACGAGCTGACCTCCATGTCTGGGGGACTCTGTGTCCTTCAGCTGGGTGAACACTCTGGAAAGCAAATGACACCAGCTGGAAGGTGGCAGGGCTGTGTGATCCATCCCTTCAGCATCCCTGGGCTGAACTCACTGCCCACCATCACACCTCTCACACCCACAGCTAATTTGTCTTGTACTGGGGTGAAAAATGGTGGGTTGGGCAGGATCCAACCCAGCACACTCATCATGGAATTATTTCTGTAAATAATACCTCGAGACTCAGGAGAGTGTCTGGAGAATGCCCTCTGCTTTGGACACACAGAAACAGGATTAAATCCTCCAAAAATCCACACCACATTTTACAAAGCTTCCTGCTGGTAAAGAAGTTCATGATTTTTAATTAGTACTATGCAGACATGAGGCCAGACATGCAATGTTCAATAAACCAGTTAGTTTTTACATCAGTAATGAGTCTTAGAATATTAATGTAGGGCCTTCAAAAGTCAGAAACAGAAGAGTGGATGTGCAGTGATCCTAACATTACCCCTAGGTGCATGTGACTGGCAGAGATATTAACCACCCCAACAATGTAAAGTTTAAAAAAAATATATCCAGGGAGGTGGAAATGTGTATTTCACATGGGTTAATATAATCAGCTGCAGGTAGATTTCAGAGGATTATTTCCAATCTTTTGAGAAGAGATTTCTTTTGTGGGCATGATAAAAATTGTTAATATGTTGCTGCTGTTTTATTCAAGGTGAAAATTTTGCTTTAATCACTTTCAAATAAATGCGAAACTCAACCATTACTCCCTTCTAATAATACTGAAGAAAATAGTTCACACTAAATCTAACATAATGAACACAGCATGTTCATAGAGAACTGAGTGTTCTGAGCTTAAGTCCCCTTTAATCCATAATTCCTTTGGAGCTACATATTACATCCACATGAATACCAAAGAGGTTTATGATTAATGTTATTTTAATGAATAATAAAAAAAATTGATGATGATTTATACAGAGTTATTTTCAGGGCTTTTTTTTTTTTTTTTTTTTTCCCCATAAAGATTTGTTGGTTAGAGACTAGCACATATAAAACAGAGCCCCACAATCTGCTTGGGGTGGAGATGTTTTTGCCAAAGCTTCTGAGCCATGTGAGCGAGCAGCTGAGCTGAGCTGGGGATCCCTGCGGGCTCTGGCAGCCCCAGGTCCTCCCTGAACCCTCCCTCCCTCAGCAGGCTGGGTGAGATTAACTCAGGAGAGGCGCCTGTGCAGGCTTGAGTGGCTGGGCCTGATTCTCCCCTGGCTCCAGAATCCCAGAATCACAGAATCCCAGAATTCCAGAATCCTGGAATCCCAGAATCCCAGAATCCCAGAACCCCAGAATCCCAGAAATCCAGAATCCCAGAATTCCAGAATCCTGGAATCCCAGAACCCCGGAATTCCAGAATTCCGGAATCACAGAATTCCAGAATTCCAGAGTTCCAGAATTCCAGAATCCTGGAATCCCAGAACCCTGGAATTCCAGAATTCCAGAATCACAGAATCCCAGAATCCCAGCACATGTCTCCAGAATTCCAGAATTCCGGAGCCCCGGAACCCCAGAATCTCATAATCCCAGAATCCCATGATCCCAGAATCCCAGCATGTGTCTCCAGGGTTCCAGAATCCCAGAACTCCAGAATTCCAGAATTCCAGAATTCCAGACTTCCAGAATCCCAGAACCTCAGAGCCCCAGCACACGTCAGTCCCTGGGATGCACACCACCAATGGAGTGATATCCAATAACCACGGGCACTCAAGGGACTGGAGCTGCAGCCCCAGCACAGCCCAGTACAGCCCCAGCACAGCCCAGTACAGCCCAGCACAGCCCAGTACAGCCCAGTACAGCCCAGTACAGCCCCAGTACAGCCCAGTACAGCCCAGTACAGCCCAGCACAGCCCCAGTACAGCCCAGCACAGCCCAGCACAGCCCAGTACAGCCCAGTACAGCCCAGCACAGCCCAGTACAGCCCAGTACAGCCCCAGCACAGCCCCAGTACAGCCACCAGTACAGCCACAGCACAGCCCAGTACAGCCCAGCACAGCCCCCAGCACAGCCCAGTACAGCCCCAGTACAGCCCCAGCACAGCCCCAGCACAGCCCCAGCACAGCCCCAGCACAGCCCCAGCACAGCCCCAGTACAGCCCCAGCACAGCCCAGCACAGCCCAGTACAGCCCAGCACAGCCCAGTACAGCCCAGTGCAGCCCAGTACAGCCCAGCACAGCCCAGCACAGCCCAGCACAGCCCTGGGGCTCTGCTGCAGCAGGGCAGGCACTAACTGTGCCAGGAATGCCTGGGTGGGAGGGCAGTGCAGGGCTGCAGATCCCTGGGCTCTCAGCCCTCCCTGTGCTGAGCTGCTGCCTCTCTCCTGCTGCTTTCTGAGGCTCTGGCCAGACCTGTTGGGCTCATCTTGCCCAGGAAGAGGAAGAAGGGCTGTGGAGCAGTGATAGCACAGCATAAGTCTGTCTATACTGTATCCAAAGAACCTATTAATGAAAACCCTTTGGCAGCTGTTTAAGTGCTGTGAGTATGGAAATGTCTGCAGTCAGAACTCTGTGGGATCCCTTCCTGAAAATGTCATCACCATGTTATAATTAAAATAACATCCCCTCCATGCCAGCTATCTTTATTAGGTACCAAACACTGAACCTCTTCCCAAATCACTGGGGTGCAAATTGCTTTTCAAAAACATTTCTGGAGCTGATAACCAGAAGCTTTCACGCTGGAATGAACTTTCCCAGGGACAACCATTATGTTCCCTTCCCCAGGCTCTGAGCTAGAGACTTCTGCCTCACTGCCAGCACCTGACTGGATGCTGGAGCTCCTTTTCTGGACTCAAGTCTTTGTAGACCCTAAATCATATTCCATGATGTTCATTTTTTGATGTTTTTGTCAGTTTGATTGAGCAAAGTAAAACAGGCACCACAATACCTCCCAGGGGAGCTCCAAATCAAGGTTAGGTGTGGAAAGAGATTGCAAGCCTAGAAGCAGGAAAGGTATGAGCTGGATGTGAATGCCCAACTAAATTAACTCAAGTGCTACAATTTACTGTAAAATAACTAACTAATCATTCATGTTTTAGTGTGCAACAATGAAAGTTTCTCACTGGAGGAAAGGTAAGTGTTTTCTGCTTTCCCATACACCTGTCTGGAGCTGAGATCCAGGTCAAACCCTGTGTCTTGCTTCCATCAACCCACTTCCAACACTGCCATTATTAGATGGAGTTCATTGCTTGAGAAGGGAGCAGCAGCCCCAGCACAAAGCTGCTCCTGCTCACAGCTGGCATTTGATTCCCTGCTGGCCAAGGGGTGCCCAAGCTGCTCCTCTCCTGAGAGAGAACTCCAACATCCCTCTCAGGACCAAGTGTGGTTTGGCAGAGCCTGGGGCACAGTTGCTGAGTCCTCTTCCTTCAAACAAAGACCTCTGAAGGATTCTGGATCCCCAGCCTTGAACTAGAGCAGCTTTTAACCAGAGCTGAGCTGCACAAAGCAGGAGCAGGGCTCTGAGAGCAGAGCCTGTGCTCATCACTGTGACCCTTCTGGCACAAGAGTCCTGCACAGGGGACAGAGCTGTGCTGCTGGGGCTGCTTTGGGCTGCAGAGGGTCCCTGCAGCTGCTGGATCCCAGCTGGTTCCTCACACCTGCTGCAGGTGTCCAAACCCACGGAAGGATCTGTGCTCAGCCAGCAGCTCCTGCTCTGGCCAGGCTGCTCCTGCTCCTCTCAGCAGCTGCCACCAGCACCCCTGAGCCCATCCCTGTGCCCCCTGTGCTGCAGGAGCATGCCCAGGGCTGTCTGTCTGTCTGTCTGTCTGATGGTCCCACAGACAGAGAGGAGTCCCTGTCCCTGCAGCCAGCCCACACTCCCACAGGACAGGGCGAGCTGCAAACAGACCAGCCAAACACACCAGGGCCTCAGAGGAAAGGACATTTGAAGGCTTTTAGTGCAATTCCACAGGCTGAACATCCTCAATGTCTGTGGGAGATGGTGGCCATGCCCTCCCTCCTTCCCAGATAAGCACCTGCTGCTGGTGACACCTTCCCCATCCCTGTCCCCATGCCTTCTGCCAGACCTTGCACAAGCAAATGCCCACTGAAATAATTACAGGGCATTTTCATAGTACAAATTTGATATTCTACAATTCCATCTACATCCTGTCAGGTATCTACAATGCAGAACACGATGGGGTCTGCAGGAAACAGGAGCAGCTTTTCCTGAGCAGCATTCTGGCACCAATTCACCCTGGATTTTCTGAGGGCACAGACCATCGGACTGGAGAACATTTAATTCTGAAAATACATCTTCTTGTAACTTTTATATTGCTGCTTAAGTTATTTGGCCCTCTTCCAGTTTTTTAAATTACCTCAGTTTTCTAGAGCAACTCGGGTACTTAATAAACAAAATGCCATTTCTGTGCCTCACAAGATCACAGTGCATATCTGCTAATAAGGTCAAAGCCATCCTTCAGAAACTTAGGCAAGCACACCCCAGAATGGCTTTTCCTACTTAAAAAAAAAAAAAAAAAGAGCCCTAGACCACATTTTGTTGCAACTAAATGTTTAAAACTCTTGTTCTGGGTGTTTAGAAGCATAAAAAATAGATAAATGCTAAGGGAGACAAGCAAGCAAACAGCCTGTGTGTGCTGGATGACCCCATTGCTGCTCTGTGACCAGCTGGAACCTGCTGCTTTGCAGCCAGCCCCTCTCGTGCCTGGGAGAGCAGCGTGGAGCTGGTCCCAGTGCCTCTGCTGCACTGGGGAGCTCAAACCCACCCCACAGTGGATTTGCTCCTTCCAAAGGGTTTGTGTCCTCCCCTGCAGAGCAGAGAGCAAGACAC
The DNA here is from genome assembly GCF_029582105.1 of Oenanthe melanoleuca. Taxonomy (NCBI): domain Eukaryota; kingdom Metazoa; phylum Chordata; class Aves; order Passeriformes; family Muscicapidae; genus Oenanthe; species Oenanthe melanoleuca. Next base: position 18,744,662 of record NC_079338.1, on the reverse strand, counting down.
TTGTCTCGTGTCTCCCACCAACAGCTGAAACTCTTCTGGTTCCCACACATCTCCAGTCTGGCTGCCAAACACTGTCTGGGCTCCTACAGCTACTGCCAGCTCCAGAAATACAATTTCTAACAGACAAACATCAGAAGTGTCTATTTTATCAGCACCATTTTCTGCACTGGTGTTTCACCTTCAGTGTTTTGCTGTCATCTCTGCCACAATCACGTTCCAGCATCTGCTGTGTCAGCATCGTGTTCCAGCATCAGCATTTAACCATCAGCTGTTCCACCATATGGCAGAGGAGCATCAGCAGCTCAGCCCCACAACACATCCCAGCAAACAAAAAGCACTTGTGATCCCCCTCCATGCCCCCACCACCCCCTCCTGAGCCACTGCCACCTTTCCCTGGGACAATGCCATCTTTATCTCTTCTTTCCACAAAGAAATGACATTCTGCAGAGAATTAGAAACAAAACAAATCAAACAACTCACTTCCTCTAGGCAAATTTGCAGGAGTCTCTCCTGTGATCTGATTTTCCTCTGAGGTTCACTGAAGCATTTTTAAAGTCCTGTGCTGCAAGAGCAACTCAGGGTCACTGCCTGTCATGCTTTTAGTCACAGCTGCCATTTGGCCTGGGAGCTTCCAGCAGCAGGGACAGCAAACCTCCTGGAGAGCTGGGCTGAAGCTCCAGCTAATGCAGCCTTTTGCTACCTTGGGCATAAATTGAGGACACTCTTTAGACTAAAGTTCTTCAGAAGGACCCAATTTATTTCACAAATGCTCAGGGTGCAGGGCACGTTGGTTGCAGGGAGCACCATTTGCACAACTGCCCTGGTGACTGGAAATGTTTTAGGCTGACATTAAAATGCTGGGTAGGTCCACAAGTCTGGGAGGAGACAGGCAGTGCGAGGATGATTCAGGAGCCTTGCTATCCCATTAGTCACATCATGTACCATCAACACTTTCAGATGGTATCAAACCCCCAACAAATGCCAGCAACCATTTTTGGGGGGCTGCACTCTGCACAACCAAAGTGGGATTTCACTCATGACCAAACAAATTCGATATCTGCTCTGCTTACAAGCAATTATGCCTCCAAGTTTGTTCCTGGTAAAGAGTGACATTTTTCCACCTCATTGTAAAATTTGACAAATGCAAATTTTGCAGGCTTCACTCTGAGTGTGAAATTCTCCAGCACGGTGCCTGTTTATCTATAGAAAGCTGGAGCTAGTGAGATATCTTTAAGAAAGATGCAGCAGAAAGGGAATTAAATGAGGCACAAGGCTCTTCACCATTGTGCTCAGAGTCTAATCACTCCTCCCCATGCTTTGAAGACCAGTCTGTGTAATCAGTGATTCTCCATTTTATGGACACTGAGGGAAAATGTCCATCTCTGGGAACCACTCAGGAGCACAGCACCAAAAAGGAGAGAGCTGCCAAAGCCTCCCCGGGATCAGCTGGGCTCTGGGGGTGCCAGGCACAGGGACAATGCCATGGACACCAGGGCCAGCAGCTCCAGGGAGGGAGATCAGAACAACTGTCAGAATCCACTGCTTTTCATTATCAGCTTGTCAACTGTGCTACAACCTCACTTAGAATCACAGAATGGCTCAGGTTGGAAGGAATCTTAAAGATCATCTGGTTCTAACCTCCAGTTTAATTGGATTCAGGGTTTTACATCAGAAAATCAGAATTTTCAGCAGCAATAAATAACTAGTAATATTTATTTATTAGCTAAACAGCAGGTGGTGTCTAAAGCATCATTTTTCATGAGAGAAGAGTCTGATTGAGTTGCTGGAGGAACTGGGACCCAGTGCAGGTGTGAAGATGTCCAGAGCAGAGGTGTCTGTCTGTACAGGTGTAGCTCAGTGGAAATTGAGATTACCTGTGCAGGTTCTACACCATTTCCAGGCATCACATCATTCCTGCTGTGTGGGCTGCCTGAGTGGAGGATGGCCACAGCTCCTCTCCCAAAAAAAGCCTCTGTAGTGGCTGCCAGGCTCCCAGCTGTGCTTCACACAGAGGAAATTCTGCAAGTGAGCTCCTGCAGGTCCTGACTCACCCCACCACGGGGATTACAGGGATTTGCCACTCAGGGGCTTTCAGGACCAGCTCATCCCATGAGTTCTGGAATCACACTGCTGTCCCAGGCAATGGGGGAAATCCTGGCAGTGTGTCACCAGTGGCTGTTTCCATCTAATTTAAGGATCTCTTCTATCTGTGAATAGCTCCCTAACGAGGCCAAGATTCCCCACTCCCAGCAACACTTTTTACTGTAAAACACTGTGTTTTCCTGCCATAAATACGACTCCACTGTTCCTCCCAGCCAACAGAAGCTTTTGTACCCAGCAGAGCCTGCATCTGCACTGCTAATCACTCCAACCTTGCAAATTGTAAACAGGTCTCTCACAAAGCCACGAGTAACACTTCCAGCTGTAATGCTATTAACCTAATCCCTGCTAGTTATTACAGAAACTCGTGGCACACAGCTTAGCAGATCCTAGAAAATACAGTTTTTCCTCAGTAAAGTTGGAGCTGATCTTTGGGTGTTAGAGCATTATTAAAAGCAGCTGAATTAAGATGTTGAAAGTTGAAGCTTCCAAAGCTTTGATGCCCAGATGGAAAAGGGGCTCTATCAACATTCCTGGGGCATAAAAATAATGGCACAGGGGAACAAATTCCCTCTGTGGCACATTCACTTTCTAATGTTTTGCATTTCAACCCATACTCCAAGAATTTCACTGTATACAATTCAATTTTCCCAAATTCTCTGCTCTGTGTAATCCTGTCCCTCCACCCTGAGAACCAAGGGGCAAAATCAGGCTAAGCCACAAGATAATGACACTTTGAATTGTCTTTTGTTGGTAGATTCCAATTTTTTCTGAGATTGCTCTTATCATGCAAAAAAAAAAAAATAGATGGAAACAGGACTTAACTTATCCTAGTGCATGTCTATGATTGCCACAAATGTATGTTGTTCTAAAAACAACTGCCATGAAACAATTAAATCTCACACATTTCCAGGGGTGCACAGAACCAATGGGTTCTACAATTACTGCAGAGAACTTCAGGAAAGGTATTTCCTGTGGCCTTTCATGGAAACTTTGTTTTTGTTGGTTTTTAATGCTTTTCTTCTGCTAAATTAAATTACTTTAGACTGAAAACTCTCTGTTTGCCTTTTTTCTGGGGAGCTGCAAACTCCCACAGATAAAATTCTTGGCAGCCTGTCTGCAGAAGAAGACTGGAAGCCTCACAGATGTGATGTGAAAAACAAGGATTATTTCAGAGATAAATAATGATACACCCTGTTCCTACATCTCACACTCATGCAGGCTCCGCTCTCCCTGGGGCCAGCTCCTTGGAAAAGCAGTTTGGAGCTCTGTGAGCCTCCAGGGGAGCTCCTGCTGTGAGATGGGAAATGTTTAATCCACCAGCGTGGTTTGGAGTTTGAGGGGTCGCTGATCCTGCTGGGAGGAGCTCTGGGGTGAGGAGCACAGCCCTGCCCTGCTGGCTGAGCTGCTCAGAGGGGTCTGTGCCTTTTCCCAGCTGCAGGATCCAGTTCCAGGCTGGGGAAGGCAAGGACAGGGAGTGGCACTGCCAGGCTGGGGGTGCTGGGGTGATTCAGGGCAGGGCTCTGGCAGCAAACCCTGCTCCAGCCAGCTCCAGACCTGCCAGTACAAATCCTGTCCTGCTTTGGAGGACAGGTGTCTGCCAATAGAGGCAGGAGCTTCTATTTGAAATGGAGAATGCAAACCCCCTCCCTCCAAATTATTATTATAATTTTGAAATTAAGGGGCTCTCAGGCAAAGAGATGGGAATTAGGAATAACAGCTCTTTACTAGGAAAATTAAACTAGAAATGCAGTATTACACAGAACAATCCCAGCCCTGCCAGAGTCAGAATCCAAGCTGACACCCGTCAGTCAGTCAGGGTGTTGGCACAGTCCCATTCAATGGTGGCTGCATCCTCCTGCAGGGGCAGATGTGGTTCAGCTGCAGCAGTGCTCCTGGAGAAGGTGCAGTTTCCTCTGAAGCTCCAGGGATGATGTGGAAAGGTCTGGATTTCCTCTGGGATCCAGTGGAAAGAAGGTACCTTGGTGTCCCAAATCTCAGTTTTTATCTGGGTAGGAAAGGCTTGGCTCCTCCCCTGGCTGGAGCATCTCCCATGGGATGATGGAATTTTATCAGTCATGCCCTGGGACTCACTGGCCATTAACAGGAGATATCTCCTGGAGGGAGGATGGGCTGTGGGAAGATAAAGATGATTGCCCAGCTGGTTTAAAGATGGCCCATGAGCAGATAATGTGTGCCAGGAGATCAGGGGCACTGCCCCAGCTGGGTTAACAGGTGGGACAGAATTCACATTTCTGGGCACATCCTGCATTGCAGCCCAAGACAATCCCCAACATTCCCAAGCAGTGAGCAGAGCCCAGCAGAGGAAACAGGGGCAGGGATGAGCAGGGAGAGCTCTGAGCTCTGCCCACTCTCCATAACCCAACACCACCACTCTGCTCCTCTGACAGTGAAGCTTTCAGCTCTGGAACGTGGCCCACAGAAGAGGTTTCCCTCCAGAAAAGGAAGGAACATTCTTGTAATTTTAAATTAAAGCGTGCAATTACTGTTCTTTATTGTTGCCAGTTAAAAGAGATTTGCTGCAGTTGCTTACATAGATGTATAGGGGCTGGGAGAAAGCAGCAGATTCTATAAGAAGGTTTCCTCCTGAGAGGTGTGAATTTCACAACAGCAATAAAAATGTTTGCTGCAGACTGAGAGCTATGATTTAAACACAGACAAATGCTGATTTCCCTTCTGATAGCATTTTCCTCGCTTCTTTCTGCCACACGTAAATACACTGCTTGGGAAAAAGACCTGGAATATTATTTTAAGATAAGATAGTACAGGTTCATAGTAATTAAGTCAAACTCTTTTTTGTATGAGGAGAAGTGAGCACGTTTCCATGGTAATTCTTTTCTTACCTTTTAAGACAAAGGACAGCTTAGAACTACAGAATTAAGTCATTTTTATCCCTTTCTTCTCATGCTTAACAGAAGCTGTTTCTGTTTTAAACCATCAGAGGCTCATCTTTTCTGATAAATCCAGCTTCAATATCAATTGCTAATGCAAATTTACACTAAATATTTAATGATTTTAAAATTGAAGGCATACAAAGGGTTAAAGAAAATACCAACTTCTCATTTTTCTCAGCCAAATAATTTTCAGGTTAGCCTTGGAAGGAGGGTGGGGGTGGCACAAGTCTCACTGAAAGAATTTTACCTAATTATTGAGTTATTCCAAGGCACAGCTTCAGCGAGTTAATTGGCACTGCAGCAATGACAAATTTGGCCCAATGTAAATTCATCTCCTCTCCATTGTTAGGACTGCTCAAAAGAATGTTTTTGTAACCCATTTCTGAATCCAACCATTGTATTTCATTATGATTTTCTTTTGATTCTGTTACCATGTGAACAGTGAAATACACATAACCACAGCTCATGATCTCAGAATGTCAACCAAGGGGTATTTTGTGCTTCAGAACTGATTGGAGTGACTCAGAGCACCCTTTGAAGGTCCTTTGAAAAAGTCACATGTGTGTTTGGATCTAAAAATTAATTGGGGATTAAGGAACCAAAAAGAAGGCAAAGGAAAATTTTGATCAGCTCAAACTCTCTACAAGAACTTTGCTTTGAGAAAGCCTTTGCTCTAAATCCAGTCTTTATTGCGGATTACTTCCTGGGCTGAAGTAAACTTGATTAGTTGCATTGACCAAAATTACTCAAACTCTGGAGCTCCAGCATGCAGGAGGCTGAAGCCAATTTCCAGGAGCTGAAAAACTGTGAGTATTATGACACTGGTCTGCAGATTCCCAGTATATCAGTAATTGACTCCATTTATGCTTTATTTGCACCCACAGGACAATAAATTCACCCTGCAAAGTGGCACACTGTCCATTTACTGCTCATAGGAATACTGATTCTTTCTTTTAATTGTGCTGTTTGGCTTCTTGCAGGCACAGGCCATGATGAGGGCTCATCACACAGACCCCCTGCTTGCAGCAGGTCCAGTGAGATATTGCACAAGCAAAGGGGTCCTGGACTCCCCTGGGACTGGCTCTGGAATCTCTGCTAGTGACAGTGCAAGGAACAGCAGAAACCAGCAAGGACTTCAGGTCCCATTTTGAATTCAAGGAGATTCTGATTATAAAGGCAAATTTTTGGTAATAACTTGATATTGAACAGCCAATACCTGCTGGCTCCATAAAACTGCACTGGGCTCCTTCTCTGGCCTGGGTCTGCAGCTTCCACACAGCAAAGTGAAGATGCAGGTTTGGGATTGCCCAGGGGACACAGTGAAGAGGCAGGTTTGAGATTCTCATATGGACACAGTGAAGAGGCAGGTTTGGGATTCTCATATGGACACAGTGAAGAGGCAGGTTTGAGATTCTCATGGGAACAAAGTGAAGATGGAAGTTTGGGATTCTTATATGGACACAGTGAAGAGGCAAGTTTGGGATTCTCATGGGGACACAGTGAAGAGGCAGGTAAGGAATTGTCCAGGGCACAGCCCAGCACTGGGCAGGGTGCCAGGGTGGCTCAGAAGCCTGTCTGTCACTGAAGCAGCAGTGAGGGAACATCACTGCTCTGCTCCACACCCTTCAGCACCTCCAGCCCTGGGATGGACTCCAGTGGACCTGAGCTTGCTCCCCACAAAGGGAGTTTGCGACAGGAGGAGGACTTGTCTGTGTTCTGTTCTTGTCTGTGTTTTGGGCCTCTTGAAACCTCAAGGTTTGGGCCTCTTGAAACCCACCTCAAGGAAGCTCAGTGCTCTCAGCAAACTGGGGAAAGCTGGGCAGGGTCAGCAGACCTTCCTCTCATAGCCAAAAGGTCCCACCGTGCTTGCAATCAAATGCATTTGTCAGAAACTCATCAGAAGCTTTTCAGGGGCTGCTCAGCTTCTGCTGCTCCTTCCCTGATTTAACTTCTCCAAGCTGCATCAATCATTCTAATAGAAAGTGTAAAGGGGATTGTTTTCCTTGTTTCCTTCATGTAGTTACCTGAGAGCTACCAGCCATGCACATTAACAAAAAAAAGAGTTTTCTGTGTGACAGACACGGATATGGGAGCACAGCAAGGATCTGAGCAGCAGTTTCCAAACTGCTTTTAGCACTGCCAAAATCTCAGTGGAGACCAAGAGCCAACAGGTGGGAGAAGAACATTCATGCCCTTTGGGCTGTGACCCCTTTTCTTTACCAACAGCTGCTCTTGACCTGCATTTTGAAGCCTGCTATAAATCCCAGGTTTTAGTTCTCCAGCCATTTATGCAGCAGAACCCTCCAGAAGAAACAGTGGATGAGAAATATTATTCCCTTCAGTAATTCATTTCTCCCTGGGAATGCTGAAGGGCTTCTCTCATCTTCACAGGAGAAAAGGAAGCAGCTCAAAACACTGCCAAGGCAGACAATCTACTGGGGTTGTGTAATTCCTGCAAAGAGCAGAGAAAGAGGAATTGCTCTCATTTGAGAGAAGCTGTGAGAGGTTTCTGGAAGTGTTTCTGGATCAGGAAAGAGAGACAGATCTGGGATGCACTCAAGACAGGTTTGAGTGCCAGCAGAGGCACTGGGCTGGGCTCAGTGACCTGACTGTAAAATGGGGTGGGTAATGCTGCCAACTCTTTGAGAGAAAGATTATCTGGGTTGTGCTGCAGAATCCCCATGTAGCTCGGGATGAGTCACTTAAATTCAATTTTCTTCTGTTTACCTGTCTGAGAAATCAGAGAGCAGAGCAGATAATTTTCTCTATTCAATTCCTATTCAGATTATAAATGCTCTGGTGCAAGATTGCTCTTCCTTTATGTGGAGAGCCAAATGCCAGGTCAGCAGGGCCCTTGCCTCAGCTGCAGCCTCTTGTTTCTAACATAACACAAATTATAGTGACTGCTCCCCTCTTCCCTCCCCTGCCAAAGGCTCCCTTCCCAAAACTGATCCCTGGTATTCCTCTTGGTCACTGTCCCCTGCTGCTGTCCATGGTCCAAGCCATGTGTTCCCTCTCTCCCAGCTTCAGCTACAGAGAGAACAACCAGCTCCACATTCCAGCTCCACTTCCACACTTAAATGCCATTTCTTCCCAAGGAGAACAAAAGGGAAACCAATTATAGATGGCTGTTATTTTTATTTAAGAGCAAAATCAATGACTTTTATGTAACTTTCCTTGTATTACCATAATGTTAGCAACTTTAGCAAACATCTTGAACCGGAGGAGCTGCCAAATTCTCAAGTGGCCACACTTGATTTATAAGCTGCAATTATGTTTGTCAGCTGATAACCAAAGACCAGATCGCCTTTCACCAACTCAGTAGATTGGAAGTGAATATTTTATTACCTTTACCCAATCTTTCTTTTCAAATACAAAGTGCTTTTCAGATACAAAGTGCCTTTCAGACACAAGGCAGTGCCTTTTCTAAGGAGCAGCAGGAGATGATTCTTGGCCGGGGCAGAAGCCGAATGCCTCTGTCACGTGGAGTGCTCAGAAACCACAAAAGCAATTCTAACCTTCCTAATCCTTAAAAAAGGGCTTTGAGAGCTGTTCTCCACACACTTCTGGACTGTTAAACTTCTCTTCAGGACTCTCCTGCCCAAGCAGTGTCATCCACAACCCGATTTTCTGCTATGGACACAGAACTGTGCAAACAATCTCTCTGTTTCTTCTGGATGTCTCTGCCTACCAACCTTACAGTCTGGATGCTCTATGACAAAAGAATCCTAGGTGAGCTCCAGAAACAAATTAACTTTCCATTTTCAGATAATAACTTCCTGGGAAAAAATAAAGCAAGCTATTCTTCCTGTAGTTCACAGTAAGATTGACATTCACTGAAAATTACTGTTCATTTCAAACATATTCTTTTACTGCAAAGACTTCATCCATGCTGCATGCTGGGGTGAGATGCCACTGCAGAGCCCAATTTCCACAAAAACACAGTGAAATTAAAATTGAAATTAAAAGAAGAAAGAGGTCTAGCTGAAGCAGGAGTTCTAGGATAACCAAGAATAAAGATTCAGCAGAGGAATGTAAGTGTGATGTCAGAGCTGCAATCTGGAGCAAGTGCTGGTTTTTTTACTTAATAACAATGAATGTCAAATTCTCCAGGAAAGGAATTTGCAAAGTCCTGGTAACAAGTCTGCTGAGAACCTAAATTACAGTACATTCACCAGAGTAGATAATCTGTCACTCATAAAATCAGTACTTTCCAAGTCACTTCCTAGCATGGCTCAATGTATAGGCAGAGATAAAAATATTTACAAACCCCAAGCATATCCACCACTGTGACACCACTTCCTTAACTGATTTGTAACTCCAGGCTTTGAAGGGAAGCTCTGCAACAAGCAATCTTACACTGGTGTGACAGTAATTAAATTATCCATTTATATGAAATCCACCATTTTCATTGGCCAGATAAGAAGGAATGGAGGAAACAACAGCTGGATCACACTCAAAACAGAAGCAAACCCCCTCAGAACCTATCTGGAGGGATCAAATTCCTAAGCTGGGGAAAGTCAGATAAACTGGTTCTCATCCCAGACAGGCATAAATCAGGGCTAAACCTGCCAAAAGCCAGACCAGGGTGTTAATCACACTGACGGAATTGCAGATGCCATCAGTGGGATGGAAACAAGGAAAGTAGTGCTAATGAGATTAGAGCCCATCCAAACCATCCTGCTTCCATGCAACAGGATAATCAGGCTCTGATTAGACAACTCCTGCATTATCACTTCAAAGCAGATGCAGCAAAGAGCTGATGGAAGGAGCAGAGTGGATAGGGAGCACACTCCTCTCCACTGATGGATGATGGATGAGGGGAGAGTAAAACAGAACCACCCCTGGACAGGAATAAAAGTACAACTCGAGACATGAGGGGCTGACACTGGCAGCCTCAAAACAAGCAAAGATGGTTTGCACATTGCTTAGCAAAATTCCTAATGAACATCAAAATTTCAGCTTGACATCACCCAGCCAAAAGGGTATTGGCTCCATAAAAGTCTGAGCCACAGGTACATGGAATTACTGTTATTCTAATTTCTGATTTAGTGTCCCTGCTGCAGTATCCCTGGATACAGACTGCAAACACCTTTCTGTGTCTGACTGAGACACCCCAGCACAGCCCTGCTGCTGCCTTGCCTCCCTCCCTGCTGCTCTGGGCTCACACTGCTCCCCACTGTGCTTTCAGCTTTTGGCAACACCTCCCAAACCAGGGCACAGCTCTGGGAGGAAGAGCTGGGGGGTGGAGGAAGATCCAGCTGCTATCTCAGTGATGGCACAAACCAGCTTTAACTGCCCTTTGAGAAAGAGGCTTACTCAGGTAATTTCAGAAGTGCTCAATTCAAAGTGGGGGCTGGTTTTAACTCAGCACGGTCCCCCTGGTTTCGGGGGGATCACAGAGGAATTTGTCCTTCTGAGCAGGTTTTGCCAAATTAAGCTGTGGAGAACTATTTCCATAGTTTGAATGGAGATATACAGCTTCCTACCTAGTGGTAATTTAATTCTCTGTCTGATAGACAGGAAAATCCTTTCAGTGAATTATATCAATGTCTAGCTTTTCTTATATGCTGCCAGTGCAGGTTTCTTGTAACACAATGGCCAGAACTGTGAAATTTCAAGATATTTGCCAGGCAAATTGGAACTACAAATGATGCTGTAGCTGCAGTCCCTGCTTGGCTGGTAGACCTGAAAAGCCACGCTGATCCTTCCTGAGTGCAGTAAGATGTAACCTTTACTTTTTCACTGCATCTTCTTTCTTTAGATCATTTTTTGTCATTCAGAGCTCTGGCAATCTTTCTGGCTAGGTGAGCACAGAAATGTTGAGGTTATAATGTATGGAGCCTCTGAGAGGTGTGACAGGGGAAGGAGCATTAGAAGCACCTTGAGGAGATTACAGGGAAGGGAGATGTGGCATTAGGAGAAGTATTTGAGAGGCAGGACCAGGAGCAGATATGCAGTGCAAGGAGATCACTGACATAACACCAGAAAGAGCTCTTGGCATCGAGGAATGGAAGGGGTTTGAGAGATACAGGAAAAGAGAGAATTACCCTGGAGAGTGTCTGAATGAAGGCACAAGAAAAGGAGATAGGAGATATTCCTGAACCTTTTATCATAGCTGCAGGATTGATCACCATTGCAAGATGTTGAGGAAAATCTGCATTTCACTGGGTGGTGGGGGCTGGCATCAACAGGGAAAATGCAGATTTTCCTCAACATCTTGCAATGGTGATCAATCCTGCAGCTCTGGGGCTCCTTGGCCTGAGGTCTGACTGAAAATGTGACAGATGAGGTGCTGAGCAAGCCCAGCAGTGGCAGCAGGGGACAGCCCTTACAGGGGTGCTGAGCAGCCACAATCCCACTGGCACCACTCAGACCTGCAGGGAGTCACCACCTCTGAAAAATCAACTTGTGGGAGCTGGAGGCGCCCAGCAGGTTCTGCTCTGAAGTGTCACATTAGGGATGTGACAGCAAAATCCAATAAAATCTCCACACACACACACCAGTGAGCAGATGCACACACACCCCTTAGACTTTGCCACACTTCTCCATCTTCCCTTATTAGAGTGAGAGCAAAATTATCAACTAAATTATAAATTAAAAATGATAATTATAATCCAGCAACATTTAGTGAGGGCAATCAGAGAAGTGCTAATTATCACAGTGGGTCTGAACACCTCTGGTGGCCACGTAATGGAAAGGAAATACAGCACATCTTGAACAACAGTGCAAACATGAAAACTCTTCTTAGCTACAGCAACCTGCTTCTGATTCTTTTATTCCTGCTTTAACAACCAGCAGTGGTGAATTGCAGCACAGCTGTGCACGTGCCTTGGGATGGGAGAAATTCTCCTCTGCCATCCACCAAACAGGCTTCACACTAAATCAAGATTTTTAATCTGTTGGTTAAGCATTCCCCACCCATCCCAAAGTCCCCCCAAGGCAAAGGCTTTGTACACAAATGGTGCTGTGAGGACAGTGTGGCAGACAGTGCAGGTGTGGGTCAAACACCTTCATCGTGCTGGGGCAGACAAAGAGAAACCCTGGAGCCACAAACCCTGCAGTGCTCCAGCGCCAGCCTGGCACAGGGAAACACCTCCCCTTTCCAAACTGATTTTTCCATTTGTTGTGGTGGTGAGTGGCCTTTGCCACAGTCTGTCCCCTTTTTCCTCAGGCCCTCCCACAGGCTGAGTGTGCCCTGGTTTATCCCAGCCCAGCTTTTGATGTGCTGCTGCTGTGGCAGCTCAGAGCACAGTGCCCCCAGCCCAGAACTCTCCTCTGAGCCTTCTCTGAGCCCTCCTTGGTTGAATTTGCTGCCCTGCTCTTGCTGCAGGAGCACAGAGAGCGCTGAGACTCTCCCCAAGCCCCAGCCTGCGAGGGGAAATCAGCCTGGAAAATTCTCTGGGCTTTCTGGAGGGATTCATTCTGCAGCTCTGAGCAGACACTTGACAAATCTCCGTCTCAGAACTCAGTCACAAGCTGATCTTTTCTTTGGGACTCAATCCCTAAAGATCACAAGAAGGGCTCTTCAAACTTGGATTAGTGCAATTTGCCTTTTCCACCTTTCTTTTGTAGTTTTAAAAACTGCTCTTATACAATTCCTTTTGCAAGAAGTGCAGCACTTCTCAAACCTGAATATAAAATTAACTGGAACTACTAACCTTGTAAAATGACTGTTCTTACTGATCAGCCCTCAGATGTATTCTGATGTGTCTTCCCTTCTGTACAACATGAAATGTAGCTCCACTTGGCTCAGAGCGCTGCCTCTTCATGATAACACTTTCCATAATGTTTGAGAGAGCTGGACCAGTCAGTCAAAGCCTTTCCTCACCCTATTGTCTCTCCAGGCTCCTTGGCTTACACAAGGAGCTTTCTGAAGAAGTGTCAGGGTCACTCAGAATCCTTGGAGCCATCAAGAATTCGGAGTGGAGTAAGGATGTGGAATCTGCCCATTAAAAGGGAGCAGCCTCAGCAGCACCTGCTGGGCTGGGAGATCTCCAGGAAAGGAGCCTGACTTCAGAGGGGAGCAGAACAAAGCCGCAGTGTGAGCTGCAGGGAGGGGGCCAGTGCTGCCCCAGGGGATCCCCAGGCTGTGCTGGGGGAGCACACCAGGCTCCTGTGCTCCTGTGCCTGGTAGGATGGGGCAGCCTCCACCCTGAGCTCACCCCACTGGGGTTTCTGGGGTGTCTGGTCTCAGGAAGGCTCTGCTGGAGAGAGCTGCTCCAGGATAAGGCGCACCAGTCGTGACACCAGCTCAGCTAACTGCAACAAATCCGTTTTTTCTACCTTTTAACATCCCTGGCATCTCTCTGGATAAGGCACAGATCCCCTGCTCAGGCACATTTGGACTCTGCACAGCGTGCTGGGAACTCTTTTGGCTTTTGCTGATCCTTCTCTCATCCTGCCACACATTTGTTTATCATTAGCACAAATGGTGATGGGTGTCTGTACGATTTGAACAACCTTTCCTCTAACAGCATCATCTCAGGCTTTCTTCTCCCTAAGCTGCAGTTCACTACAAGGGCTGCCACAGCTTTTATGTTTAACAGAATCTTTAGTCTGGCAATCATGATTAACTCCTCTCTACAGAGAAGTGCTATTTTAATAAGACCAAGTGAAGAGTTCTAAGAAAATCTTTTCATTTCTTTTCTATTCTTTTTTTTTTTTTTTTAGAAGACTTAGACATCTAAGAATTAAGACTCTGTAACTAAAGTTTAGATACAGCATAGCCAATTCTTCTGTTGGCCCCTTGAAATATTCTGGAAGGTTTCCAGCAGACCCAATTATTTCAAATAAGCTTCAGAAGTTACATTAAGGGCAGCATAACAGAATCTGTGAATGTATTCAGTCTTTGCCTTGCTGCCTTCTGACCTCTGATTTATTTCCAAATAAAATATTTAACATAACTTTTTCTAATTTTTCTAGGAGCTTCTGGAGCTCAGGCACTGACATTATTTGACATGTAAATTATCCTAAAAATTTAATAGCTTCTTTAGGGTCATGGTTATGTTTTGGAGCAATAACAAATTAGGAAACCTTGTTCCACCATGCTTAGCCAAAATAAAATGTCCTTTCTTAGGAGACTCTTAAAAAGCTTCTTAAATAACAGCATGCCTTGTACTAGCCTCATTCTGCAGGAAGTGATTGTCCTAAAAAGCCAAATGTCCTCCTCAGAGTTGGAGGAGCAGTGTCACAAAAAGGTAAAGGACAAGGGGATCCCAGTGCTAAAATCCACCTGATGTCCCCTAATGTCACTCACACCAAGGTGAATCACTTCTTGTTGCACAGGGAGGTTTGGAAATTCAAAGATAATGATGCAGAAGGAAAGCAAACACGAGTCCCCCATCTCCCTCATCCCTCCCCAGCTCACAGCCCAGTGCTGCTGGGTGTTTCACCTGAATTTTAGGATTCAGCCAACGCCTGCCCCAGAACTTTCTGGAGAGCTGGGCCAGGCAGAGGGTGAGGTCAGGCTGGGAACAGCTTGAGAAAGAAGAGAAAAGCCCAGCAGGGCTCCTGCTTCAGGTTTTATCACACACCACGATGCCATACAGAAGATTTTTAACAAGGAACACAACTGAAGGAGAAATCTGGAGTCCCTAATAACTCTGAACCTCCAAAGGCTCATACAGTGCTTGTTGGGTTTGTTTTATTGGAAACCCTACAGAGATTGATCTGAGAGCAAACAGGGCTGGGGGTGGCTCTGCTTTTGACACAACTTTAGCCTGTTCCAGTGCTCAGCTCCAGCCAGACCTGACACAGCACAAAAATCGATATTCAGCAGCCTCTGATGTCTCCACAAGGTAGGAAGAGTAAAGAAAAGGTAGCAGAGGCCATAACTAAGATGAATCTTGAGGCTGGACTGGTCAGCCAGCCTCCCAAAGAAACTCATCTCCTCCATGGACTAAGGGCATTTCTGGTCCTTGTCTCCCTGTGAAATTCATTCCTGCACGAGCAGTGGAAGATAATCACATTGGAACTGGATCAGTGGAGAAGTGTGAAAAATGTGGCAGCATTCAAGTTCCTGTTTGAGGAGAGGCATTTACCAGTCTTGGGAGAGAGAGAATAAGAAAGTGTATAATTCAACATTTCCTTTTGATCTGTAAACTACTTTTTTCTTCTGAGTTAATTTGCTTAAAAAATGCACAAAGAGGGAGGGCAGAGCAGAAAGTAAATGTGCTAAAATGTTTGACAGAAATTCAAATGTTTGTGAAGAAATGCATTTGTTATTCCACGCACAGAGAGCATCAGTGTTTGCTTTGCTTACTTGGGTGCATAAATCTAATGGCAGGAGAAGTCTGAACACAGCATCAGGCTGGAGAAATTCCCAGAGCTGATGCCCTTTGTGCACTGGAGGAAGGAGATCCCCCCTAAGAGCAGCACTGGGGCAAGGCTGGGTTCTCAAAGATATTGCTTAATCCACTGAGTGGCTGCAGGCTGAGCTGCTGCAGCCACAGAACTGGCTCTGAGCTCCCACTCAGAAAACACAGCCTGGGGAAATGACAAAATGTGGGTAACACCCCGAACCAAGAGCTGCAGCTGCTGTGCTGGAGCTTTAAGAGGTGACACCCCCTGCACTGCCCAGCCTCTTCCTAACAGGAATTTGGTTAAATATTGAGCATGGAAGCCCCATGAGCTCCACCTATGGAATGGAGAAGGATTAAAAACGCTGCTGCTGCCCTGGGCCACCTCCTTTCTGAGGCTGCAGGCAGCTCCTGGGCAGAGCCCTGCTCTGGCAAAGCCTGGCTTGGCTGGGACAGAGCTGCACAGGAGGCACTGCAGCTGCTCTGGCTGTTTTTGGCAAGTGCTGCCTGGGAGAGACCCTGAGACATGGGCAGGAGATAACCTGGAGCAGGGCAGGTGACTCTGAGGTGAGGAGTGACCTGTGCAGGGCAGGAGCAGCAGCCTCTCCTTCCTCTCAGCCACGCCAGACAAGCCCAGAGGATGCTGAGCCACCTTTGTGGGGGATTTTTATAAACACTTGATAACAATAAATCCATCCCAGAACTGCACATCTTACAGTGGGAGAGCTGAAAATCAGCTGCAAGCAAACACAGCCACACACCCAGCCCTGGTACCAACAAAACACAAAACTCTCTGTGCCCAGCCAGAAGCACAAATGGAATATTTCTTTAAAAATTCCTTTACATCCACTGCTCCTGCACAGAATTTCCAGCATCACTGAAATGTTGTAATTATTTTTTTTTTTTTTTTTTTTAAATGCTGGTCCTTACTATGCTATAATAAATTACAGTGAAACCCCACACCAGTCAGTTGGGACTCTTGGAGTATTTAAAATCTGTATCCTAATTTTGTGATTTAGACCTATTTATATGTAAATTTAAAATAGAAAAGAAGAAGATTTCCCTATTATTTCCCTTATGATAAATTAGTTTGAATTAGTGATGAATATAAAGAATTAACTCTTATATTCCTTATGTTTTGGCTCATTTACAAATGTCATAAGAGCCCATTAGACACTTAAAAAAGTATGTCAAGTAAAAATAAAATTCTCTACAGAAAACAAAGTAAAATACTTAATGATATAATGAAGACTCATTAATGTAATGCTTATTTTAATATTAAATATTCACAAGAATTGTCATAGCTCTTGTCTTAATCAGATGAGCTTTTGTAATATTTATTTGTCTTGTGATTCCATAAATATTTATACATCCATTTCCAAACTGTACTGGTCTTTGCTGTATTAAATACATTTTGAACTTGTGAATATTTGAGGAGTGTTTTCTCCAAGTGTGTCAGGCAGACATTTGACAGTGCCATGTGATCCTAAATGTGGGTACAGACATTGGAGGGACAAACCCCTGAGAATAACCTTTATATATGATAAATGGATATACATGAGATGATATATATTATATATGATAAATATATAAATATTCATTTATTATATTTATCTATTATGTATATTTATATATTATAAAAGGATATATAAGAGATGATATATATTATAAATGATAAATATATAAATATTTATAAAGTATATATATTTATTCATTTATATGTGATATATATGATATATAATATATATTATATCTATATGATATATATTTATATATGATACAATATATTATATATTATAAACGACAAAGATATACATATTTATATATTATATATATATATTCGTTTATATATGATATATATGATACATATTTATGTATGATACACTATATTATATATATTATGAATGACAAAGATATATTTATATATTATATATATTTATTCATTTATATATGAAATATATGATATATATTTATATATAATATATACTATATATATTTATATATGATACACTATATTATATATTATAAATGACAAAGATATAAATATTTATATATTATATATATTTATTCATTTACATATGATATATATGATATATATTTATATATGATAGAAGGATATATGGCTTTAGAAGAGTGTTAAATGTTCTAAATTTAGGATGAAGAATCAGTGTTCCCACTCCTCCCCTTCCTCTCTGCCTGTGCTCTCTGGTCAGCAGGTGGAAGGAGTTGTTCCAACAGAAATCCCAATTTCCAAGACAGAAACAATCTCCTTCTGGGCTCTTGGCTCCCAGTGCTGTGCCCTGCCCAGAGAAATTCAGGCTCACAGTGCCACAGTCCATTTCCTTTTCTGCCTGAGCCCATCAGCATCTGCAAACCTAAATTGAGATAAAGCAGGATGTGAACATCCTTGCTAAGCAAAAGTGTTTGAGATAGCAGCCAGCATTCTGAATTTAATGGATATGTAAATAAATGTGCTGTGGAGCCTTTCAAGTAAAAAAAAAAAAAAAAAAAAAAAAAAAAAAAAATCAAACATTCGCCCTGACTCAAGGGTGGAATCCCTTGGAGAGTTCTTTCATCACAGAAATTCCCCAGACAAGGAACTATCACATCTGAAGGAAATCAGTTTGGGGTGAACACTGGCTCAGGTTCCTGCACAGACTGCTGTGGGGAATGGCACAGAACCCAAAACTGCTCTGCTCTCAAATCCTAATTCTTGTGGACTGAAAGGAGATTTTCCATTTATTTTCCTGGGTACCCAAGTCCCACTGTGCTCTCTGCAGCTTTCAGTAGCTCAGGCCTGCAGTGAGTGCCTGACACCCAAAGGTTTGGAATTCCATGGAATTCTCTGGAATTCCAGGGCAGAACCACCCCCAAGAGGCCCAGCTGCTGATGGCACACAGAAAACCAAAATCCCCAAAAGTGCCCTTGGTCCTGAGCTACCCCTGAGAGCTCAGTACCCAGACATCCTTCAGGAGAGATTTTCCCTTCTTCTCCCTTGATTTGCCATCCTCCTTATAATCTGAGCAGTAATATTCATAAACAGTAATTATTTATACATAGTTATGGACCTCTTGAATTTGATTCTCTTCTCACTTAAGCTATAAATATGGAATAAAATTAATATGAATCAGAAAAATGAGGACCCAGAAGACTGAAATATATATATATAAAATCACTTAGAGTCCTCTAACTTTTTTAAAGAGATTTTTCACTTTAATATTCTCCTGGGTTGCAAACACTGGAGGGGAAAGTTTACATCCAATCAAGAACACATTTACTGAAGTGCTTAAAAATGCAGGGAAGTGGTTCTGCTAATATTAAGTTTTCTAACTCTCTCTCTCCTGGATTAAAAACAAAGCAAGGCCTTTTATCCCTGACATTTTAGCATTTGGAACACATCAAAATGTTTCTTGCACTGAGCTGGTAAGAAATTCTAATTTTGCTGTCCTCCTGTGTTCGAGGCGAAGGCAGAATGTACAAATTGAACTCCTTTGCATTTCCAGGGAGGGGGAGGAAGATGCAGAATTCAAACACACTTTTCTGTCCCTCTGGGCTGGTTTCTCAGGCACAAACCTGACCTCTGCACCTTCTGAACCTCTCCTGGGTCTCTCTTTGAAATGCAAGTTCAAATCTTGCGCCTCTGATTGGGCTCACACAGCAACCAAATAAATAGCTGAGCTATTGGGGTCAGATCAGACAATTTAACCCCTTCTGGCCTTAAAAAAACTTGACAATTAAAAGATGAGCTCTGCTGAGATTTGGATAAACAGGGAAGAAGCACCTGGCAGGCTCAGGAGACATCACGAGGATTTCCCCACTTTGGTTCAGCCTGATCTGAACCAAAATCTCTTTCAGCAGAGAAGAACAAGCCTGAATCCCCCTTCCCAGGCTTTAAAAACCCACTGAAAACACAGTGCTCCTCTAGATCAGGGCAGGCTCTCCTGCCCAGCACACAGAATTTAACACTCAACTTTGAATTTTACAAACCAGCCATTTCTTTTTCTTGCACTGCAGTGAGAACTGAAAGCAGAGCAGGTGAAGGAAGAGGAGAACAAACAGAAAACAATTCTGAGAACGAGGCCTTGAAGTTTGCACCACAAACCCTTGTCCTGGGCTGCAGCATTTCCCATGGCTCCAGCTCACTGATTTCTGTAATGTATTCATCCCAAGCACCACTTCCACTCATGCACTTGCTGTTAATTTTAATCTCATTCATTATTATCCCTGCAATTTTATAAATATGAGCTCAACTGAAAAGGACATTCAAAGAGTTGGGTGGTTGTTTTTTTTTTTTTTCCTCTCTCCTGGAAATGAGTGCTGAGTGATGCTCACCACAAATTAATTTTTCAAGCTTTGTAGAGGTTATGTAAATTTGCAGAATGTTCTTCTGATGTTTAAGCCACGTTCTGACAACAGCTTCAAAAACTGGTCAGAGAACTCTTCCTACTAACATCTGCTTGTTGAAATATATGTAAAGACATGGTTGTGAAACACTTCCCATTGATCTCTGGATGCCAGGTGATCACTCAAGCTAAAAAAATGCATGTGCACACAATGGAAAAGGGGAATTTAGATCTTAAAAGCATTGGAATGAGGGGGGGGGGAGAAAGGGGTAAATTTCCTTTACCTTCTTTAAATCTGTGTTTTAAAAGACCCAGCCCAGCTACAGCTACAGTTACAATGGAAACTAAAATGCCTTGGCTCGTTATTCATTCCCACTGCTCTTCTTGGTAACTATTTTATCTCCCTTATCACAACCTAGAAAATGAATTTAAATTGGGGTCCTCAAAACCCCTAAAACCCCTTCCAGTTTAGGCTTTTTTTTTTTTTTTTTTTTAAATAAAGTTTAAAGCATCTCAGCAGTTTGTGGGAAAATGGGAATGGCTGTGATTTGCTTTGAGGCTGAGCTCTCAATTAAAGCAGAAGGGAAACTGCTTCACAGTGTCTGACATTCATTCTGCAATGCTTTTGTCACAAATGATGTCTCTTTTCAGCAACATGGTCTCCTTGCCACCAACATAAGGCTGAGTTTAATTTAAAACACAATTTAAAGTTCTGTACACGGTGGGAACTCTCTCTGTCAAAACACTCTGCTGAGCACAATGGGTGCAGCCTCCTTTCAAGCCTGCTGGGTTATTTTGGAGAAACACACACACACATTTCCCCAGGATCACACTGAGAGACTGGCTGGTGCAGCTGGGCATGTCCAGGGGAGAAAGGTTTCAGTATATGGGCAGATGTGACAATAAATCACGGAATTCCAGTGTGATCCAAGTAACCTGCCTTGTTTGGTAAGCTGCCTAGTGTTTACTCCCAAATATATAATTTTTCATTACACTTCTGTATAACAATGTAAGTGATTATGCAACTTTTCCTCCAAGAAATTCAAGAACTTTAGACTCTCCATTTAAAACACATCACAAAAAAACAATGCAGAAAATATTTTTCCCCCACCAACAACTCCACTTTTTAGCATGACTTGTCTAAAAAGCATCAAAGAGGATTTGGGGTTAGTTATCAGGGAGGAAAATTGTGGAAAATGAATTACGAGTTTTTTCAGGTTTTTTGTTGTTATTTGTTTTGGCTTTGGTTTTTTTTTTTTTTTTTGGTTGATTTTTTTTTTGTTTTTTTGGTTTTTTTAGGGGTTTGTTTTTGTATTTGTTTTTGTTTTGTTTGTTTATGAGGCATGGTTTTGATTGCTGGAACTTTTTTTTTGCCCATACTGAGGGCAGCAGTTGATGTTTGCTGGTCAGAGGAGCCCTCCCTGCAGTGACCCCCAGGGCAGATGTCTTACACCCCAAACCCTGCTCATGTAGAGTCTGCAGTAATATCCAGGCTGCCCTTTAGTCCAAGTGACCTGAATCCTTTGCTCCAAAACACAGGAAAACTTAATTTCCACAGCACAGCACAAATGAGAAGGAGACAATTGTGGGTTTCTAGCTAAATAAATGAGCAGCAGATCTGACAAACCCTTCTGGCAGGACACTCTGGACAGTGCTGCCTTTTGGCAGGAGGGAGAGCCTGAATTTGGAGGGATGAGAAAATATGATATTGGCTGATTTTGGCTGTTGCTGATTCACCTCTCCTTGCTGTGGGTGAGGCATGATGTCACCTGTCACACTGCCACCAGCACTGTCACACCTGGCAGATCCCCAGGGGGGCCAGGGGAGCTCCTGGGACATGGAGCAGATCTCTCCACCACACCTTGGAAAATTTCAGAATTTCAGTGCTTTCCTCTTGACTCCACCTGGCAGGTGGCAGTGCCTCCTTGCTGGTTTTTAATCCTTTCTTTCTTCAATATCTACTCTGTCAGTGCTCAAACAACTTTTTGGCATGTTGTGCCCTTGCTTATTTTCAATGAATTCTTAGGTTAATTATTTATATTTATCTTGAAAAGTGATGAGATTTTGAAGGCTGTGTTTCACAAAGTCATTGGAAAACTCGGTATCAGCACCAGCTGTTAACTTTTATAAAAGGACATGAATAAAGATTTAAACAGCAATTGGCAGAGCCCCAGAGTCTGGAGGGGAGCCTGTGGATAAGCACCAAAAAAAAAAAAAAAAAAAAAAAGGAGTGTCCTACTCAGACCATCATCTCTACTATTTCTAATTTCTCTATTTTTTCCAGATTTGGTGGAAAATCTTTTTAGTTTAGCACAAGTTTCCCAGTGTCATCCACATCTGGTCAGGTTAGTCCAGCTGCCAGCAGTGGTGCTTCAACACTTTCCTTGAGCTGAAGCTGGCAGCAGAGGAGTGAGAATGCAGCATGACAGGAGAGAAAGTGAGAAATGTCTCCCAGAACCCAGAGATTCACTCTGAATTCCTGGAAAAGTTTTGGACTGGTTATTTCTCTTGACAAACTGGTGATGAATTTCCGTGGAGCCAGACACTGAGTTTGATTTAGAAACGCTGCCCTTCCTCTCATGGAGCTTTAATTTAGCTGTTGTTATGAAACAGGAATCCAGCAGGGATGACTAAATAAATCCTTGTTTAGTTTATAGAAAATACAGCACGAATAACTACCCTGAGCTATAACCCTCACTATTCTACACATAAGGCACTGAAATAAATTAATAATAAAAGAGTGCTTAAAAGTCAAAACTTCAGAACAGCACAGAAGTGCAATCTGCTCTGGCTTGCAATACTTCACTAGGTTTTGGATTTGTATGTTGTGTATCTTTGTGTCATCTTCCTGTATCTCAAAATCATCCTCTAAAAAGTTCACCTGCACGTTCTGCAGGTGAACATTTTGTAGAGCATCAATCATGTGTCTCCCATCTCCTTTTTCTTTGAAAGTAACTAATTTCTCCTGCTTATTTAAACTGGCAGAGCGCCTGCTTTATTATCAGTTAAGAACTTGTGCACAAAAATGACACCAGTTTGCATAATTATCATGAAATAAGACAGGCTTTTTTGGGGTAACAATCTGGTAACTCCATAATAAATCTGTCTGGAGCAATCATAATTACACAGTAACTCATCTTAATACATTTGTATTCGCAGCAGATAAGTGTGGTGATAAGAAGTCCCCCTATCATCTGTGTTTCACTCAAATGAGAAATTGCACACAAACCCATTATATGCTGCAATTTCTAGAGCTTTCCACCCTGTCTTAGAGGCTGACTGCAAGAGCCCAAGGGTTTGTTTATCTAATCTGGAAAACAGCTTGAGTTTTGTTTTTATTTTTTTCCCCATAACCAATGATACAAAAACGGCATCAGAAGGCAAATTTCCAGTCTGTGTTGGATTTGTGTACATTCCAAACTGTGAACACACGCTCCTTGGTGCAGGCAGCAGCACCAGTTGTGCATGTAAATGGGTTAATTGCCTGCTCACCTCCTCCCAAAACAGGCGTGCACACATCCCCTGCATCACCCAGGGAAAGGCTCTCTGTAAGCACAGCACCGTGTTGACTCTGCTTTTGTAGGGGATGATGATAAGAAAAGGGTCTGAGGAAAAACTCTTTGTTTGGCAGAGGAGCAAAACAAAGGCAGGAAGAGCACGAGCTGTGATTTATTCCATGCAACAGGATAATGAAAGGATGTTCCAAAGCTCGCTCCTGTGAATAGAAAGTTGAAAGCAGCTCTATAAGCTCACTTCAGTGCTGATAAGAGCACAGAGGATGAGAGATTTTACCATCTAAGTGACAAGAAGGAAACTGCACAAAGTTGCACAAAGTTGGTTGTTGGGAACCAAAACTTGAGGAACAGCAGCTTGGAGAAGCAGCTCAACATCTCCATGACGTTCCTACAAAGTTCTGGAACCGGGGCTCTGAACTGATGCTGGATCCTGCTCCTCTCTTGGCCTTGCTCTGCTGGGTCTGGCTGGGATCAGAATTGTGCCACTCAAATTGTTCTGGCTGTGCCTCCCAAACTCTGCTCCCCCTCCCGTTCACTGCCCAGCTAATCAATCACACAGAGAGATCCCAGGGTCTGTGCACTGCCTGGAGCAGGGATAAACACACCCAAGACATCCCTGACAGATGTTTATCTGTGCTGCTTTCAAAAATTCGCAGTGAGCATAAATCCATAACCTTCAGAACTGCTGTCACCAGCAGGAACATTTTCTTCATGTTTGTTTTAAATTCTCCTTGCTAAAATTTAACTCTCATACCTCTCACACTATCCACTTCTATTTCTCTAACTCTCCCCAGTCCTTTTTCACTTACAATTTCTCTTCTTATCAGCCCCATTTATTCCTCATAAAATAAATCCAAGGTTTTATTTTCAATGACAGACAAAGCTCAGAAGGACACACACCCACCTCCATTCTGATTTGGATAGAACTTTCCTTCCACTTTTTTTTCCCTCATTCATTTTAACCCTTCAGGCTGTGTAGGAAAGCACTGAGTACAGAACCTGAAGCTATCAGTGACACAGAAAAATCACTGCAGCTCCCAAACCCTGAGATCCAGCAGACTGGTGGCATTCTATGGACAGAGTTATGAGAGGAGAAGGTCCAAGGATTTAAATAAAGGAAAAAAGTACACTAACATTCATATATTCACAGCAATACAATATTTGGCTTTACAAATATTAAGCACAGAACTGTCAAAAGAGGATTTGTGGGCAGGCAGTGTGATCCCCTCAGCATGGACTGGGTACAGGAATTCTTAATTGCCACAGAGGAAAGCCTGAGAAGATTCAGAGTTCCTGAGCAATGAAATTGAGTGGAAATTGTGGATGGGAGAATGTAAAGGATATATAAGATTAATTTAATGTTGATGAGAAAATTTAAGATGATGCTTGGGGAATTAACTCCAGATGAAGTCTGAACTTTTATGACATATAGCTAATTACACAGGCAATAAAAATAAATTAAATTGATTATTTTCTTTGACTCTTTAGTTCTAGGGTTAACATGCAATGCACAATATTTGGTTCCATTTTCAGAAAGCAAGAATTGCTTTCACAAGCCAAAACACCTAAAGTGAATTTGGAGATGTAGAGAATGTTTGTCTTCACTTTGAAGAGACAGAATTGAGACCGGAAATATTGGAATATTTTACTGCCACAGATAAACCAACATGACTGAAAGTAGAACACAGGATCAAGGAAGAATTTTTGTCAATATTTCCTCTCCAAACCCCAAGCTGAATCTCTGCCACTGCATTTCTGGTGTCATTAGCACATGGAGACCTCAACAACCAAACCAAAGCAAACACAAACTGTGGAAATTATTAAAAGATTAAATAGACTTTGATATCAGCTGACCACGACATTTTCAGTGAGTTACAAACATGCCCTGTTTAAATGATTGCCATGTAAGTGTCCTCCCTAAAACACCTTGTTTAAGGCTCTCAGGATGCTAAAAATGGACTGATCTGTGCTGGCTGAGATGATTTTTTTGAGATACAGGAACACACCATCATTGTGATTGTGGACAAGTACTCATGCAGAATAAACAGGCAAGAAATCCCAACATTATCAGCAGGTGCAACTGTTGGTTGAAACCATTTTTAGCACATTTAGAGCTCTGCTGCATTTAGCAGATTTCCACAGGTCTGATTGCAGAAGATTCATTGCACTGGGAATGCCCCAGTGCTCCTTTCTAATATTTCCTGACCTTGTGATGTTCCCTGACTACTGCCATAATATAACTGTATGATCTCCTGAATTCACTTTATTGATCTGCTCTTTAGTGTTTTAATGGAAACAGGGGAGAGCTGCCCTCAGATCTGGGGGCTCCATCAGCCAGACATCCCAGGCAGGGCAGAGCAGCCCTGGGCACCCCAAATCCTCAGCCAGCCTGGCCAGGAACACTGGCAAGAACTGGAATTACCAGGCTTCACACCAAAACCTCCCAGCCTTTTGCTCATTTCCGTGGTGGATATCTGAGGAGAAACTCGTGAGAGAAGCTCCCAGGTTCTGGATTCCTCAGCCAGCAGCATCAGAGCCAGGGGGAAGACAAGCACTGGGTTTTGTCCTCTTCATTTGAGTTGGGTCTGGTGTGGGAAGGGGATTTTTGGTGTCTGCACCATCCACGCTGCCCTTCCAGAGCAGAGTCCTGACTTTGCTCCCACAGGAGTGAGGAGAGCAATAATCAATATAATATAATCAATAATCCTGACAAGGACTCCCAAAAACCCCCTGCTCGGGAAACACGAATTTCTCAAGGGCAACACCTTCATTTCCTGCCCACCCCTTACCTCTGGGGCATCACCTTCCCCCACTTCATTGACATTCTGGAGCTGCAGAAAGCCATTGTGACTTTCTCCTTTAACTTTGAAATATTCAAATGGTGGCCGGTAATTTTATTTTTCCGAATTTCGGTCCATAAGCATTCATCTCAAGGACTGAATAAAACGATCCAGGTAACCTCAGCTCGGCAGTAACTCATTTGCTATCTTTGATACACCAGAGGTGAACAGATTAAGCAAGCTAGTTTGCTATCTACTAGATAAGAGAGGAATGTATTATCATTTTCTCTGATTAGTATCTTGTGCAGGTAATTATACTTCTCCTTTGCACATAATTAAAGTGAAGGTTGATTTCCATTCATTCTTCACAGTGGTAAAATTATCAAGTTACTTCTCAACTAATTATTTTCTGTAGTATAGCCCTGTTTCAGATCGCTGTCACATTCCATTTAGCAAACACAATAGCTCTGAATAAGACTTATCACAGTCTGGGACTTTTATGCTATTAATTTGTAGGGGAAAAATCTTTAGATGGATGCTATCCAAGCTGAAAATGAATTTCATTCTAAAACATCCAATTGCTGTGCTGCTTTTTGGGGTTTTCTTTCTTTTTTCTTTTTTTTTTTGTTTCAAAATCTAGCACAGAATCTTTTGTCTCTTTACAATCTCTATCTTTTGTTTGTTTGATTTGTCCTTAACTTGTTCAAGTTCACATCATTTTTCTGGCTAAGATTCAGTGAATGAATTTATGCTAAACTCTTTTTTTTCTGATTATATTAATTGCAGATGAGCTACACCTTGTTTTAAGGCTCTCAGGATGCTAAATACAGACTGATCTGTGTTGGCTGAGATATTTTTTTGAGATACAGGGAGGAACACCACCATCATTGTGATTTATGGACAAGTACTCATGCAGAATAAACAGGCAAGAAATCCCTACATTATCAACACATGCAATTGTTGGTTGAAACCATTTTTTAGAACAATTTCTCTTATTTTTTTGCTTCCTGCCAGAAGCACTTAAAGACTCTGATTGAAACTGCTGTCATTTGCAGGAAGAAAATTTAGCTCCTGCTATTATTTTCCATCTTTCCATTTACCACCCTCTTGAAACATCTCTAAATTACATGGTCTGCCCCAGTCCTGGTTCTTAGATTTTATGTCACCCCACTTCGATGGTTTCCCCCTTCCTAACAGTAAGAACAAAACATAATTACTGCTCCCATTTTGCAGGTGTCAAATTTAGAGCTATCCTTCAGCTGCCACCACTTGTGATTTTTCCTCTCCTGCTCATTGTCCTGCCTGGCCATTGTGGTTCTTTGTTGTGTTTCAAAAGCACAAGTTCTCCACGTTATTTCTCCTGCTCAAATGGAGTTCTTCTCTGCCAATTGGATCAATTTGATTTTATTGCAGACCACTCAGAGCTGGATTCTCACCTCTTATCCCAGAGTAACTGCACAGAAAATGATCTTTTGCTTTCCTTCCCTCAGCAAAAATCAGAGTAGAATCTCTCTGTCCCTTTTGCCCCTTTCTTTCTTTCTTTCTTTCTTTCTTTCTTTCTTTCTTTCTTTCTTTCTTTCTTTCTTTTCTTCTTTCTTTTCTTTCTTTCTTTCTTTCTTTCTTTCTTTTCTTTCTTTCTTTCTCTTTCTTTCTCTTTCTTTTTTCTTTCTTTCTTTCTCTCTTTCTTTCTTTCTTTCTTTCTTTCTTCTCTTTCTTTTTCTTTCTTTCTTTCTTTCTTTCTTTCTTCTTTCTTTCTTTCTTTCTTCTTTCTTTTCTTTCTTTCTTTCTTTCTTTCTTTCTTTCTCTTTCTTTCTTTTTCTTTCTTTCTTTCTTTCTTTCTTTCTTTCTCCTTTTCCTTTCACAGCACTGAGATGCACTATTTGTCTGCACAGTCCTTTATCCTGCAGGCAGTGACAAATTCCTGTTCTCCCCTTTCTGCTGCATCCCTTCAGCCCCACCTTGGGAATTTGAGATTTTCACTGGCCATGAGCAGCCCTGGCCCCTGCAGTCATCTGGCACTGCTCTGCCATGAATTATTTTGAATTCTCCTTTGTTTCACTCTGTAATAATTGGATTTATTGTCTCAAAGATCTGATTCCCTTTGCTCCCCTGTGTCCTGTGGCTTTTGGAGTCTCTTTTCCTCACACAAGGCAATATTCCTTGAACAATCCTCAGAGTTTTTAAACTTTTAAATTTTCTTTCTGCAGCCTGCCTCTGGTTCCTGCTTCCAGCTGGAAATTTTGGGATGTTTGCAAATCACAGAGCAAACCAACCCACCTTCCCTATGAGCCCCTCATCTACAACTCACTGATGATAAAATAAGAGCTTCAAACCAGGTACAGCCTCCATAACCTTATTCCTCCCCAGTTAATTTAATGCCATGAACATTGCTGGACAGGCAGACTGGAAGAATTAAAGCAGATTATCAGCACCAGCAACACCCACATCCCAACCCCATGTGGTCACTATGCTCCAGTCTTGCAGAAACCATATTTAAAATGAAGAAATCATATTTAAAATGAAAGAAACCATATTTAAAATGAAATAAACAATATTTAAAATGAAATAAACCATATTTAAAATGAAATAAACCATATTTAAAATGAAGAAACCATATTCAAAATGAAATAAACTATATTTAAAATGAAAGAAACCATATTTAAAATAAAAGAAACCATATTCAAAATGAAATAAACTATATTTCAAATGAAAGAAACCATATTTAAAATTAAATAAACCATATTTAAAATGAAAGAAACCATATTTAAAATAAAATAAACCATATTTAAAATTAAATAAACCATATTTAAAATGAAAGAAACCATATTTAAAAGAAAAGAAACCATATTTAAAATGAAGAAACCATATTTAAGATGAAAGAAACCATATTTAAAAGAAAAGGAGCAGATCTGTGTCCCCAGTGCTGCAGGCCCTGACCCAGCAGAGCACTTGAGCACATCCACAGCCTGATTGATTTCAGTGGAACTATTATTTGCTCAAAGTTCCTCCTGGATTTAAGTGTTTTGATGGATTAAAGCCACAATCCCCTGATTCTGATAAAACTGGCCACTACCTATGAAGTTCTTGAGAAGGGTTTTGGGAAGATATGATTGTTCACTGGGACATGGATGTGATCACCAGTTTGATCACACAGCTGACATTCAACTGTCCAAAAATAACTTTTCTGTTCTGGAGGTAATACCTAGCAGTACAAAAAAAAAAAAAAAAAAAAAAAAAAAAAAAAAAAAAAAAAAAATTAAAAACATCCTCCAGTCCTGTTAGCCTAAGCTAGCCAAAAGAAGTTTTGCCCTCCTCAAACTTAGCAAGGTTATTTTATAGAAATTAAAGAAACTGTCTAGGTTCATACTTAGAAAATGATCAATTAAGAGCTGTATTTCAAAATATGTTTTTGTACCTGGCATTTTAAATGGCTTTTATTAATGCCTGAGCTAGTCCTTTGTTTGCTTTTTCCTTAGGGGTGCTGCACATGTGTCTGATTTTGCTCTACAATAAATAATTGTGAATATAGGAGAGTGAAGTGAGAAAATATATTCTATCTTTTCACACCTGAAAGCAAATGAATGGCACATTTGTCTGGTTTTTTGTTTGTTTTGTTTTTTTTTTTAATCTAAAAATAGATTTAAGAGATACCTCTCTCAAAAGAATTCTGCACATGGATATTGAAAATCTGAGTCATCCAAGTTCTGAAAAGAGAATCCTGCAAGGCAGAGGAGCAGAGCTCCAGCTGAGCACTGCCAGGACAGGAATGTCAGCTCAGGGTGGCACCTCTGGCCCTGCTGTGCCAGGCTGGGCTGAGGCACTGCAGGGACACTGACCCTGCCTTGGTGCCCTGGGATTTGGGCTTTTGTGCTCTCCATGTATTGGTAATTCTGCACTTCCTCAGTGAACAACTCTAAATTTATATTCAGTGAATTTGGGCACACCCATGGATGTGCAGTAGAGGGGATTTCCCTGCTGCCTTCCCCTCCCTCCTTTGTCCCTGCAGGACCAGAGGCAGCAGCAGGGATGTGTGGTCAGGCAGACTGAGTGTGAGGTGAATTTCTGTCACTGTGAGGAGGGCTCAGTGCTGCTGGTAATGTGATTTACAGCAGTGACACTGCATTCCCTGGGCTGCTCCTCTGCCAGTGCCTGCGCTTGTTTCTCTTGTGGGGACAGGGACTGTTCAAGCTTTGCAATGGAAGATTTTCTTCCTGGCCTTGCCTAGTGAAAGGAAAAGCAGCAAACCAGTGCCTCTCACCATCTCTTGGCCATTTTTCATCCTAAGCAGGTAAACACAGAGTTGTTGGGACAATCCTCCTTTATCACCCTGTGACTTCTTCACGTTTTCTGCTCCCCTGTGACACAGGAGTTTTATGGACAAGAGTTATGGGGACAGAGCTGTGAGTGCCCATCCCTTCCTGTGCATGGATAGCTCAGCTGAATCCCAAAGTTATGGCACTCTCCTGTGCTCATGAATGCATTAACTGCTCCTCCTATTGAACTCTGAGGGCTGCTGCTCGTTGCTCTGATGGAGGATCTATTCCACATTATAGATGAGGCATTTCTTAAATAATCTTGCATCTTGTATATAATACGAGGAATGTAAAGCAAAGGATAAACACAGAATATCAAATAATCAATGGAACACTCTCACTGAACTGCTCTGCAAACAGTTTATCCACCAGATCAAATAAAAACTATTAATTGAGCAAGTTTGAACAAACACATCCATAACAGTCTTGATCTCCTCAGACAATCTGCAAACACTTTAAATGAGCTCAGTCACACGGGTTCCTCTTTGAACCTGCCTGCTGACAGATCTCTGCCACCTGCAGCTGGAGACACCAGTGGAAATGCCAGGGGGTGAGACGGGGCTGCTGTGGGGGCCACAGAGCAGCCTGGGTGAGAGGAGACCCTGGGCTTCCCTGGTCATGGTGTGAGTGTCACCCTTACAGACACCTGGTGTGATCCTCCTGACCCCTGGTGTGACTGTCACCATCATGGACCCCTGGTGTGACTGTCACCTCCTGACCCTGGTGTGACTGTCACCATCATGGACCCCTGGTGTGACTGTCACATCCTGACCCCTGGTGTGACCTGTTATCAGAGGCTTCTCCAGCAGCTTCACTTGTCTGAGGACACTGGGAGGAAGTTTGTGAAACGTCTCTGGGCTCTGTGTCCTTTCAGAAATTAAATAACTACTTGGCACCTTAAAGCTGCTGAAAGTTTTAGAGAGCTACCCAACCTGTCAGGATTCACGTGCCAAACACACAAAAGGGAATTGAGCAGCATGCAGAAATTAGGACTGAGAGCTAAGAGCAGGTGAGAGTCACTGGGAGATAGCTCAGGAATTCTTTCAGACTGTCTATGAAGAACATTTTTTAAAGATTAACAGTGCTGTGAGATTTTTAAAATAAACTTGTTGTGTACAGCACTGAAGAATGCAAAGCACATCTTATTCAAGAGATCCATCACCCATGGAATCAGCATTCAGCTCACACAGCACCAGAGTGAAACATTGCAGTTTGCTCTCTCCAGGTCTAACTATTTTCAAATATTCAGCTTTTTTTCTTTCTCTTATAATATTTACCTCTGTAAGGGTGGCTAATAAACAAACAGCTCAGGTAAAATGACATGGAGCAGATGAGGAAAGTATGAAATTAATCTGGTAAGCAAAGAAAACCTTAAAATCAAGGTAAGGCAAAGAAAAAAAGAAAAAAAATGATAAAAAAGAGTCAAAAGAGGACCAGCATATTCCTGAGTGCTATAATTGGTTGAATGTTTTTGAACTAAGAAACACTTTTGTAAAAGAATATTTTCTGTCACAGAAAGCAACAACTTTGGCAAAACAAATTTTAAAACTGAAAACATGATTTACAGAAAATGGAGCTTTCTATGTTTTCTGTGAATGGCTTGCATCTCTTGGTAGATGGAAAGCAGTAAATAAGCTGAGGCTAGGCTTTTCCTTGCTTTTGAATTTCTTGCAGTTTGCTGTCTATAAAAAAGCAAGTATGAGAAAGCAGAAGGAAAAAGTTTTGTACTTGCACATGGCATTCCAGCAGATAGGAAAAAAAAGGTAATAAAAAATGAGGAAAGTTTTTCCTTTTCCCCAGCCTTCCCCTGTCCTTTTTAATTTTCACAGAGGAAAAAAGTTAGCTCTCCAGAAAAATTTCAGTGATGTTCTTTCTGAAATCCCCCTGGGAGAATTCTCATTCCTGCTCAGCTCTGTTGAGAGTTATTCTCGTCCCTGGAGATGAGCATACCTTGTGCCTGTGCTACAGATTCTTTAGTATGACAGATGCTTAAGTCAGTGATTTTATAGCCCCATTTACTTCATTGGCATTTTCAAGTACTGAACTCCAGGGCCCAGCATCAATTTTCACTTATTTATCAATAATTGAGATTACACACAGGAGGCTTTTCCCTGAGCAGCTGTGCAGGGAGCTGAGCCCCTCCTGCCCCTCCAGCTCTACCCAAGGAGCCAGGTTTTATCTGAGGAGAGGAAAAACCAGGGGCAGAGAGCCCACTGAGGTTCTGTGATGAACTGCAGGGAGCTGGGCTGGACTCTGATGTAGTGCTTTCAAAAGCTGCTGCTGCTGCTGCTTCAAGGATAAAGATAAAGGACTCACAGGGGCTTCAGATGGGAGAAGTGCAATGGTTTAAACAGCAACAGGTCCTTCTCTGCTCCTCCAAACTCTGGGATTTCTCAGCTGAGTGTGGGAGCCCAGCACAGGTGCCTGCACCTATTCCAGGATGTGCCAGGAATGTACAAATTCCCTACAACTCACAGCCCATCAATGGGAATGCACAAATTCCCTACAACTCACAGTGAATGCACAAATTCCCTACAACTCACAGCCCAAAATTGGGAATGCACAAATTCCCTACAACTCACAGTCCAAAATTGGGAATGCACAAATTCCCTATAACTCACAGCCCATAATTGGGAATGCACAAATTCCCTACAGGTCACAGCCCCACCACTGCAGTCTCTGCCATTCCCACCAGTTTTCCAGGCACTAGGATCTGTTTCCTTGTGTACAAGTAGAACAAGGAGATTATGTTAAATTGCATCTAAGCATGATCACACAGCCAGGGGCAGCTGAGCTGGACATCCCTCAAAACATGGAAATAATCTGGGAGCAGTCATCAGGAGCAGAGCAGGTGTCAGAGCAGCTCAGGCACGGAAAGCAGGAAATTAAAGAGGGAATTTCAAGGCACTGCACATCAGAAAGCCTGTCACCCCTTCCAGGTGAGAGGAATGAGGGAAGGAGCAGAGATTTGGGATCTGGCACAGCTCTGGCACCCTCGTGTGCCACTTTCAGAGTTCTTACATTTGAAGGAGGCAAGAACCTGTTTCATGAACGTATCATGATAATGAAAATACTTTGCACTTCAAAAGCATCTCCTCTCACACAGCCTGAAAGATTAACGAATGAGACTTCACAAACCCATGCTAGTTAGCATTTAACTGATCACAGTGCTCACACTGACACACACATCTTCATTTTTTAGAAATAACTTCACTGAAAGCTTCAGTAAATTGCCAGGAAAAGGGAGTTATAATCATCAAGGGCCAAATCCTGGTGCTGGCTCCACACTGATTCAGAGAGCATCAGGATTTGGTCCAGTTCATTTACCAGGAATTTTTCCTTTCTCTTATATCCTCATACACCACAATGTTTTTTCACTATTGATTTGATATCATTATTTCTCTTTCTTCCTCTTGCAGTAGTAACTGTGCCTGAGAAGATTAAAGTGAGATCAGTCCTCACATTGCTCTCCTTGGCTGCTGAATTTCCTTTTTGAGCTGCAAGTACTCCAAAATCTATGGCATATCTGTGGAGCAGAAAGCACAGCATGCAAATCAATAGACATGCCTGGGCTGCTGAGACAGGGAACTCTTGACAATCCCAAAATAGAAGCTGAGAAAATGGCTTGGTGCAGGGTGATTC
This sequence comes from Oenanthe melanoleuca, assembly GCF_029582105.1. NCBI lineage: Eukaryota > Metazoa > Chordata > Aves > Passeriformes > Muscicapidae > Oenanthe > Oenanthe melanoleuca. The sequence continues at coordinate 18,710,753 of NC_079338.1, read as the reverse complement.
CCTCTCCCCCAGTGACCATGCTGCTGTTATCCTCACTCCAACCCAGCTCCACAGCACTCAGGATCCTGGCTGGGCACTGCAGGCAGCTCTTTATTCTCATCTCTCAGCTATTTTAGTCATTCCTGATCTGCAGGAGGATGGGGTTTGCTCCTAAGTGTTCAGCTCCTCTGAGACACCCCAACCCATCTGAAACACGTTCAGAAAGTGCAGAGGACAGAGGGGAGGGTGGTGCTGTCTGCAGGGAGCCAGCCCAGCCCTGCAGGAGCATCTCCATCCCTAGCACTGATCTTCCTCTGCAGCTGCAGCAGGCGCTGGCTCGCATTTCCCTGCTGGCAGCCCCATTCTGTCCTGATCCCCTGCCCCTCCCAGCTCCAGAAATGCTCTCTGCAGCTAGGACAGGGTGTCTGTGCTGACTGCGGGTGACTGGCCTCATTTTCCCATTCCATCACCATAATGCCACTGATTAAATAACTCCAAAGATACACCTGGGTGGCAAAACACAGTGCTGTGGCTGAACACAGAATTGCTCCAAGAGCAGTAAAACTGGTGAGTGCCATCCCACAGGAGGCTTCAAACAACCCACAGAGACATCACCTGCTTGTAAACCATGGGTAAAATATGGGGGAAAATCCATTTATCTTTAAATACAGTGGGGAAAGTTCAGCATATGCCTTGGTGAGTTACCCCTGGAGGTGGAGCAGTGCTCAGAGCATCTCCACGTGGTTTTACTGTAGTGGCAACACTGAACAGGAGCCCTGGAGGGGAGCAGGGTGTGCACACAGCCGGGGAGGGGCTGCACCCTGCCTGGCACAGCAGCACAGGCACAGAGGCCACTGATGTCCCCTGGAAACCCTGCAGGGCCAGTGCAGCCTCTCTGAGAGATGAATGCCACGGGGAAACCACTAATGAGAGAGCTAATTGATTCAGCAGGTTAGAGCAGTGATGAAGAATCATCTGGATGCCTGAATCAGATCATCTGACACCTGCAGAGCACAAGTGTGCCTCGTCCAAAGTAGTGGCCCTGCTGTTAGCCTGTTATTAATTTCATTGTTCATTCCTTGCTCCTTAATCTGTTTGTTTCACCCAACTTTGTGTGCTTGATTACACAGAAAAGCAAACAAACAAACACTGTAACCATGGCATTTCACAACTGCTGTCTCTCTTGATTAATGCAGTTTTCAACTACTGGCAATGAATTGAGTAATCTGGTATTTCATAGATCTTAACCATCATTCTATTCCAAAGTAGAAATGGGGCACCCTCAGGGGATTGCTGCAGCTTTTAGATGTTGTCATTTTCTATACTATTTATACACTGGCTTTTGAAGTACTGGATGTTTCAGTTTTGCCAGGAATTTGTTCACTTCCCTTGGTGTTACCACCAGTTCTCCTAGGTGAGCAAAAAGGACAGAATTAAAATTCTGCCTGGCCAACTCCAACCTGGAATTGTTGGCAGACAGCCTGCATGGGAATGAAGCCTACCTGGTGAGTAAGAAATTGAGGGTTTGCATCTTTCTGCTGCTTCAAGGGTGGGTTTCTGGAAGTAGAAAAACCATCCAAGTTTCCTTCATGGGATCAAGAGCTAAGTCAGGTATCTCTGAGTCAGAAATTCACCTGCTGTAAGACACTGTGGCTGCACATTTTATTAACAAAGCACCCTGCAACATTTTATAACCCAGATTCAGGAACCAAAGTATCAATATATTCAGAGTCATTGCAGAAAATCTGAGAATTCTCCATTGTGTGAAGAATACACTTGTCCTTGGGAGGGAAGCAAACATTCTTGCCTCTCAAACTGGGTGTGCAAAAAAGCACAGCACCAAGGGCTGACCCTGCAAGGTCCCTGCTGCTTTGGGATTCTCTGAGTTGTTTCCTTTGGAACACAGTCACCTGTGTGAGCCAGATACACATTCACAAGTCAGTCCTACAGCAAAAGCACAGACAAAATTCTCTTTCTGCAAATCCAAATGAAAGGAAAAAAGATCCAAAGAATAATCAAGAGTTTCTTGTTCAGAGACCCAAGCTGCTTCAGCATTCAGGTTCCCATGTCAAAAGAAACTCTTCTCAGTTATTTGGGGGTAATATTTGTACTTGCTGCTCTAGAAATCTGACACTCTTCTCTTTCACCCACCTTCCTGCTCCTGCATCTGCAGCAGCACACAGAGAAATCTTCAGGTTTTTTTGCAAGTCAAACCTCTCTGTGTTTGATGTTTTGAGCAACAAGGCCACCCTCTTCAGCTGTATTAAAATGAAACTCTGCTATTTAATGTGAAAGAGCAGTACCTGGTAAACCAAGCTGCTGCACTGAGGTTTACAATGAAATAAATGTGTTCAAGTCCTCAACATCCAACATGTCAACAGAGAGAAACTCCATGGTGGAAAAATCATGGAGCAACTGAGGCTTTATAAGTGATGGAAACGTTTAAATCTTTGTAAAAACACAAATCAGACTTCCAAGCCACTTATCTCTAACCCTACTCAGGGTGCCAACACCAGGACATTATTTTATTCCAAGTTTCAGATATATCAATCCACCTGTGTCTATTTACCACCCCCATGCAAATGCAATGAGCTGAATTCCATTTGTCTTCCCACTGGGTGGAAAGACCAGGGACAGGTGACAAGGACATGAATACAAACTGCTCAAGCCAGCACTGCCACCAAAATAAACGTTTGTCAGGCTGTGGCTTTCAGAGACAGCCCAAACCCATTCAAGTGCTGTTTGCTGCCACTCTGGAGGATGTTTTCAGTGAGCACAGCCTGTCAATATCCCATTCCCTGCACGGCTCAGGAAGGTGGGGGCTGCTTGTCTGGCAAACCACGCTCCTACAGCCACGCCAGGAGCAGCAGCAGATTTTCCCTGGGTGCCAGCCAGGGGAGCTGAGCTCCATCCCTGCAGCTGCAGGACTCCCACCCTGTGCTGGTGATGTCCAACCTGGCAGTGCCATCCCTCTGTGTGTCCTTGGTCACCCTGCCATTTATCTGAGCCTGCCCCTTCCCACTGGCATTTGTAGTTTCCTGTCCCTGTGTTTGCAGGGAATAGACTCCAATGTTGAACATTCTGCTGTAGCAAGGTATTCTCTGCAGGGATACTTGCAGCTTCTGCTCTTAGTGCCTTCCAGAAATGTTTCTTTAATAACACACATAAATATTAAAGGAAGAGAAGGAAAATTGGGAGGAAGAGAAGGAGGGTTTTGTTATTTCTCTCTGACCCAATTTCCATCCTTCACTTCAATTAGGTTCTCAGAGACAGATGAACTTCTGCATCCTTTTTCCCTCCAATACCTTCTGCACAACTCCATATGGATCCTCAAAAAATCCTGTCTTGCTCAACCTTCCCTCCCTTCTCTGTCTGCATGAGTGCCCTATTTCTATTCCTTATTTCTTGGTAATTGTATTCAAACACTCTCTTTGTTCTTTGTTTGCTAACCTGCATTTTTTTTTCCTCTAGTCAGCTTATCTCTTTTTTAGTCCTTTTGATTAAAGTTCTCAATTCATTTAGTATCTTTCTGTTTCTCCCCAGTCCTTCTAAAGTGAAACTACAAAGCGCTGCAGGGAATGCTTGTATTTACCTCCCAATTCTCTTAGCCAGGCTGACTTGAGACCTGCATTCTACCACATCTTAAAAACTTTCCAAGCCTACACTGAGCCTTTTTGCTCTTCCCATGGAGGAAGTGAAGTTCCCTTTCTGCTCTCATCACAGTTTCAGAGCTGTGGTTTGCTGCTGCAGTCCTTCCCTGATGGCCACACCAAGTGAGTAACTGCAGAATTTGGAGTGGCAGCCTCTGCTGTGGCAGGGCTGGGGCAGGGCTGGGAGCTGGCAGCTTGCTGTGCTGTGCCTTTCTCAGTGCACACATTAAACCAGTTGTTCACCCAGCATCTGTCTGAGGCAGGAAGGAAACTGGATGGGTGTTCAGCTGGAATTCTCCTTGGATTTCTCTTGTGTTTTTAAACAAACTCGAGGGAAGCAGCAAAGAGGTGTGCATCCCTGCTTGGTTTAATTTGGGCTTTCATTGTTATTCGGAAATACCATTTTTCTCTCTTCCAAGGCAACATCCTGTTTTGCAGCCTAGATGTGCTCCTACTCACCACATCAATACCAGTGAGTTCATCTTTCCATTTTCACCCAAGTTGCTTAGTAACAGAAGATGAGGGGAAAGCGTGTCCAGACTGCACTGCAATGTCTCATCTTCAGGTTCATTGGAAAAGATGGACTAATGGACCACCAATGTGAAAATGCTGCTCACATTTGAATCACTGGATCCATCTGATATTCCTCAAGGAGCTTTTAGAAGAGTATTTTTGTCATATTTCTTTTCAACACATATATTTTTATGTGCATGCCCTTTGACTATGCCACATCTAAGAAATAATAAAGCATTCTCTCATTTTATTTTCTTCACAGGGCACTCTGGCTGCTTTGGTAAATACTCAGGATGAGAGTTTCTGTATTTTGGGCAGCCACACTTTGAATCATTTTATAGCATCATTTTGAAAGTGAACTTACAGTCCATTAAAAGGACAGGCAATCTCAAGACTTCTTAATAGTGTGAAGCTGAGCTTAATAAAGATACAGCCTCATGGATGAGTTCCTCCACGATGATCCTGAGAATGATCTCCACTCCCACAGTGACTGTATTACATCCTTCCAAAGCAGTTCTGCATTAAGGAACTGTCCAGCTGGGATTTTCAAGTCTTCAGCTCTGGTCTAACTCTACATCTCCTGAAGGCAAACAGCACAAGCACAGAGCTCCCAAAATCTACAACAAGATCTTTACTTATGTTTCAATAAATGTTTCTATCCAAAACCCCCGAAACTAACCAAAACCCAAACCAGACACACACACAAAAATAAATCTCAAAAAAACTCCAACAAATAAGGAAAAGTCATGCAGAAAGGTCGACAGAAATCATTCTTGATCACCAGTCTCCAGACCTGATTTGGGATAGAGTCAGCTCAGGATTCATCAGCAATCAAAGATTAATTTCTCATCCATGTCCTTCCCTTTGATCTTGCACTAAGGAAAGAATTTCTCCTCTAATTTCTATCTTTACTTACATTTATTCCCTACAGAAACAGCTCTTTTTCTAGAATTCTGTCTCACTGCATCCAAAGCCAAGAGCAGCAGCATCAGAGCCACAAACCAATGGAGGAGCTGCTTCCTTTTAATCCTGCTAGGTCCAGGGAAAAGGGGGAATAAAGCCCAGGAGTGCTGTGCTGCTTTTGACTGCAATAAAGTTAATTTCTTCAGAGCAGCCATTATGGGGCTGTGTCCTGGGTTTGTGCTGGAAACAGAGCTGATAACTCAGGGATGCTTTTGCTATCCCTGAGCAGCACAGAGCCAGGGCTGGGGGTGCCCAGGGGGGCTGGGGGTGCCCAGGGGGGCTGGGGGGACACAGCCAGCTCAGCTGGCCCCCAGTGACATCCCAGACCTTGTGGAGTCAGGGCCAGCACATAAAGCTGGGGAAGGAGAAGGAGGAGTGGGGCAGTTGGGATTGATGGTGCCATCACTGACCAAGTCACTGCTGCACAGGAGGGAGCCCTGATCTCCAGCTCTGCACTGCAGGGAAAGCACTGCAGGTAAAGCACTGCAGGTAAAGCAGAGCAGGTAAATCAGTGCAGGTAAAGCACAGCAGGTAAAGAACTGCAGGTAAAGCAGTGCAGGTAAAGCAGAGCAGGTAAAGCAGAGCAGGTAAAGCAGTGCAGGTAAAGCACTGCAGGTAAAGCACAGCAGGTAAAGCACAACAGGTAAAGCAGAGCAGGTAAAGCACTGCAGGTAAATCAGTGCAGGTAAAGCACAGCAGGTAAAGCACAACAGGTAAAGCACTGCAGGTAAAGCAGAGCAGGTAAATCAGTGCAGGTAAAGCACAGCAGGTAAAGAACTGCAGGTAAAGCACAGCAGGTAAAGCACTGCAGGTAAAGCAGAGCAGGTAAAGCAGTGCAGGTAAAGCACTGCAGGTAAAGCACAGCAGGTAAAGCAGAGCAGGTAAATCAGTGCAGGTAAAGCACAGCAGGTAAAGCAGAGCAGGTAAATCAGTGCAGGTAAAGCACTGCAGGTAAAGCACTGCAGGTAAAGCACTGCAGGTAAAGCAGAGCAGGTAAAGCACAGCAGGTAAATCAGTGCAGGTAAAGCAGAGCAGGTAAAGCACTGCAGGTAAAGCAGAGCTGGTAAATCAGTGCAGGTAAAGCAGAGCAGGTAAAGCACTGCAGGTAAAGCACTGCAGGTAAAGCAGAGCAGGTAAAGCACAGCAGGTAAATCAGTGCAGGTAAAGCAGAGCAGGTAAAGCACTGCAGGTAAAGCAGAGCAGGTAAATCAGTGCAGGTAAAGCAGAGCAGGTAAAGCACTGCAGGTAAAGCACTGCAGGTAAATCATAGTAGGTAAAGCAGTGCAGGTAAAGCACTGCAGGTAAAGCAGAGCAGGTAAAGCAGAGCAGGTAAAGCACAGCAGGTAAAGCAGAGCAGGTAAAGCACAGCAGGTAAAGCAGAGCAGGTAAAGCAGAGCAGGTAAAGCACTGCAGGTAAAGCACTGCAGGTAAAGCAGAGCAGGTAAAGCACTGCAGGTAAAGCAGAGCAGGTAAAGCAGAGCAGGTAAAGCAGAGCAGATAAAGCACAGCAGGTAAAGCAGCTGCAGGTAAAGCAGCTGCAGGTAAAGCAGAGCAGGTAAAACAGAGCAGGTAAAGAACTGAAGGTAAAAACTGCAGGTAAAGGAGCTGCAGGTAAAGGAGCTCCTGGTAAAGCACTGAAGGCAAAGGAGCTCCAGGTAAAGCAGAGCATGTAAAGCACTGAAGGTAAAGGAGCTGCAGGTAAAGCAATGCAGGTGAAGGAGCTCCAGGTAAAGCAGCTGCAGGTAAATAAACTCCAGGTAAAGCACTGCAGGTGAAGCACTGCAGGTAAAGGAGCTCCAGGTAAAGGAGCTCCAGGTAAAGCACTGCAGGTAAAGGACTCCAGGTAAAGGAGATCCAGGTAAAGCACTGAAGGTGAAGGAACTCCAGGTAGAGCAGCTGCTCTCTGGGGCTCCCTGTGTGGGTGCAGGGGGGCAGTGGAAGGCTCAGCCCACACTGGGGTTGCTTTGTGATGCTGCTGTGTGAACAACCCCTGCTGGTTCTTCCTGATCCTTAGCTTGTCATGGAAAGCTTACACAGATGAAAGTGGCTGATGGGAATAAATACTGAATATATGCTGGGGTGTATGAGATGTGTACCTGCTACAAACACAGCTTTTCATTTGTCTGCTAACAGTGAATAATAAGCAGCACTTTTAGAAGATGAGTGCTGGGTTCAGTGTTGGATATATTTTTGTTTTGAAAAGCAGAAATATGCCTGTATATCATTACAGGATACTCCAGGTCTGTGTGAGACTACCTCTTGATCATTAGTTTGTTCTTTATTTCTGTGTTTGAATCTGAAGAGAAAATGTGTTTCTGCTCCACAGCACTACTTATTCAACGTCCTCAAATCCCCAAGGCAAAGAGTTTGGTTAGACACAAGCTGGCAGAGTACAGACCGTAATTATACTGAAAGGGAACCTTTTTAAAATTCAAGATTGAAAAAAAAATAAGGTGATTTGAAATACACAGTTTGACTAAGAACTTAGAAATGGATGGTCAGGATCTTACAGGAATATCTTTAAATACTTAAGGGTGCATTATGTAAGCCCTTGAATTATGCATTTATCATTGCTCCCAACCTCAGTATTGTAACAGAAAAGAAGTGTGATAACAAATGACTCCTATAAATCTTAGCAAACAGTTGATTCTTCTGTTGCATGTTTACCTCTGGAGTGTTCTAAAATTCTTTAAAAACTACAGCCACTACTGTGTTGCAGAGTGATAATTGTTTTATCTGTGTTGAGAATACAGGACTGGTTTTATTTGATAAATACATCCAAATTTGGCCCTGTGAAGAATTTTTCTGATCTACCACTGAAACTTAGTCATCCCCAAAAATCAAACACCCTTCAATGCACAGCTACAGACAGAACAGGAACAGAACATACTGAAAATAGGTGAAAGCAAAAGGAGCGAAGATATTAATGCCATACAAAAATAGCTGCAGCCTGTACTTTCTGCTTCACCAAAAAGTCTCAGAGATTCTGAAGTGTCTAAACAGCCCCCTAGGAACAGAAACATCTGCCCAGGTGAGGCAGCCCCGTGGCCCAGGCTGAGAGAGGAGCAGCTCTGGAGCAGCTCTGCCTCCTCCTCCTCCTCCTCCATCAGCACCCTGCACTGCAGGATCCCCAGCACAGCCACAGGAGTAATAGAAAGAACTAGACCATGTCCCAAAGGAATGGAATGAAAGGGAAAGAAATAAAATTCTACTGCAAATACTTTCAGATTTTCTGTGTTTTCCCCCGATCTTCTCGTTTTTAACAAGGGAGGTTCCCTTCTTGCCTTGTGTGCTTTGTAAATAGCAGCAGCCATTATTTATTCAACATATTTGCCTTTTGTAACGTTGGCTTTAATTTTTAAAACTCACACTGATATTCCTTTTCAATAGTGTTGTGTGCAGGGGCTATATCTGTTTGTATTTATTCATTAGCACGTTGCTAATTAAATACGTGTTTCATTAAACTTGTTTAAAACAAAAAAAAAAAAAAAACAACAAACCAGGAGAAGTTGAGAAGAGTGAACACGCTGAAGTGCAACACCCCTAGGCTCTGAAAAAGCTTCCAGAGATGAGTTGTTAAAAGTAATGTGGGCAGCAGGAGTGTCAAAAGCATCTAATGTTTGCTGCACAGCGCCGAGTTTAAACAAAACGCGTGTGCTAAAGGTAGCAGGTAAAGTTGACATGTATCTGTCTGCTTAGAATATTCATGCCTGGAATCAAAGCACTTCAGTTGCTTTTCCTCTAGCTGCTCCCCTGGCTGGCTTTTTGCCACATGCATTATTTTCTTAGAAGATTCCTTTGCAGAGCAGAGCAGAGATACCTCACGCATAAATGAGCAGAGAGCGCTGGCAGCTTTGCCTGCTGAATGCTGAGGAATTGCTCCTCTTCAGAGCCCAAACCCTGCCCAGCTCTTTGGATGCTCCTGGGTGCTCAGTGCTGCCCTGTGAAGCTGTGCTCTGTGTTCTGTACCCTTGGTGTCCCTGCAGCATCCTCTGCATCTCCTGCAGCTCCAAGGGCACAGGTGCGAGCTGCAGGCACAGACCTGCAGGGCTTTGGCCAGCTCCTCATCCTGTGCTGCCTGAAGTTCTCCTGAGCTTTTCTGCAGAGCTGTGCCATTCAAGGCAACACCCACTGCTGCCTTCAGCATTCAGCAGAGCAGCCTGACAGCCAGCAGGGACGAGTTCCAGGAAAAGGGAATTTGCTCCTCTGAATCCCAGCTAGCACTGAGCTCTGCTGCCAGCACCACCACAACAGCCTGGGAGCTTGTCAGGCCAGACACATGGGGAACTACTAAAGACAAACTGTTCTGAGAGTGGCTGATCACAGAAACAGGATAGTTGGGAACATAGCCCAGGTATGGAACATAGCCCAGGCTAGAGAATACATCCCTGGTAAAGAACATAGCCCAGGTATGGAACATAGCCCAGGCTAGAGAATACATCCCTGGTAAAGAACATAGCCCAGGTATGGAACATATCCCAGGTATGAAACATATCCCAGGCTAGAGAATATATCCCTGGTAAAGAACATATTCCAGGTATGGAACATATCCCGGGTATAGAACATAGCCCAGGTATGGAACATAGCCCAGGCTAGAGAATACATCCCTGGTAAAGAACATAGCCCAGGTATGGAACATAGCCCAGGTACAGAACGTATCTCAAATAGGGAAAATACCCCAGGCATGGAACACATCCCAAACAGGTAACATATCCCAGGTATAGAACATATTCCAAACAGGGAAAATACTCCAGGTACAGAAAATATCCCAGGTTAGGCAACATATCCCAAACAGAGAACATATCCCAGGTACAGAACATATCCCAGGTTAAAAAATATATCCCAGGTAGAGAAACATATCCCAGGTACAGAATATATCCCAGGTTAGAGAATATATACCAGGCAGAGAACATATCCCAGGATAAAAAACATACCCCAGGTAGAGAAACATATGCCAGGTACAGAATATATCCCAGGTAGAGAACATATCCCAGATTAGGGAATATATCCCAGGTAGGGAACATATCCCAGGTCAGAGAAACTATCCCAAACTGGGAATATATCCCAGGCTATGGAACATCTCCCAAACAGGGAACATACCAGGTACAGAACATACCCCAGAATATTAAGGCTCAGCTACAAAGGCTCCTTTTTTATCCCTTGGGAGGCAGACTGGGGAAGCAAGGCTGTGAGTGGCACAGAGAGAATCCCAGCAGGCTGGAGCTCACGAGCTACAACACAAACTCAGTGTACCAGAGATCTGCAGGAACATTACAGCAGCCTGGAGGTCTTGCACATAAAATGAAAGTATATTTCAGGGGAAATCACTGGTTTATGCAAAACAAAAGGATAGGCAGATGAGAAATATTTTCTGAAGGAACATTTGGTATTCATTTGCTGTGACTACTCGTGGACAGATCTGATGATGGTGGACACAGAGGGAATGACCTGGGTGCCAGATGAAGTGAAATTGTACTAGCTGTAAAAATGTGCTTGTTAGAAGGAATAATGACAGCTTCAAGAAAACAGAAATAAAAGGTAAGTTTTAATAAAAGGTGTAGGGCATGAAGTGAATCTGTTACAAAGGATTTCAAAAAGCAGTTTTAACAGTCTCAGCATATGTGAAGAAGGAGCTTGCAAGGGTACCGTACATGATAATATGTACAGAGAGCAAGGAATGATAAACAGAAGAAAGATCAAGAGTGTGCAGAACAGACAGAGTGAGGAATGGCACAGAACAAAAGGTTTGGAGATAAACTGCTATGGAGCAGATGCAGAACACAAAGTGCAAGAATGACACTCAGCTCCACTGTCACAGCTGCACTGGCAGATGGAAAAATACAAATAAGATATAAAACAATGCTCCAAGATCCATAAGGTGTCTGTTCCATGGTTGCAATAGTCCTAAATGCACTGGCTCACTTCTCAAAAAGAATCAGTATTTAATCTCTAAGTATTTAAATACAATATGTTCTGTGAACAGACAGCAGCTTCTCACACATGAATTTGCTCCATTCAGCCACTCACTCCTGACTTGCCCTCAAGGACTTGGACAGCAGGAGGATCCAAGAGAAAAACTGTGTGATAAAAGTTACAGATGATCACACAAACAAGGCATGGCCTGGTCTGTATCTGTAGCAAGCTGATCTCTAAGTACAGCAGTTGGCTGAGACAAAAAAAAAAAAACAAAAACAAAATTGAATTAAAATTTAGGCACATTTAACAACATATGGAGTGTTTTCATTCAACTGGAAGATTAAATTTTTATTATTTTTTCATCAAACTTTAACTATCATCTGGAAGAACTTTTCATTATTTCCTTAGGATATTTAATTCTTTTACAGTAAAATATTAATGTTCAATCATGTATATTTTCCTTCTGTTCCTCATTCTCTCCAGTTTGTGTCCATCTAAATGTTAAAACAACAAAATTAAATTATTTCTTTCTCAGTGTTCAAAGACCATTTCTATGATAAAATAAAATTTATTTACCACTGCATCTTTATTATACATTAATAGACTGGAACAGAAACCTTTCTCAAAGTCCTTAGAATTTACTGCAAGCAGAAAAAAAATAAAAAGGCATTTGATAATGGAGAAGAGTTTAAGTGACACTATTTGGGCTATTGATCAGGGAAAGGTAAAAGACTTGCTGTAAAATCCTGAAGTCAATTGAGTGTCTTTACTGATTCCTCTGGACCTGATTTTCAAGGCAGGATTTCTGGCAGAACTTAATGAAAACAGAGAAGTTACTCAGTAGACAAGAAAGAAAGATCGTTCCAGATATGAACTAATTATCTCAGAGACAGTCAGGATAAGGAAATAAAGGTCATGTTAGGAAGAGGGATGAACAGAGCAAGTGAAATAGCACAACAAAAGGTTGTTAGAAGGAGAAGACAATTTCCAGTGAGGAATCTGGGGAAGGAGCAGGAAAAAAGGGACTGAACTGGGAGTGAGACAATGTCTGCACATCTGCAAAGGAGACTGAGACTGGAGGAGAACAATTAATCCAGAGATTCCAGGGTAAGATAGGAATGGAGCAAAGGAAAACAAGCCATTGCAAATGTCAGTGCCAGCATATTTACAGTGAGGAGTGACTGGATCAGCAGCGTGCAGATAAAGGGGCAGGATGTGGTGATAGCATCAGCTATCAAGATGGCAGCGTTCAGATAGTGACAAAACAGCAACCAGGACTTCAAAGTGATGCTTCAAGAAGCTGCATGACAGGCCAGGAAAAGAGGTGGTTATTCAGGATTTTTCTGAGTATTGACTGTGTCAGTCATGCATGTCAGAGGAGCTGGGAGAGGACCAGAGGCAGAGTAATTTCACTGCAGACACCAGAACTGTCTGTCTCTCATTAGCACCCAGCACAAGTGCCCCCACAACCCAACTGTGAGGGTTTCCCAATTAAGAGCTGAACTGTCTGCTAGAGAAACTGAAGAAATGGCTTCTTAGGGTATTTTTGGGTTCTGTTTGGCTGTGCTAGGGACAGCCTTGAGACTGAGAGGGGAATGAATTAATTCAAACATAAAGTAACTGCTCACAGTGCTAGCACCTGCCCAGCAGTCAGTGCAAATTAATATTCTGCACTTCTTATGTAACTGTGCATGGACAGTTTGGGGAACTCTCTCAACTACTGACACAAACAGCTAAAATCAAACAAAGCCCCTTCCAGCACCATGTAGAATGAACATTTGGATATAAAATCAATACCTGAGGCTTTGAGCCATCCAAACCACGGAGATGCTGGCACTCACTCACCCTGGAACCATGAGGACACAGGCACTTCTCCCATCTGACTAAATTAATCTACTCCTAACATGAATGTTAAAACAATAAAATTATTTGAATGCTACCTGTGCTGACTAGCACATATTTTATAATTCCATTACAGTTTTGAGCTAAAATCTCTCTCTCTCCTTAGTGCTATATATTAAACAAAAAACCCCCACCCAACACTATTATTTGTTTTCAATCCCTGCTAGTAAAGATAATGTTATTCCACTTATTATAATGAAGTTAAGTGCTTCAAAAAGTCCTTCATGTGGCAGCATGGTCTGTGTCCTAAGCTGAAGTGTCCATATCTTGCCACTTCAAAAAGCATTCTCCTTGCTATGGATCACCATTGAAAAACACCCTGGGCTAAAGACCCCTTCTCATTTCCTGAAAAACTGTTCAGCACCCATCTAAACTCACAGAAACATATCTAATGTTTGAGTACAAAGGAAAATGACAACTGCACTAACATGATTTCAGTGCATCTAGTGTTCATAAAGAAATGACAATTTCAAGCTGTCACGCTGCTGAAGAATTCTAAAATTGCTGTTGATGCACCATGTAACCAGAGAACAGGTGCTAGAAATGATTGGAGCAGTTCATATTAAATAGAGACCTTTGGAAAAGGAAGGCACATTCTGCCAGGGAAATTTGGAGAGGTTCAGCTGATAACACATATTTATGAATACTGGCAAGCAATGGCAAAAGAACAGGAGGTAGAAAGAAAAAAAATTCTTGGATGAACACAGTGATATTGCAGCAGAAAAGCAGACTCTTTCTCCACAGAGACATTATTGCCATACACTGTGCAGGACAGTCAAACCTTTAATAATAACAATGACACAGCACGAAAAAGGCTTCCCTCTTGAAAAGAAAAATCAGCAGCTGCAGCTAATGAAAATCCTATTTTCCTAACATTCCCAGTATCTGAAGGACAATCTAGGTGCTTTGGGACACCCCACAGCCATTATCTCACAGAAGGTTAAATGGAGTTACCAACTCCTCAGCAACTTCTCTTTTTACTGAGCTCAACAGCGGAAGGGATCCAGGTGCAGATCCAAAACAAAGATAGCCAAAGGTGTGCAGAAGCTGCTGCAGCCAGCCTGTGAAGCAGTGGGGAGCGTTTGGCAGGTTTTAATCTGGAACTGAGACAGTCCCTTCCAAAGAACCCAGGCAGTTCAATGCCCCTTTTGTGCCTCTCAGTCTCTGGAGCTTCTGCTGATTGTTTGACCAGGCTGCCTTTCCCAGAGCTACTGAAAACTGGGGCTGGGCATGCCAGGGGCTCGTGGGGGGGAAGAGAGAAAAGGAAATCAAAACCAAGCAAGCTCATTCAGCTGTTGGAAGTGGAACTTCAAAGGTTGCTGTGAAGCTCTTCTCCATCCTGTTACCCCCTCCTACAAAACACCTCTGAGGTCTCAGTGGCCTGGAGTGCTCATCCTGCTCCTGCTGACCTCCCTGAACACTGTCCAGAGCTCTCAAAGATGTGATTTGGGGACCACACTTGTGTCACTTTGATCTGTGGCTCTGCATTGGTCAAACAGGGCAGAAAAGCAGCTGCAAGGAGAAACCAAAGAGAATTTCCCCTGTTCTCCTCCTGCCTCAGCCTCCAAGCCCCTCAGACCTTCAGGAGCCAGCAGGTGAGCAGGTGCCACAGGCAGCACCCACCACTGATCTTTATGGGATCTGAAAAAGGCAAAAGCAAACTCACCAGACATCCATCATACACAGCCAGAGCCAGACAGAGCTCTACAGCTCACAGGGGTTATAAATTCCACCCTGACCCCAGTCACCTGCAGTATTTTATTCCTGTGGTTATCCTAGATACAGATGTAAAAAAAACCCTCCTTCTGAAACCCTGACAATATTTGCCTTCAAGACCATTTATTTCAGCTAATTCCAGATTTTAACTATTGCATAAACAAGCAAAATTCTAATATAAAATTTCTCACCTTTATTTCAGTGAATGATTCCTTGATTCTGTACTGTGGGATGGAAGCAGGAAGGGAATGATCAGATACTGTGGCAATGGAAATGCTGATAAAATCTTATCAATTTGGTATTTCAGTCATAGCCTTTAAATAAACCTAGATTTGCATAACTTCTATTCTTCTATCCTTTTGTACATGCAAATAAAACATCAGCATTGGCGAAAAAGAAGCAGGTTGACAAATAAACCCTTGGGGAAGCCAGGTACTGCCAGCTTCTCCTCTGTGCCTGAATATTCCCCTTTCTCACAGCCACAGTGGGCAGCATTTTCCCAAGCCTAAGACACAAAGGTTTAAATCTAGAGAGAATCTAGAGAGGTTTCCAGAGAGATCTAGGTCACAAAATGTGTTTTGAGAGGTTAACCCATGTAAAGCTCCTATAAACTCAAAGCTCCTGGATTTGGACCCATCCTAAATAAGAACAAATTCATCCCTTGCTGTCTTTGAAATTCTAGGCTCTAGGTCAGCAGAAAAGAAGATGTGGTTGAAGCTTTAGGAGGGTAAAGAATAAAAACCCCAATATCAAACATGAAGTGCCTGACAAGAACTTCACCATTGCCTTGTAGCTGATGTGACAGACACAGGGGGTGGAAGCCTTGCATCCAGCAGCCAGATTCTGGTTTTGTCCTGCAGGAAAGGTTTCTGTTCATTCCTGGGCTGTCAGGCTGTGTAGTGAGAGACACCCAATGATCTGCCCTGATCACAAACCATGGAACCCAGCAAAGGCAGGAAAACAAGGTTCTGCTGAGATCACAAACACATCAGTGGGATAAAGACAAAGCAGATCCTGCAGGG
The DNA here is from genome assembly GCF_029582105.1 of Oenanthe melanoleuca. Lineage (NCBI taxonomy): Eukaryota > Metazoa > Chordata > Aves > Passeriformes > Muscicapidae > Oenanthe > Oenanthe melanoleuca. The sequence goes on along the minus strand of NC_079338.1, from coordinate 18,695,092 downwards.
GCAAACAGGGGAGCACAGCAGCCTCAGCAGGATCCCCCACACAGCCCCATGGACTGAGCTCCCTGCTAATTACACGGGGATTTTACTAATGTGCCAAGAGAGGAGTGCAGAGAACCCAATCAGCCTGCTGGGCCTGCTCCTCCCACCTTTCAAAGGCCAAAATGAAGCTGGAAGTAATCTAACATGTCCTGCTCCTGCCCCTCTGTCCCCAGTGACATCTTGGATCCACGTGCTGGACTCAGCAGCTTGGCACAGAACGTCCTTGGCCATGTCTGCACAGCTGGGAGTACATGGAAAAGCATTTAACATTGACCTGTCTGTGCTCCCATTTTAATCAGCTGGAAATCACAGGCTGCCCAGGAAGGGATGCATCTCAAAGTCCTACCTGTGAGCATGGATGGGCCAAAATTTAAATGGGAACAAGCAGCAGCAATGACTTCAGTGCTGTCCTACAAAGTGCTCCATTCTCCCAAAGGAGGTGGGATGCTCTCCTTGACCAGTGCAGGTGAAGGGAAGGACAAGGATGTGGCAGGAAGGTCTCACAGATGTGTATCTATAGCAGAAAGATCTTTGAATGTAGAATCTGAAGGAGGAATAGAAATGATAGCAAGTTTTGATATAGAAGAAAAGAATTGCTGAGTGAGTTTTACTGGGTAACTAAGAAGGCAAAGAGCAGGTGAGTTGGAAAGGCTTTTATGACTCTGAGCAAAGGATAAATCCACCTTGAACAAAAGATGTTTTTACCAAGCAAAAAGATTTTCACAGACAAACAAAAATGCCATGTTGCAAGTAGAGAAAAGATCTCAGAATTTTCCACTGCAAGAAAACTGAAAAACAACTTCCAGCTTCAGCTGTAACACACTAACTTTTGGTGGTTGGAAAATAATAACATGAATATGGAAATGTTAGTAATGATGGGCTGTGGGTAGTAGCAAAGGTGTGGATTGGTTGTTATGCAATAAGATGCACAGCAGAGAAGGAAATCTAATGCTTTGTGACATGAATAGAAGGGAGCCTCAGGACCCATCAGGACCCCCAGCTGCTGGAACCTCATCTAACAATTAACAGCATCTGGAGTCTCCATCTCTCTGTCCAGCCCTTACAGAGACACCTGAGGAAGTGCAGGGCTGTGCAGAGGGGCAGAGGGGAGAGTTTCAAGATAAATCCTGACTTAAGCAAAGGTTTCTTTCCTTAAGCATGACTTTTTCCTTTCAAGTAAGTCTCTAAACTTTCTTTGCCACAAGCTTCCCCTCACTCCCTTTATATGTGGCGCAGGTTTTCGTTTCCTGCTGAATTCACACTTTTTGTTTGCTTATATATTTCAAGATCTCAATCAATCATGTTGTCAAAACAGTCTTTTTGTATCATCTACCTAGCAGCACTTGTCATTAGAGATGTTTAAAGCTCCAGTGCTGTAAAGAGTCTGATTTACGCTCTGACATCTCCCACACTGAGCTTATTATAGTCATGTATAAACTGCCCTTTCACAAGCTTTAATTAGGAAATAACAAATGGTTTGGGAGCATGCTGTTAGGCAGCTTATTCTTTCTAAATTCAGTATTTCCACTCTACTCTACCGATCACAATGTCGTGCTATGCAACAATCATGTTGATTTCTAAATTTTTACTTTAACATTTAAATCTCTTTGTGACCTTTTCTCTTCTCCTCCATCTCCTCCTCCTCAAACACATTTTCCAGTTCCTTGAATTGTTCTAGATGCAATATTTCTGAGCTGAAACAGGAACAAACTAAAAATAAGCGCTGCACCATCAGAAAACATTTATTTTATTAAAGGCCCACTGGAGAGGTGGCTTTCCTGGCAACACACACCATACCCTCTGCATTCTAATACACCACTACAGCCCCACCACTTCACTAGGATTTAATAAAACTGAGATGAATTATATTCTTAGGTGGCTTGGAGTCACAAATTCCAGGCAGGGTTATATAGTTCAATTAACTAGTCCCCACATTGCCAGAGCTTATTTTATACAGTAAAATTAACACTGGGGAAATGCATCTGCAGCAGTTGCTGCAGACCATGGTGTTCTATCAAACATGGAGAGATAATCACAGACCCCAAAGTGAAAGGGGAGGAAGTTCTAGAGGTTGAGCATGAAACAATATTTCAGATGTGCATCTTGCTTGCAAAAGTTTGTTTTCCATGCCTATAAATGGAATAGTTTATTTAGGGAAGATGCTGATTTGAACCTCACTGACACAGCCAGTCCTGCCCTACCTGTTTACTTCCCAAAATAATGTGTTTGGGTATTTATGAGGCAAAGTCCCACCTGCATCACTCACTCTGCAGCAAAGACTTCTGAGCAGATTCATCACTACAACTGCCTAAGGATTATTCTACTCCAAGTCCTGTCTCACTGCACAGCACCAATGGCAGCAACAAAAAGCCCAGAAGGGCTCAGGATGTTTCTGTGACTTTTTGGCTGCCATTTCCCCCTGAGAGCTGCTTGTTGCTCAGGGAGGTGGTGCCCTTCCTCTCCAGCACCAGCTCAGATTTTTCAAGACACTCTTCCAGTTGTTTGGGTGCCAGATTTGGCCCAAATGCCTTTTCCTGATGATTTCCCAGCCTCTGGTTTTGTCTCCTGTGAGAGGAGCTCCTGCACAGCCTGGAGCCCAAACAAACACCTGGGAAGGGCTGCTGGAGAAACAGCAGGAGTTGGGATGTTCAGAGCTCAGACCCAGCCCAGACTGGAATCAGCACACACACACTCACAGAGACCTCAGCAGCAAGGGGCACAGAGGGAAGGAGGAATATTTAGGTTCCCATGGTGTGTTTTACAGAGAGATTCACACCTAAAAAGCAAATCACTGGTTCCTCATCCCTGGGAGGCTCCAGGCTGCACAACTGGGATGGGATCAATCCCTCCAGGCTGAATTATCCCACAGCACAAGGTCCCTTCCAGGTTCTTCCAGCCCAAACAATTCCATGATTTGATTTCCTTGCTCTGCTCCAGTGGGATGGGATCAATCTCTCTAAGCTGAATTATCCCACAGCACGAGGTCCCTTCCAGGTCCTTCCAACCCAGAAAATTCCATAATTTGATTCTCCTGCTCAGACAAACACACAAGCAGCACTTGCTTTGCCAGTGCCTGGCAATGTGGAATATTCCCCTGCTTGGGAACTCCCCTGTTTTCCCCCAGGAAAACAAATCTTGGGGGCTGCTCAGAAAGCCTGGATCTGTACAGACAATTTGAGAGATTTTTTTTTTTCCTGTGATTTTCAGAGAATAAAAAATACATATATACAGAAATACTACTCTGATACTTCATTACACCCAGCACACAGCACTTGATAATGCACAAATATGGATTTATTTGACACATGAAGATAGATGCATCATTATAAAAGGGGTGCACTGGAGTGCACTGGTGATCAAACTAAGCCCAACCTGTTGAAAATTGTATTTCCACTTTATTAACTCCAATCATTCATCAACTTGCAGAGAAATTCTTGCTCAAACAACATCTTTCTCAAAGGGTGCTTTGGGGAACAGAATACATAGCTTGTTTTAAAAACTGATATATTTTGTTTTAATAAAATGTTTGGCTTTGAGTACACAGACTGATACACTCTGTCAAAATGTGTTAGATCCCCAGATAACTGCATAACACCAGAGTATTCTCTGACACGTTTTTGAAGTCTATTTTTACTTAGTTTTGTCTATTATTTTATTTATGTTCGGCGCTAGGCTTTATTTTTATTTATCTGCATTTGCTCCTTTCAAAGTTTAGTCCTGGCATTTCATCTCTAAGCTCTGTGTACTTTTGGTGTGCTCAGGGGGAAACTGCTGGGACTGGGATGAGCAAAGTTTGTCCTGGCTGCTGCCTCCCTCAGGCTATGGATCTAAAATGGAATTAGGCTGAGGCAGGGCCAAACAGGGAATTCTCCTCTGTCCAGGAATGGGTTTACACTCCAGACAGGAAAAACTAATTTCCAGTTCTTCCAGATCTGACTCAAACTCTCATTTACTTGCAGGGCCTGCTATAAACCCTGGCAAGGTGTTATTATCCTACATAAAATAAATGTGAGGGTGAATTAGCCTATATCAAAACAAGCAAGTGAAACTAAATTATTTGTGTCCAAAGTTGCAAGGAATAAAAAGAATATAATTCTAAAATTCCAGTAAATAACTGATTAATTAGCATTCTTTATAATCTCTCTGCTCTGCTGAACATTTTGCCAGATTGAGTTTCCCAAGGCAAAAATGCAGTTCTAGTTTATAAATAATTTCCTGAGTCCACAGGAACACCTCTACAGAACTTACAGGCAATAAACAATCTCACAGACATCTGAAATATCCTTCCTTTTTTTACCACAGGAGTTTTTTTCCTCCACACTGTTTTTGCAGACAGACTCTGAATATGATCATCTCCTGAGTATTTGCTCACCCCTCCTTTCAGCACTTATGCTGTTTTAGCAGGGAGATTTATATACCAGCAGCAAAATACCTTTCAAAGTCCAGCAGGTAAAATTTGGTACCATTTGGAAGGATCCATCTGATCAATTTACAGCCACAAATGGCCAAATCCTGAATGTTGAGACTATTATATGAAATCCAAGGCAAACATAAAAAACTCAGGGGGAGCTCAGAGTGCTCAGATGCACCTTAGTGAGAGACACAATTTAACCCAAATATATCACTTGTAAACTTTTATATCATTCTCTGTAAGGTTATTCCAGTAATCTGCATTGAGAAATCCCTGTTCTTCATGTGCAAATGAGCAGAAGAATTGAAGACAAGTTTCCCTTCTATTCCATTCTCATGCCCATCTGCTTCTTCCCATCCAGAATCCATCCTCAGCTCCTCAAAACCCCTTTGTCACAGGTGAACAATGCTGGTATTTCTGCTGGGTGTTGCAGGAATAGCACATCTTCCCTGTGAATGGCTGCAGAGCTCAACAACCCTAAATTAAGTTTCTGTGTGTAGTGGAGGTGCCTGGATTGCACAGCAGCTGCACCTCTGCTCCTCCCCAAGGCACACAATGTACCACGGATGGAATGCCTGCACTAAATAATTCTGGTATTTGTACTAATATTCTCTACAGGAGATGCAGAGTTTAGTGTGAAATTCATCTGAAAAGCAGCTTTTCAAAGAGAGGAGCTGTCTGCCTTTCAGTGCATGTGAGGTAAAGAACAGATGCACAAACCCATTCCCTCTGTGGGTGCTTTTCTGCTAGCAAAAATTCCTTCCAGGAATTCAATTTTCTGAGAGGCAGTAAAAGCACAGAGAGGCCTAGAACCTGAAAGAGAGCACCAAAATAGGGTGAAGCCTCCAAAAACACTGAAAATTTCATGGATTCCAATAAAGAGAGGGAAGGAAGCAGGGATATTGCCCTTTGTTTCCTTGCCTCATTTCTCTGCTCTGCAGTCTGGAGCAGCAGTGTGGATACTCCTAATTAGAGCTGGAAGCCTTCGTGGGGAGGAAGAGCTGAGCCAGAGTCTGAAAGGCTGAACAGCCCCGAGAAGCCCAGGCTGGAGATGTGAGCTCTGCTCTGCCCAGGGACAGCAGCACCACGGAGCAGTGACAAGGAGATCAAGTTAACAAGACCTGCTGGGAGGAATTTGCTGCAAACAAAAGGGCAGATGGCTCTTCCTGGTTCCAGTGTGTTCTGTGTTGACTTTATGAGCTTTTCCCTCTCTCCAAACAAAAAAAAAAAAAAAAAAAAAAGCACAGGAATCTTGGTGGGCAGCGTAAGGAAATCATGGAGAAGTTGAGTAGCAGCAGAAGGGCTGATGGCTGAGAGGAGCAGAGCCAGAATCCCACAGGAGTGACAAACAAGCAGAGGGAACCAGAGGAAGGCCCTGCAATGTCAGGATGCTGAGAGCAGGATGATTACAGAGCCCATCATTCCTGATAAACAGCCCCCTGGAAATAAAGCTCTAATGCCTCACTGGACAGAGCTGAGCAAACAGGTCAAATGTCTGTTCTGCAGCACTGGGGAGGGGCTGTGACTCTGCTGCTCTCTGTCCTTTTGGGTTGGGATCCTCTTTGGCTCCTGCTGTGCTCGTGGGGATTGAACAGGAGAAACTGGCAGGGCCATGGAGCCTCAGCAATGTGTGATGCCTCCTCCCAAAGTGGATTATTGACAGGAGTCATTCCTGATGGGAATTTACCCCCTGAACAAGGAGCACAGTCCTGAGACCCCTAATTAGCCAAATACACTCACTAAATTATCCAAAGCCAGAGAAGAGCTCAGCACTGTTGTGAGTTAGGACTTGCAATCTATTTATCCTGCCAAAGTGACACATTCCTAAAGCTCTTACACTCACTGAACTCTGCTGGTTTTCAAGGGGTTTCTGTGATACTCCAGCTGCAGCAGGTAAGATTTATAAAAGCACACAATATTTTATGTCACACCTTTCATCCCAAGATATTTCAAAATCTTAAATTAAATTATTAAAATAATTTATTACAGCTCTGTAGTGCAGCTTTACTCTATGGTGGGATGAACTAACCATTATTTCAAAGACCACAGCACACCAGGTTTGCAAAAAAAAAAGGAAAAATCCTGAAGTGACTGTTAACCTAAATGCAGATTAATATCAACAGCAAATCACTTGGGTACTTCTTTCAGGATTGACTAAGGAAGTCTGAAATAATTTCTCACAGGCTGCTAAATGCCAGTTAGCAGGGGACCTTTTCCTTATTTGTTTGTCTTCTTTATGAAGAAAGACTTCTGCCTACCTGAGCTAGACCCAGAACTGTCAGCTGCTCCCCAGTTCCTGCATAAACCACTGAGGTGTCCAGACCCGGAGAATTATTTGAAATTAATATCTGAAACCATCTGGTCAAGAAAAATATACAGAAGCTTGAAAAAAAACAAACCAACTGGCAGGAGACAGAGGCATAATTATTTCAATTTGAGCATCCACACAGAGGCAATGCTGAGGCAGGACCAGGGGAAGCAAGAATTTAATTTCTCTGCTCCAAACTTTCTGCCAGTCTGGAAGAATAACTGCGACTGCAAACGCTCTCAGCTGAAACCTCAACGCTCCAAATGGGCCTGCAAATCTCATTCCTGCATGGTTTGGAAGTTGTTTAGCTCTGAATCAGCAGTCTGAAAGTGTGTTTAAACACTGCAGGTAACCATTTCCCATGGAACAAACAGGGAGGAAATCAGGTTATGGCGAGGGCACCCAGCAGGGCTCTGCCACTGTCTGCTCTGTGTCACTGCAAACTGATTCCTTTCAGAAAGACACTGGGGGAGAAGGGAACAGATTGTGGGAAACATGTTCTGCATGCAGGAAGGAGCCAGGAGATGGAATGCTGGATACCCTGAGATAATTATGCACAGGGAAGAAGAGAAGGATCAGACAGGGTAGCAGCAGAATAACAATATTTCAGGAGATGGGAGCTGCACCAAGCAGGCAGCACAAGGCAGATAATAGATGAGCATCCTCTCCCACTCTGTGCTCACTTACTAATTCATGGAAAATAACTGCCACACTGCAAGTTTCTGATGGTTTATCATTGTTCAGGCCACTAAAACTGCTGGTTTTGCCAACCACTGAGTTATGAACTAAACAAGAAACATGCTACAGAGAACTGTAAATGTTTATGCATTAAATTTAAAAAAAAAATACTTCCAGACATACTAAAAAAAAATGGATTATGACAGCTGGAAAATTGAGCAAAGGTTGCTGTAATAAGCACAAAAAAAATTCCTAGCTAGAAAAATGCTAAGTAGGCACAAATCTGAGCTGTGGGCAGCCCAAAACTTCTCTGTTTGTGACCTTCACTCCACGGGGGCTGTAAGGAACAAAAATCTCCCTGGGTACCTCACACCCACAAAAATCTGAGAGCACTCAAAGGAGCATGGGATGGAAATGGGGTTCATAGACAAAATATCAAGATTTGGATGGATTTCAACTGGTTCTACCAAGGGTCTGGCAGAACATAAAACATTTAATCTATCAAAAGAGTTGATCACTTTAGTGATTAATGGAAGACAATGATACTTTAAGTGGGAATTTTTGTTATTTTGTGGTTTTGTACTGTGGAGTCACTAAAGGGGCTACAAAAGTGATGCACAGCCAAGAGAAATGACCCACCAGAAAACAAATCTGATTCTTCTCCATTTTCAAATCCACTTGGTTATTGGTAATTTCAAATTTCAACTCTTCATGAATTTCTTTTTTAGGAGAGAGAATGTAAGTAGAGAAGAGAGGCTGAAAATATCTATTGGCAAAATGGCTCAGGGAAACAAGAGATACTGGCAAACAGAAAACAATATGTATACCTGGGCCAGGTGAGGACTGAGTATCCCTTTTCCTTTCCTGCATATGCACAAGAAAAAAATAAGAAAAATCTTTTAAACTGACTCATTCTTGAAACAAACATAAGGTTTCCATGAGCAGTAAAATTCTAGTCAAAGAAGTTCTTGAACCTTAAAACAGATAACCTCTTCCTGTTTTAAATAATAAGCCCATGGCAAGGTCTGAGCCTTTGTTTGTTTTCTTCTGAATCTGCTGCTTCCATTCCAAAACCTTTATAAGCAGAGCAACAGCACAAACCAAGCAGTGGTGCCAGGACTATCTCCAGCATGCAGCCTATCAAGGAAATCAACCCTAAATTTAGAATATGACAGAGCAACAGCCTTGATTTTGCTTGGTTTAAGCTTTTGCTTCAGGAAAAAGGAAAAGGAACATTGCACAAGTCATCACTAGACAAGACTCTGAGATTCTTCCTCCCAGTTCACAAATTCAAATTATCTAAAGAGCATGAAGGCAAGGTCAAATAAAATCTAAAGAGAACACTGTGGAGCAGCAGGGAATGGCAGCTGCCCAAACCCACCTGACCTGCAGGTCCCCATCCCATCACCCAAAACCAGAGAAATTGGGTGCTGGGACTGTGGAATGGGAGAGGGAAGGGGTGACAGCAGCAGGAGCAAGGAACACAAATCACAGGGCACAAATCACAGATTTCAAAACTGGAAAGGTCTCAGGACTAATGAAGTGAGAGCAAACAGGAGCTCTCTGCATTGCTGCAAAAGCAGTCAACAAAATTAGGGAGCAAATGAAACACTCTGGAATGGCTGGTAATTACCAGGGCTTACAAATGAGAAGTGTGATACTCAATCACAGAAAGCAGCAGCAGAAGAAGCCCAGATATTGTAATTGCAGGAAAAGATAATCATGTGTATAATAAAGTAACAAAGAAAATTGTGGTAACCAGGAGATCAGAAAGGATTCTGCAAGGGATAATACAAAAGAGGGAGTAATACAGAATAATTTCAGAGACCAAAATGAGGAAGCTGGGGAGAAAGAATGGTGAGGGAGTAGGAGGGATTTTATAACATGCTGGATGGAGTTGGTTTTTTCTATTTTAAAGACCAAGCTAATTAGACACTGAATAGTCATCTGGAACAAAGGTTAAGCATCAGCTGTTAAGACAGGAGAGAGCACTCAAGGTGAACCTATCACACATTTCAAAGCTGCAGTAAAAAATAAAAAGAAGATGATGGAAGGCTGGCTTAAAATTTTAGGGACAGAAATTGCAGATGAAGTGACAATTTCTCCTGTGGTTTTGTTATTGTTGGGAACAAGTGGTGTGCATACAAATGGTGAAATGTGTTTTTTCATGCACTTTTAGAAAGAATGTATCATGGTGCAGTAGCTTACAGTTAATGGAAATATTGTAATTATTGAATATATGTGAAAATAACATCGAGACAAGCCAGAAGACTTTTTTCTATTTAAAATTTACTTGGTTTGCTTTTCTGCCTGTTAAGACATGATTCCTGGAAAAGTGATTGCAACCAAATATTGATGCTAATGCAGAGCAGGACCTGCATGCCTCAGCTCCAAAGCTGAAGGGGAAATGGATCCTACATGAGAAATAATTACTCTGGGTAGCACCTCACCCCATACACCACAATCCTTTGGTTTGAAGTCATTATTCTTCCAAACCTGGAAAATTTGGCTCTTTGTGTGAGTCTGGGTGTGCTGAAGAATCTCAGTCCTGTGAAACACCAGGGACAAAACTGAGCTCAAACATTTCCCACCCCAGCCCTGCTCAGGCTTTGGGCAGAGTCATTTTGGAAAAAGTGTTTTTGTCAACCTCTACAGCCTCACTGCTCTGTCTTGGGCTCATTCCTGGTACCCACAGCAGGGCTGCCTCACTCCTTTTTATCCCTTTTGCTCAAATACAACAGCATCCAATGAACTTATACTGTATGTATTTATTAGAAACATCTGCTCTTCTAAAACCCTATAAAGACTTTCAAAGTATCCTATAAAAATAAGTAAAAGCACCATCAAATTCATGGGGATTTTCTGTATGTTTTAAATTTTTTTCAATATTTTTCCTAAGGAATCATTTTACTAAGTGTAAAAGAAATCTGTGTATAAATAATTCATTTTATCTGAACACATATTGGTCATTGAAATGCAACTTATCTTTATTTTGAGAGCCTAAATGGACTTCAGATGTTCTTTTTTTGATATGCTGTAAGGTGATACATTTCTGCTACAAGAATTATGGACTCTGCATTTCTCACTACATGTTTATATTTTGTATCTTTTTTCCCTAGGAATATTTAATGAGATTTTTTTTGGGTTTGTTTTCTTGTTGTGTTGTGTCTGGGGTTTTTTTTAAGTGGGAGTTATATTTTATAGTGCCATAGAGAAATCCAGGCTAGATGCAGACTGGAGCAGTGGGTGATGCAAACTCCTGTTCAGAGCAGAGCCATGGGATCACCCAGATCACCAGCACTTCACCCACTCATGCCATGAAAACCCCCAGGATGGAGCCAATCCAGCCTCTCTGCACAGCCTGCTTCTGTCTGACTGTTCCAGGAGTGAAAAAAAATAAAAAAAGAAAAGTAATAAATGTCAAAAAAGACTTTGCTTCCACCCAGCAAGAGGCTCCCTGCCCACTGTCTCTCATCCTCCCACTGCAGCACTGGCAGGATGCTCGTGGCCCCTGTGCCTTCCCTGCCTGCTCCAGCCCAAACAAGCCCACAGCCCTGCTGAGTTCACCTGGGGCTTTGTATAAATACATTTTAAAATAAAAAAAAAATTAATATATATATATGTAAAAAAATAAAAAAAGCACTTTTTTTCTGTCCTGGGTGTCTGCAGGGATGGGGATGAGCTGGGACAGAAGCTGGCTGTGTCTCCCCATGTCCCAGGGGAGGTGCTCCCTCTCCTCACCTGGCTGTGCCCTGTCCCTGTCCCCAGGCTGTGCTGCTGGCTCCAGCCCAGCTGCTTTTTGGCAGAGCAGAGCTGCTCCCATCTCTGCCAGGGGTTCATCCTCCCAGCCCCTGCATCCCTCCCTGGTGACCTCACAAACTCCTCCTGCCCTCCTCCCAGCCTGGCCTCTGAGGAGCAGCACCATTCCCAAAAAATCCTGAGGAGAGCTTGGTCTCATTAGCCACAGGAGATTAAACTGCCTGTTTGACAGGACAAATAAAATTGCTGCTGTCTTAAATGGGTGATTCCACATGTGGAATTTAATTGGGATGACTGATACCTCATTTCACCTGCACACACATAAAAAATAGGAGGATTGAGACTGTCAAGTACAAATCTATTCCCCTCAAATGAAGGGCAGATCCTGAGCCCAACAGCTCACTCCTCTGCTGAGAGCATTCCAATTTACTCCAGAGTATTGCACACACACAGCACTGAGCAAACACTGGGGGGAAATCCATCCCATAATCTCTGCAAGTGAGCAAAAACTTTCTAAATGAGGTAAAAGCAAGTGAAAATATAAAGCTAAGAAGATAAGAGTTGATTATTTCCCTGTATAAGCAATTTACTCCAGAGTATTGCACACACACAGCACTGAGCAAACACTGGGTAAATCAGTCCCATAATCACTGTAAGTGTGCAAAAACTTTCTAAATGGGGCAAAAGCAAGTGAAAATATAAAGCTAAGAAGACAAGAGCTGATTATTTCCCTGTATAAGCATTAATAAACATGCTATGACTGTGAACCACAAAGCAAACATATCTGAGGTGTGATACTCCAAGTGCAGTGCTTCTGGAACAACAAATTTGGTGAAACCTGGAAAATGACTAGATACATAAAATATCAAGCTGCAGTGTCAGTTAAGTGACAGGTAAATTAAAGCACAACAGAACAAGGACACTGATTTGGTTCAGAATTCTATGTCTGCAGCAAGAATTACATAAATAAATTGGCAGGCAGGCACAGACATTTCATATCGATGACAACAAAACCAGCAGAGAGTTATGAAATTGTGAGTTGTTATTACAATTCTTGGAGACATTTCCTGACCTTCTTCAAACTATTTATACTGGGGGAAGCTCAGGCAAGCAGCAGAGCCCTGGGCAGGCACAGCTGGGCTGCTTGGCTGGCTGGGGAACGTTTGGGGCTGTGTGAGGAGCAGGAGCTGATCCCAAGCCCTGTGAGCCAGGGTGTGCCCCATGGGCTCTCTGACCTGCTGCACTCACTCTCCTGGAGCTCACAGAGGCAGCAGCAGGATGCTGATGCACCCAGTTTCCTCTGGTGGCTCAGAGGTTGTTCCCAATCCTGCAGAAGGGACAGATCTGGCAGGAATCTGTGGTGCTGAGCAGGAGATGAGCCAGCCTCAGGCTGTGACACCACTCTGACTTTGCACTGCTCCTGCACTGACTCTGCTCCTGCAAGCAGCACTGGCACACCCAGCCCTGCTGGGAAGGTTGAGCAGTGCCCTGGGCAGTGCTGGCTTCACCATCCCTGGAGCAGCTAAAGGGTGCAGCTGTGGCACTTGGGGACATGCTTAGTGCTGGGCTGGTCAGTGGTTGGGCTCCATCTCAGAAGCCTTTTCCAGCTAAATGATCCCATGACTCTTGGATAAACAGCTAATTTTGAGGTTGTTAGCTGAGGAAAATAAAGACAAAGAGTGGGAAGGGGGAAAAAAGAAGGAAAATGCATGTTGCTCCAGCATAATTGCCACAAATGTAATAGTGCTGCTAGAAATGTCTGGAGAAACTTTCTATAGGAATGGGCAGAGACATGGAAATGATCAAGGTTTGAAAATGTCCTGCCTGAAAATAGTCCCATCATCAGCTGAGGCAAAATAATCTGCATTTATTCCCAGTCCAAACTGTGGAAACTGAAAACATCTTCATTAAAAGGGGCTTAACGTGCAAGGTGTAATCTCATACTGCAATAAAGCAGGAATTGCTCATGGTCAATTATCCCATATCAGCTGGGGCAGCTGCAGGGGGGAGCATGGAGCTCCCAGCTGAGTGCAGTAATTTCTTAAATAGCTGCAACTCATTTGCTTGTTATAGCCCAAATATCATTTAATTATCATAACAGTGCAGAACATGTGGCACTCACTGACCAAAATCTCAGATTAATTCTCTGCAGTACAAGTATGGATTTGACTTCTGAAAGGTGCAGTATCTGCAACTCTGCCCAGGATCCTGATGATTTCAGAGAGCTTCTGTGAGCACTGACTTGAATAAAGGCATCAGGAATTTGGTGCCTTGAAGAAGCAAACCTACTTGAAAAGGTAAATTCTGTGAGCCTTGCACGTGCAGAACTCTCCCAGACAAGTTTCAAACGAGCCCTGCTGTTACTGCATCACACTGCTCTATTCACAGTGAGGAAAAAAGAAATGTAAACATGAAAGATCTTTAGAAAGTGTCCTTCCTCAGAGATATTTTTTTCCTCTTCATATTTCAATTCCTTTTTCTATTTCCACTAAGCCTGTGGGTTTTTGTTTTCTTTGCTGAGAGAAGTTTTAGGCCAATTGCTTCCAAGAATGCCAATAATCACATATCACTGTCCAAAATATCTTGTATGAAGCTCTGCTGTACCTGACTGCATTTCCTTTCCCAGCATTTTAGATCAGAACAGCATGAAACTGCTGTTTCTCATGTCACAGAGGTGAGTTCTCTTGTGAGATTGTATGGAACAGCTTGTGAGAAGTCACTATTATCTGAATCCAAATACACAAAATAATCCTAAGTGGTTGCCATTTTGCTGATAGTCTGTGAGACATGATTGTGTCATTTACTGAATTCAGCCACTAAATGACAACATGAGCTGGAACTGTGTGAACAATTCTTTTCAGAGCCATATGTCTGCAAATTGTCTGAAAATTGCCAGCACAGTAGAGGGAAAAAAACCCCAAAAAAAAACAACAAACCAACTAAACAACAACACTAAAAAAAAAAATCCTCCCAAAACAAACAAGCAGTTGCTTTGAGAATCCAATTTGGAATAGTACCACTCCACCCAACTGAAGTGACTTCCACTCTTCCCTCCAAATGCATACATGGGAATGGAGCAGGATATGATTCAGGGAAATTGCACATGGAGCTGCAGATAGACCCAATAAAAGTCACAGAAAGTGACATTTCTTTGTGTGCTGTACATCAGTGTTAATGTGGGAGATCAGGATGACAGGACAAAATACAGCAAACACAGATAGAGCAGCATCCGTGGAGAGATACAACCCTGTAATCCCCCCAGAGACTCCAGAATACAGACATTATTTACACTGATTTGGAACAGAAAATAGTGTGCTTTTTGCAAGTAGAGGGGATTTTTTTTTTCCTAGCTAGCAAAGCAGAAGCATTTGCTCAGAGCTGAATAAAACTTAGGTGACAATTAGTTACTGGAGCCTTGTGAGAGCCAAATGAGACATGAAACCAGCAGAGCAGCAGCTCTGCCACACCCTGGGCTCTGTCCCACCCTGGGCTCTGTCCCACCCTGGGCTCTGTCCCACCCTGGGCTCTGTCACACCTTGGGTTCTGTCACACCTTGGGCTCTGTCACACCCTGAGCTCTGTCACACCCTGAGCTCTGTCCCACCCTGGGTTCTGTCACACCCTGGGTTCTGTCCCACCCTGGGCTCTGTCACACCTTGGGTTCTGTCACACCCTGGGCTCTGCCACACCCTGAGCTCTGTCACACCCTGGGATTTGTCACACCCTGGGCTCTGCCACACCCTGAGCTCTGTCACACCCTGGGCTCTGTCACACCTTGAGCTCTGTCACACCTTGGGCTCTGTCACACCCTGAGCTCTGTCACACCCTGGGCTCTGTCACACCTTGAGCTCTGTCACCCTGGGCTCCTCTGTCCCCTGTCCCAGCTCAGAGCAGCAGCTCTGTCACACCCTGGGCTCTGTCACACCCTGGGCTCTGTCACACCTTGAGCTCTGTCACACCTTGGGCTCTGTCACACCCTGAGCTCTGTCACACCTTGAGCTCTGTCACCCTGGGCTCTGCTGTCCCCTGTCCCAGCTCAGAGCAGCAGCTCTGTCACACCCTGGGCTCTGTCACCCTGAGCTCTGTCACACCCTGAGCTCTGTCCCACCCTGGGCTCTGTCACACCCTGGGCTCTGTCCCACCCTGAGCTCTGTCCCACCCTGAGCTCTGTCACACCCTGGGTTCTGTCACACCCTGAGCTCTGTCACCCTGGGCTCTGCTGTCCCCTGTCCCAGCTCAGAGCAGCAGCTCTGTCCCACCCTGGGCTCTGTCACACCCTGCACCGCCTCCATCACCTCTGAGACCCCAAATCTTCTCCATCTCCCAACAAACCAACAGCAGAGGTGGCACAGCAGAGCCTGGCAGACCTCAGTCCCCATTTTTTCAAGTGAA
Source organism: Oenanthe melanoleuca (assembly GCF_029582105.1). Classification (NCBI taxonomy): domain Eukaryota; kingdom Metazoa; phylum Chordata; class Aves; order Passeriformes; family Muscicapidae; genus Oenanthe; species Oenanthe melanoleuca. Next base: position 18,679,506 of record NC_079338.1, on the reverse strand, counting down.
AAGCATTCAGAGCTGCAGTTGGTGAGTTCCAGTCCCACTTGCCAGTGAAGCCCATGGGATCAGCTGCTCTTTGGGACAGAGAATCTCAGCCTTTCATCCTGATCTCAAAGCTCCCCCACAGAGTGGAACAGGGCCTCGCTTCAGCTCACCCCAGTGTGAAAAGCTGATCACAAAAGTCACTGCTGAGTCAATTACCTGTCTTTTATTAGCAGGAGATTTTAAATGAAGTATTTAATTTGTGAAGTTTCTTGGTGGAAAGTGAAAAATGGGAAATACTGAGCACAGTTATTAGCTTGCACTGCACGTACAATTATTTCTCCATATTAGCACAGTTGTGACTATCTGAGAAAACAAATTGTTAAGCTTGTACATGTGAAGATGCACAGGAAATATTTTAAATTCAACTTCCATGAGCTCATTTGAATTATTTGAGTTGTTCAAATATTATTCAAGTTAGACTCATCTTATTGGCAACAGAAACAATGCCATGTGACTTATTATTTCAGATTCCTGCATCTAATCAGTGCAGCTGGAAAAGTGAATATTGAATTAACAATTGATCATTAATTCATGACAAATGGTACTGAATAAATCCACAGAGGAAACAACTGTGAACACTCACTCTTCTGGCAAGTGAACACTCACTCCTCTCTCCATCAGCTGATAGGGCCAAAATCTGCCTCATAAATTTTAGACTATAATTCAGCTCTGAGTTGCAGATTAATACTGATGAAGAGGCATTTCATTTTGACACTTCATTTTCATGGGATGGGATGAAAAGCTGTTTTGTAGGTTCTACCACACAGATTTTTAAGATATTTTTTTTTTTTTTTTAAATATAGAGTACCTGACGCTCCCAAAGGAACAAAGTTTCTTTTCAGTTCATTTAATTCCCTCAGCCTTGATGAACATTTCAGGGTTTTGCCCTTTCTTAGCAGAGTCAGAGCTCAGCTAAGCTGAGCTGAAACCCACCCCTCCTGCCCACAAAGACTTAACCCTGCCCCTCTGACAGCCAGAATTCTGCAAGTTTAAATTAAAATTTAAAATGTGTATGCTGATCAAATTTATCTTAATAGAGCTCATTAGAAAACAAACAGCAGAGAACTCAGGGAGCAGCTGCCCCCAGGCACACAGCAGCACTGGGGAGCTGATTTCTTCAGCTAAAAAAGTTTCAGCTGGGAGAGAGCTTGGAGGGGATCTTTTATGAGATATCCATAATGTTTATTTTGGTATGAGATAGCCTTTTACTAGGTAGGTCACATTCATTCCTGATTAAAAGCATCCACATGGGAAATTATCCACAGGACTGCAGCAGCACAGCAGCACTGATACAGCTCCACTGCTAAATCACTTCCTTCAGACAAGCTGAACATTTATTTTCTCCATGTATGAGTCCTCTAAAATCGATGTATTATCAAATTTACTTTGGGGGAGAGATAACCAGACTAACTGGAGCTGAAACACAGCAAGCATGGCACATTTTGCCAAAAAAGAGATGTCTGGGGGGCTTCACCTGCAAAGTGCCTCTGGGGCAGCACAGGGAGAGGGAAGGAAGAGCAGGGGTGAGCACAGAGCTGTGCACACAGGCAGGAGAAATGTGGGATGCTCTGCTCCTGACTGAGCTGGCTGCAGCAAGGTGCCCTGCTCAGCTCCTGGGAGGGCTGGGATGCCCTTGCTGGCAGAGCCCTGCAGACACCAGCCCAGCCACCACCAGAAGAGGAGCTGCTGGATGGGTTTGCATCACCTGCAGACACTTCCATTCAGCAGGGACAGTATCTCAGTGGCTCAGCATGGAGCTGTGCACTGCCAGCCCTCCTCCTGCTCTGTGCTCTGCCCTCAGCAGGGATGGAAGGCTGGGGCTGGCCTCAAGGAGCACAAACAGCAAGGCAAAGATGCAGGAACCTGCCAGAGCTGAACCAGCAGCTGCAAAATGCTGGGCACAGGAACTTTGGTACTTGTGAGATCTGGAGCTCAGGTACCCCAAACCATCAGCCAGCCCAAGGACCATCAGCTCAGAGGATGAATGAGGTCAGACTGGCCCCAGTAAATCGGGCCCCAGGACCAGGAGGGAGGGCAGGGGTTGCTGCTGGCTTTGGGGTAACCCTGGGGCTCAGCATCCCAGAAACTGCCCCTGCCCCACTGCAGGGAGGCTGCAGAGGGACAGCAGGCAGGATGGAGGGACAGCACACAGGCACTGGCCAGGAGGAAGGGGCTGATACAAACACACACATTTCAGTTTGTCCTGCATGCACAGGGAACTTTTGCACGTCACAAAGAGCCCAGGTGAGCCAGGGCTGGGGGAACCACAAACACCAGTGGCAATGTGAGGTGAGTCACTGGTGCCTGAGCTCAGGAATGACTTTGCTTGTAGAATGTTGGGATAAAATCCTCCACAAATACTGGGAGGGACCTTTTTTATATTCCACCTGTCTGGTCCACAGTCCTGGACTGGACGTTCTGCTCTCTGTGAGAAATGAGAATGGTGCATGATGAAATTTAGCTGATCTCACCATTATATTTAGGGGGAAAATGCTTTAAAGAGGTACTGAAGCAACCAAGACAAATCCCATGGAGGCATCACAATCTAATGAGCAGGGCCCTGGCATGTTCCTGCAGATCAGAATGCTTTTCTCAATTAAACAGTAGGAGTGGACTGCTTTGCAAATATTTAATTTCCAAGCTTCTAATTACAGTGGCTGAGTTTTTTCCCCTGAGGAAACAGGTGTTGACACAAGATCTGACAGATCCTAGCAACTGGCATTTGCTGGTCCCTTTCTCAGTTTTACAAACACACATGGAAAAAAGGGAAAATGCACGATCTAACCTAAGAGACAAATATTTGGGCTGTGCTTGGAGAATTTTTTGATCTGTGTTTGCATGGTGAGCTGTTTGTAATCTGGCTCTGGAAGTTTCAGCTTGCTCCACTCTGAAATGGAACCATCCTGGCTGTGAAAAGCTGCACACATGGGCCAGTTAGGAGGAAGCAATTAAATGCATTCACAATGAAGTCCTTTCAGTGAGGGGGATTTAATCTTGTCATCTTCCCCAGACACATCAAAAAGGGAAATCAAATGCACAGAAGAAAATATAAAGAGGGTATCTGTTGTACTTCAAAAAAACCCATGAAAACCTATGGTGCATCCATACTACAAATGGAAGTAAAGTCAAATTTAGAGTTTAAAGTATAACCCAGTTCATTTGCATGCTCTAATACTGCTAAAATTTTAATGCATTTGATGGAAGCAAGATAACCATAAAAATGCCACCTATTGCACATTGTTTGGCTGCACTGCCTGCATGGAGCTAATTGCAGCCTCCCTGCCTTCACTCTAAAATGTCTTGCTTTTGTGGGTTTTATCCATTGTCCTTAATGTTCAAATGCAGGGGTTTGTCTGAATTACCATTTTATTGTAGTATTAAACTTGTGTTGAGGCACATTAACAGCACTATGTTATCACAAGTCCAGTTATTAATATAAATAACCACTATATTTAGTTTATTTCTGTATTTGGTCCCCACCCTCCCTAACCTCCATCCCCCCCAAAAAATTATTATTTACTTATCCCCTGGAACCGTTGTATTCTACCAGCTGAATGCACCCATTCTTTGAGCTGAGTACTGTTTTGGAAATGCACAGTACTTACCCATTTTAGTAGCCTATTGTCTCTGCTCCTACTAAGGGGTTTCTGAAAGTGCATTTCTGGCACAAAGCACTGAAAGCTCTATGGGCTGGCTACTGCACACTTGCAATAAATCCATCCTTTATTCATGCTTCTGCCTCAATCACAGAAAAATCAGCTAAGTGTCTTTTACACCACTGAAAAATGGCAGATGAACCTGCCTTGCCTTGTTTCTTTTTTCTTTTGATTGAAAGATTATTTCTTGCTGCTCCTCCATTCCCCACATGAGGTCAAGAAGGTTCTGCTGGCAGAGCTCAGCCCTCCCCTGATCATCCCAAATTCTCTGTGCCCTGGGATCCCCCAGCTCCAAGGGAGCCCCGGCTGTGCCAGGGGATCTGAGCTCCCAGCCCTGCAGACATGCAGCTGTCAATTTCAGCTATATATGAAATATTCACCTATATATAGAATATTCAGCTATTTATATAGAATATTCACCTATATATATATATCTAATATTCAGCTGCATATATATATAAAATATTCAGCTATATATATAATAATCAGCTATCTATATAAAATTCAGCTATATATATAATATTTAGCTATCTATATAATATTCACCCATACATATATGATATTCAGCTATCTATATAATATTCAGCTATATATGTAATATTTAGCCATATATATAATATTCAGCGATACATATATAATATTCATCTATCTATATAAAATTCAGCTATCTATATAATATTTAGCTATCTATATAATATTCAGCTATATATATAATATTCAGCTATGTATATAATGTTCAGCTATATATAGTATTCAGTTATATATATAATATTCATATATATAATATTCATATATATAATATTAATATATATATTCATGTATATAAAATATTCAGCTATTTCAGGGTTATCTGAAGGAGGCTGCAGTGGCACAGACCCATGTGGCAGGTGTATTAGAGAAGGGGTTTATTTCATCTTGTTCAAACCTATTCTCTTTTATATTGAATTCCCTGCTATGTAAATAAGAAACCAGTCCAAGATCTGTTGGATTATTTGTTACTTCCACATCACTCAAAGCCACACCAAGCCGAGAGATGAATTCAGCCAGAAAGGACTTTTGAAAATGTCTGGTCTGACCTTTCATGTACCACAAAATCCAAAACACAAGAGCATAAACGTTAATGTCTTTACCACAGGGATGGATCCAGATGATTCAACCTGAACTGCACACAATTTATCCATTTTTAGTGCTGCAAGTTCCACACATCCAGCTCCCCCTGTGCATTGCCTGGGCTGATCTTTCTGTGTTTTACAGCAGCCAAGCCTCCACAGAGCCACATGCTTGCTTTATACCTTGTGTCTTTTTGCTTTTCAATGCATTTCAGGTCAGTCAGTTCTGTCCAGTCCACTGTCTTCAGAAATGAAGAGTATTTCAGTTCTAAATTCACTTAAATGGTGCTCAGTAGGCAAAGGAGAGAGCAAGCCTTGAGCTACAAAGTCAACATGGTCCCAACAGATGGAGCCTACCCATGCTGAAAAAAAAGGACAAAATCCTCACAAGGTCCAACAATCAGCAAACAGTGGGAGCAAATTGCTCAGCGTGGATGTGGCAGGCAGAGTGCAGGAGCCACACGAGTGGGACAGGGAGAGAAGCTGCTCCAGTGTCCAGGCACGGGTCCTTCTCCTTCCCATCCCCTGCCTTCCTCTTACCTGCTGACAGCCAAGTCACCTCAGCCTCTGCTTCAATTAGCTGAGTGATAATCTAAACAGAAACTTCCCTTCCAGTCCCAGGAACGTTCTAACCCATGGAAAAACTCTCCTTGCTGTGTCTGCATCCCTTTGGAGCTCTGACACCAGGAGTGACAGTCTTGGTCAGGCTGCACCCAAAGCCAGCCTCACTTTCCCACTTATTCTTTATAAACTTCATTTATCTTAGATCTGGTTCCCTTTCAGCCACAGCACTGAGAGCTCAGATTTAGGGGCTTTCTTCTGCCACCCCCCAAACTCAGTGGAGTGAATTTACAAAATCCAGAGCCCTGAATCTCCACTGGCTGCTCCCACACAAGTTACCCTGCACTAGTTTTATTGGAGACAGACCAACCGACTAACAAACCTGGAGAACTCAATAAAAGCAATTTGTCTCCTCTTTTGTTACTACTCTGCCAATATTTGAAAAGCCTGCAAGCTCTGCAAAAAAAAATTACATGGACAAAGGAATTCACTGAAGATGATGTTAAATGTTAGACCTCAGCTCAGCCCCTCCAGAAAGAGCCCTGCTCACTGATCTCTCTCTTCACAGCTATATTTTGATATCTACCAATGACTCAGTTTTTAAAAGGCACACAGTTGAACCCAAGCTTCTAGTCCAAATGTCATGCAGTATTAAGTTCTGAAGCACAGGCACACAATGCCAGTTAATCTGACTTCATCAACCTGCCCATAATCCACTTCAAAAAAAACCCCAAAAAACTAACTAAAAAAAGATACTAATTGTCTGTCTGACCAGGTCTGTATTTTCCAAGTAACTGCTACTGTTAATGAAATTTTTAGCTGCCAAGCCTTGCTGATGAACTCCTGAATCAAGTGTTTTGTTATTTTACACAGAATCAATATCAGGCCAATTTGCCTACAGCTTCCTGTTCCTTCTTCTTTACCTCTTTAAAGTAAGGAACAGTATAAATGTTGTCTCAGATTCTGTGACATTTCTTTGCTTTTCAACTCTGTTTAATTAGTGATTCAGAAATCCTCTCAACTTTTTAAAAATGATTCTTATGAAATTCAACATATTTTTTCCCCTTTCTCCTTTGTTACAAATGACAAACCTGTTCCTGCCCCAACAGACTGGATGGATGCATCCACCTGCTTCATGCCAAATTCCAAGCAGATATATCAACTGGACATCTCAGTTTATTGGTTCTGCATTAATTATGATATTCTGGCAATCACCCTTGTTCCAGATTTTCCCTTGAAGAAATCCCCCCTTGGGACCAAGTTCTGCACAAGTGCACAAACAACTGCAGACTGTAAGGAGGAAATAAAAATGCTCTTGAACTCTCCAGAGAGGTTTTTTGTGGCCTGGCACACACCTAAAAGGAAACCACGACCCTCACAGTCACCTTGACACAGAATTTCTGCCTCTCAAGTTTACTCCCCTTGTTCTGAGCAATCTCTCTGCAGAGCAAGGAAAATATTGGAGCTTTGCAGAGAGAACAAAGTTAGTGACACAGAGGCTGCCAACACTCTTGTACCTCAAAATCCCCCAAACAATCCCATCTTCTGGGATTTGCAGCTCCAGACCCAGGGCAGAGCTTAATTTGAGTTGGAGCAAAGACTCTTTTGCCTAACTCCTTTTACTCAGAGTTTTCTATAGCCCAAAGTTAATGGATTCTTTCTATCAGGACTAAAAATTTACCAGTACACCAGGAAGAAGAAACTAAAAATATATGTGCAGCACTGCTTGGCATTTTCTGTATTGCAAGTGTCAGTGCCCCACAGCACTCAGCTCCTTGGATCTCAGGGCTGTATCCTACACTCAGTCAGGAGCAGAGATTTTATCAGACAGGTGCAAGTGACTGCTGATGTTAATGATTCTGAAATAAAACACAAAAAAGGAAGTTTTGGCTATTCTGTGTTGTATATTTTTCAATGGGCACTGCTGTCTCATAAAGCGAATAAAAGTTAAACCTGACAAAAAATGCCAGGATCAAAACTACCAAATCTAAAAACTCAAAATGAAGCTGGTTTTTATCCCACAAATTAAAATTTCTGAGGACTCCCAGACATGTATCCCACTACTTGAAAATGGAAATGCCTCTGAACTATCAAAAACCCCCCAATGCACAAATGCTGAATTTCAGCCAGCCTCAGTAAACAGTTTATCAACACTCATTACTCACAGTCAGAGCAGCAGAGCACACAGGCTCAGCATATGCTGCCTGACACCCAGGCTCCCAGGGAAAAGAGCCTCTGCTCCAAAGATCTGGTGACTTAAGCCTGAGAGCTAAGAGACATAAAGGAGATGAATCTGTAATTATAGCCCAGTTACTATGCAAATACTTCAGCACACTATCTCACTGAGAAATCTAGGTCTTGCCTTTCAGAACAGCTTCATTATTAGAAACTATTATTGCCTTTATTCCACCACTGTGATATTTCATGCATTTTATAGAGCACAGATAAGGAGCAAACAAGAACAAACAGCTTTTCCCTCTGCAATCCTCACTGGCAGCATCAAAACCACAGCCCTGAAAGGACCTGAGCTGAGAAACACCCAGGGATCTGAAACCTGTGTTTAGCAGGAAGGCTCAGTGAAAAGTTGCATCTCATATCTCAAGGCTGCAGCTATTTTTGTGGAGCTCAGAAGGTTCACACTCTGCTGGACCTGCACAGGTCAGACCCAGGTGGTTCCTGGTGCCAGGCAGCTGCTGAGCCTGTCAGGGGTCATTAACATGTTCTCCTGGCTGTGAACAGATTTTTTAAGCCTGTTTTCCTCCACTCCCACTCTTGACCATGCCTGTGTGATAGAACTAAGCAGGGATTTCACTGATGAGCACAAAGCCCAAAGGCTGCTGGCACTTGCAGGGAGCCAGGACCTCACAATTCTTGCAGCCAGGCATTGGGGCTGGGGCTGTGCTCTGGGGGGAGCACACTGCCCTGGGTAAGCACATCAGCCCCAGCTGGGCATGGCAGGGCTTTATCTGCACAGGAGGCAAGCTGCTTTATGTCAGCCTGGCTGGGATAGAGTTCAGAAAGGAGAGAAATCCGTGGGCAAAACTTGCCATTGGAAATGTCCTGCACCTCAGCCACAGCTTCATTATCTCACATTCACTGGGCTGCTTCAAACATCCAGCATGTTATTCACAGCCACAGAGTTTTCACAGAATCAGCAGAGGAAGGAAAAAAAGAACTTTCTGCTCCAGGAAGTGAGAAAGGAAGCTGTCCTGCATACTTCATCTAGTGCCTCCCATTTATTAAGGGCAAAATAATTTCTGTCTGCTGCATAAAAGGACCAGATAGAATATCTCTCCCCAGAGCACCAGGAGCCACCAGGGCCAGCAAGATTAGGCTCAGAGCACTGATGCAACCTGTGTGAGGCATCACTTGGAGAAGTGGTGAGTTAGCAACGTGGGCTTTTTGCAAAAGATTTCCTTTGCATCTTCTGTCGAGCAAACAAAGGCAGTAATTGTGGGGAGATGTGTTTTGATTTTTCTGTGCTGCTGCCTCGTCCCAGATGCAAGCACCGTGTCAGGCAATTCACAAATGGCACCTCTGCCTGCAAACAAACATTATGCTTGATCATTAAAGATTGCTCTGATATTTGCAGAAAGGATAATAGGGATCTGGACAAAACAGGAGTGCTACATGGAAGCAGTTGGTTTTATGGAGTGCTGGATAAATTCACTGCCATTTCTTGCATCTCCCTGCCTGCTATATTTTCTCATTTGCAGGACAGATCTGTTTTCATTTCCAAACAGAGAGCATACTGTTCCACATGTTCTACAGCTCCTGAATCACACTAATTTATATTACTGCATTTTTAATTTAATGATTGATATGTTGGCTTTGCAAACTGACTGTCAGAATAATTCATATAGTATTTAAAAACCCAAGTGTACAGCAGTTTCATTAATGCACCCTTAAAGAATAATGGAACCTTCACTCTAATAAATTCTGGTGAAACCCTTCTGAAGGATGCTGCTGGTGTGTGCCTGTCCCTCAGCTGGGGAGGGGCTGGGGGAAGGCAGGCAGTGAGGAACAGGATTTCCAGGGATTTCCAGTGATAAAATGGAAACATTTTCCAAAATAACCTTCAGCTATTGAGTCCTGGTGGGAGCAATGGCAGCTTCAGACCTCCACTCCTCCATTCCCCAGGATTCTGAAGGATTGTTTCTTGGTTTGCCTCATTGCAAACCCCAGGCACAGCCACTCCAGGCTCTCCACAGCACCAAGGCAAGGTCTGGGCACCTCAGGCCAGCCCTAAATCAGCTTTTCAGGGCTGCTTCAGGGGCAAACGCTGCAGCCAGCCCAGCCCCAGGGCAGGGTGGTGTGAGCACAGGGGGCTCAGAGCCCTGTGCCCAGCAGGGATGCTCCAGAGACAGCAAACATCCAGCTGGCTGTGGCCAAGGGATGAGCCACAGGCACTGCACAGCTCCTTCTGCACTTCTGCTAAGGACACTCCAGAGCAGCTTCTGATATTGCACTGCAAAACATCAGAGCACCCTGGCTTTCCCTCAAAATCCAAAATTTAATAACTTTCAGTAAGTCCCACAGTTACAAAGCGTGGCCCAGGCTCCTGCCTGCTGGTAACATGTCAGGAAATATTATGCACAAAGGGTGATAATGTCCAGGCTGGCTGAAGGACAGACTGGATCAATAAAGCTACAAGAGCAGATGGATGGGAATGTCCCTCCTGAGAATACTCTGCTGCTGGCAACCTGCACAGGACTGCAGAACGAAATGAAACCTCCACAGGAGACACCTCAGGTGTGAAGTGGTGTGTTCCAGAAACACCCAACCCAAAGCAAAGCAGAGAGAGCCCAGCCTGCAGAAGTTACAGTGCAGATGTTAAATCCTGTCAGGGCAGGGAAGGATCCAGGCAGCAGCACTGAGCCCTCCCTGCCAGCCCCATCCCATCCAGGGGGACACAACCCTCAGGACTGGAGCTGTTCCCACCTCTGTTCCTGCTGTTAACCTCCCAAATCCTCACCTGTGAAAACACCATCCCCTCCCTCTCCATGAACAGCCACCATGGCAATGAAAACCCTCAGTGACAAGTGAATGTTTTCCTTCTGCCACACCCAAACACCAGGGTAACACCAAATCTGCATTTGGGTGAGTGGTGGATTGCTACTGATGCCAGGGCTTGGGCTTAAAAATGGGAAATATTTTCATAGTAATCAGGAGAGGGCTGAATAGATACTGAGTGCACACTTCATGTGCAATTGAGTGAAGATCAGAAAAGTTTTCTCCATTTCTACAATATTTCAGCTGCAGATGAGGAATATAAAAAACCCCAGAAAAAGCAGCTTTACTCATTTTTGGGATGTGTCCTCAGCCAGTTTTGTCTGCATTCTCCCAGCTGGTAGCCCTGCTCAGGCTCTCCCTCCAAGCAGGATCCACTACAATGCAAAGGCTCACTCTGCAGAAACTCTGAGTGGGTTTATTTTGTTGGCTATTTTACTGTGCCATGGCATAAAATTTTGCCAGGTAGAACATATTTCCCTGCTTTTAGGAGTACATAGGCACACAAGACAGCAAGAGATGATGAATGCTGTTACAGAGGCTAAAGGCCTGAAATGGGAACTGAATCCAGCAAAGTGCTGAGCTTCTCCCAATACTAATGGTATGTTAGGACATACAGGGATTTTTGCAAAATGTGCAGAAAAATCCCAGCATTTACAAAAAAACCACTTGCTGCCCTTTTTTGGGGAGGGGGAGCAGAGGGGCTGCAGGAACAAGAAGTGGCTCAGTTTTCCTGTGACTGCCCTGCCACTCTCCATCAGCACAAACCCACCTGGCTCCTGTGTGACACTGCTGCCACTGCAGAGACGTGTTTACTGCCTCCCTGGGAATTTTTGTGACATGACTGGTAGGAATTATTCAAGACTGTAATCCTGATCTGGAAGACAAAGCCCAGCACAGCCAAAACAAACCAGCAGAGCCAGGCTCAGCCTCCCCTCGTGTCTGGGACAGGATGGGGATGGTGGGGATGCCACAGAAAGGGCAAGGAAACATCTTATAAAACACACAGAACCAACAGCTAAAAGTGTTTTTTCCTCATCTCTGTGTTTCTCCCCTGCCTGCTGTGAAATGGGTTCTATTTTGGAAGAGTAAAGCAACAAGCTGGACCCAGTCAATGGAGCACAGAAACTTCAGAGTGGAGCCATGGCACGCTGCAGAGACCTGTTTTTCAGACCTTGCCAACACATCTGATGCTTTCTGCAAGCTCTACAGAAAATCAGATGTCACTTTTCTCTGTCTCTCAAAGAGCATCTGCATCGTGCCACAGAATTCCCAGTGGAAAGGATTCCAGGCCAGCAGAGAGAATCCAGCCTATGCTGCAAAAGCATTAGCAGGTATTGTTAGAAATGAAGGAAACATTGCTTTTATCTCTTGTCTGTATTTATTAGTCCAGGAACCAGAAAAAATACTGCAGTGGATTGTGGAATGACAGAAAATCCTGAGCTGGCTCACCTATGTGGGTATCAGTGGCCACAGAATCCACTGAGGAGCAGTAAATCTATTAATTTTCTGTTTGTAAGAAAAGATGAAGCAGATTCAGGCAGGTTTGGCAGAACAGTACTTCTGGGTTATAAAAACCTGCCCCATCCCTCACCCTTTCAGGAGTTCCCAGTTTGAGCCCATTAAATTATCTAGACCAGTTACTACCCTGTCACAACTCTGTTCATTAAAGTAATTTTCAGCAAATGCCTTTTGGTACACCAGCAGTACCAAACAAAAAAAAATTATTAACATTTTTTAAAACTACTCAATCTGAAAGAGAACAAAAAAATGTTTCGAGAAATTTTGATTCTAACTTAATTTCTTTATTCACTGAGAAAATGACAGGTGTCACCACATCACAATATCTACAATGCTTGTACTGAATCTTTACACAACAATTCTTCTCTTTACCCAGAAAAAAGAACAAAGGGAGAAAAGGAGAAATGCAATATTAGCACTGGATTTATGTGCTGCAGTAGGAATGAGATGAATACAGAACTCTCAGGCTTGTCAAAGACATATTTGGGTAGTGGCAAACACTCATTTCAGAAAATGGGCTGCAGCCTCTTGTCTGTCAGATGAAGTGCAGATACAAGTTCAACATTAAAACAAAAAAAAGAAAAATCCAAGATGAAAGTAAAAATGTGAAAAAAAAAAAAAAAAATCCAAAAACTCCAAAGACTTTCAGGGAAATTCATCTCTTTCTGAAGAGAACAATCAGCTCCAAGTGCCAGTGTCTGGTTTGCAGCACATCCAGACAGATCTAGTCTGGCAATAACACACTACAAATACTTCCAGAGCTTCTCTACCCTGTGCTGCTCTGCTTTGAGGGTTGTTTTTTTTTTAGTTTTTTATTTTTTTTGAACATGCAAGTTAAAGGTTGATTCAGTTCTCCCCTGCAAAACCCTTTCTTTCCAAAGGTTGTATATTTGGATTTACTGTGGCTGGTTATTGCAACGAGGAGAGGGAGGAGGGTGCAGTCCTACAAGCCTCAGAAAATTGGAAGAATAAATCACAATGGAGACTTTTTCTTCTATTACATTTACTTTTAGGAGAGCAGTATAAATAAAAGCCTGCAAATGAGAATGAAACAGAAACCAGGAAACACGAACCATCCCTGCTTCCATCCCTTCCTTACTCCTGCTGAAGCTTTTCTGTCTTTACTCTAGAAACACAACACTCTCAAAGTCTATTAATATTCCTGGTTTTCCCTAGCTGACTGTCATTATCACAGGAAGTGAGAAATGGCTGTCAAGCTCAAAAAGCAAACCCAAGCACATTCCAAATCCCCTCCAGCCACTCTGGCTCCATATAAGGGCTTTGCTGCTATCATGGCAGCAAGCAGAGTAAATAATTTTAAAAAAATAATTAAAAATGTTAATAATTAACAATCCCCAAGTGCCCTGTTTTTCCCCCAGAGGAATCAGGGATCTTTTAGCCCACACAGGGTTTATCAGTGCCCAGGACACAGGGGACAAGGAAATGGAGATCACTCAGCAAGGATTGTACTTGTGGGAGAACACACTTAAACAAGAAAATGGAAAAATCATCAGAATAGGAGGTGGTGCTCTGAGACACAACTCTGCACTTCCATCCTCAGCACAATCTGTCCTGTTCAAGGACTTCACCCTACTTTCCTCCAGAGAGCAATGAGGAGAGAAGAAACAGGAATAACTTCTCATGAGAAGCAGCCTTAAATAAAGTCTGGAATTAGTTCATTAGTTCATATTCCAACTGTAGGGTCAGATTTTAATGACAAGGCCAACACCAGCCAGTAACTTCCAGTCATAATCACACATCCAGAAATAAAACAGGCTGTTGCATGACTCCCAGCTTTCTGGGAAATGTCCTTTTAATCTGTCCAGCTGAAAGTCATTTCGAGTCATTTAGGGCTGTTGATTCTCAGTGGAGCTCAGATTTACTCAGCTATTGGTCAGATATTTAACACAGCCAAGCTGGACCTCCAGCAGTGTCATTGTTCCACCTCTCTGACACTGAAAACAGGCTGGCCCCCAAAATGCAGAATGTTTTGGAAAGCCTGCTTGTCCTCTGCCTTCCCTGCTGAGGTGAAACCTTCCAGAAAAACCCCTGAAGTTTTTCTCTGTCCTGCTCCATCCCCTGTATCCTGCTCCATCCCCTCTGCCCTCATCCCAGGCAGGACCTCCTGTGCCTTTTCTGGATGTTCCTTTTCTGGATGTTCCTTTTCTGGAAGTTCCTTTTCTGGGAGTTCCTTTTCTGGGAGTTCCTTTTCTGGCAGTCCTTTTTCCAAACCCCACAGCCTTGGCCAGGCTCTGGAGTCATTCTGCTGCAATATTTCTGTAATGCCAATTGCAGAGCCTTCTTTCTGATCATTTAAAAGTACATTAAAATACAGCCCTAAGGCAATGAACAACTGGCAAAAGAGTAGCAGTCCCAGGGAAATCTAGGATTTCCTTGTCATTTCTCTCTCTTTTTTTTATTTTTTTTTTTTTCCCCAAGCAGCATTCTGGAGGAGAGGTAATGTACCTCATTAAACTAAATAATGCAGCCAGGAGAAGCATACAGCCTTTCAGACACTCAGTTCCTCCAGGTCTAACATCACAATGAAATAATGCCTGAATTATTGCAGAAATCTACTTATCTCCAGTGATAACAAATGTGCATTTGAGCTTGACCACTGCTTATTAAAGCCTTAACATTTTGGTTTGGGAATGTTCACAAGCTCTGTGTGGCACTGGGACAGAAAACTTCTCCATTTGAGCTGTACCAGAGAGAAAACCAAAACTGCAGAATTCTTCTATTCCTCCTTGAGCATATGAGTTAGTATTTTTGTACAAGTGAGTTGTACCTAACTTTATTACCCTACATCTCAAAGTCATAAAAATTCTTTTCATATAACATTCTAATCTTCCTCTTTATTGACTATGCCACCTAACCTTCTGTAAATGGCAAATTTCATTGGCACACTCTTGATTTTTCATAAAGTTCCCCAGTGAAAACATTAAGTTTGATCAGGTCTAAATCTGAGACAGTTGAATTTCAACTTCCCCCACTGTTTTGAATGTGAGACCTGAGACTAAACCCAAAGGTATTTAATTTAAATAAGCTGTGCAATGCACTGTCCACCTGGGGCACCAAGATTGAAGGCAGAAAAGGGCAGTTTGATGGGTTTGCTCTGTAACTGCTGTGCAGTTGCTGCTGTGGGGTTTTCTCCCCCCCAAGGACAAGAA
This sequence comes from Oenanthe melanoleuca, assembly GCF_029582105.1. Classification (NCBI taxonomy): domain Eukaryota; kingdom Metazoa; phylum Chordata; class Aves; order Passeriformes; family Muscicapidae; genus Oenanthe; species Oenanthe melanoleuca. Next base: position 18,664,440 of record NC_079338.1, on the reverse strand, counting down.
CTGGCTCCAACAAGTTGAGAGGCTTTTCTCATATTTAGAGAATTCATCTAGAGCCTGACTGGAGGGATTTGTCTATCAATCCTTCACGCTTGGTGCAGCCCTGAACTGATCACCCCTTTAATTAGCCATGTTAAACCAGCTCCCTGAAGCTTATGATGCTTCTGTCACTTGCCTCTGGGTTTCCTCTTCACTACAAGCCTGAGTGCTTCCATTAAGTTTACAGTGAGAAGAAACCAATAGAGGAAATGGTGAAGGATATCCCTGGGCTCCATTTGAAAGACTGTTAAAGAAAGGCTGCACAGCAAAAGAGAATTTAACAAAATCACACTTTGTTGGTTTTTTTTTTTATGCCTAGGGAAAAGAAAACAGAAAGAATATATTTATTTTACTGTACTTAAAATGTATTTTCTAATAGAAAAAAAAACCAAAACAAAAAACAAACAACAAAAGACAATTGCCAAGCTATGGCACCCACCACAGAGGACACAGGGCATGAACCAGCTGTGATACCCTGAGCTGGTGAATCAGTGTCTGCAGTGGAAATGGGAATATTAATGTCATGCGTATGGCAAGGAGCTGGAAACAAAGAAGGGTTTGCTTGGGCTGGAAATGGATGGACAATACCCACAGAGATTCTCCTCAAAAGCCTTGTCTGGATATTAAGAATGCAGTGGCCACCTTGGAGATCTGCAAAATTTTGTCAGGTCACTATTTGTAGCATCACCATTATCTCCTTTAATGAGCATTGTAAATGATGAAGTGTCAAACAATTAACACATTTCTCCTAGTCTTGCACTTAGGATAACACATATTTCCCAGGAGTGGGAAAGAATTTATTTGGCTTGCTTTCAATTTGTGCAAGGAGGGTACAAATGTAGCCTCAAGAGCAGCCAGCCTGGTACCTCATTACCACTTTCTGCAGGTACACAGTTAAAAAGTTAGGAAGCTTCTGCCTGACTTCACAAAACTGATAATGATGAAGCAAATATGACTGTTGGCAAACACACATTTTGCAAAATGAGTTAAGTATTTTAGCACCTTGAAAAAGTAATGGAGATATGAAAATAATCTTCCTCCTTGCCTTGCTCTGAGCAAAGGCAAAACCCACAAACTTCCAAAGCTCTAAGTGAATTTATACATTTTTCAGTGGTTCGTTCAGCCATCATTTTTTTAGCCAAACATTTGTATTTTTGAATACAGGACAGACAATGTGCAGATTATTTAGAGCTGGAACAGATAGATACAAACAATGCCCTCTGAAAATTTAGTTTATAAGTTTATAAGAACCAGGTTTCCACCTCTGTGTGTGCAACTCCTCTGGGTAAAGGAGGAAGTGATTCAGCTCCCTCTAACAGAGCCTTTGTGCCACAAACACAACTTAACCAAAGTGCAAGGACAGTGTTCCTGTCCTTGGAAGGCAGAGGGCTTGTCCTGCCAGGGAGTGCAGGGTGGGTGTGAGGTGCCAGCTGTGGCCAGCTGTGCCCCCTCCCCAGCCACCATCATTAGTGAGAGTCAGGAGGAAAAGTGGCAGCACAGCCAGGAAATGTGCAGCATTACACATAAATAAAAGATTACTGCTCCTCAGTGCTCTTGTCTCCTCTAATTCCTGCTTCTCCTCCCCACAGACCAATAGCAGAGTTGAATTCTGATGAAGCAAAGTGTGGTTCAACCTCAGGCATTTTTTGAGGCAGAGAGCAATTAATTGGCATTAAAGCAGCACACAGCAGCTCACTTTCCTGCCAGGGGAATGGCCAGCTAAAGAGTTAACTTTGGCATTACCAGCAAACTTTGACCACAAGTTTAAATGCTTGCTTTATTTATCTATCCCCAATGTCAAAGTAAGTGCTGCCCATTTCATCCAAGCATTTAAGAATGATTTTAATTCCAGCCTGCCCATACAGTCCATGGAAGCCAAAAGACAAATCAAGTGCCTCCCATTAAATACTTGCTGAAATATCTGCTGAACAGAGCCTGGATGAATTAAGGATTGGGTGATGAGCCTTGGGAGGAGAAAATTCAGAGAAATTTGCATCTCCAGACTCCAGAAGAAAGAGGAGCAGTTGCACCATGCCCTGTGAAATAGAAATAATCCACTGATCTCTTGTTTCCTGAAAACACAGACCCCAAAATGGGAAGTGATAAAGAGAAGACACAGACCCAAAACTTTGCCCATTCCTGAGCCAGCCCTTAGGACTCTTGTGCTCCACCTTTGGAAAATCTCTGTTAACTCTGGGCCCCCTTTGCACATCTAGCAAAGAATGAAGAATGTTCAGCTTTTTTCTGGTTTTTCTTTCAAGAAGCTGCACGGTTGACAGAACATATGAGACACAGCAAGATGGACAGTGTGCCTGGATCCTTCAAGTTTACAACTGTCAAAATTGTTAAACTATGCTATTTTTAGGGAAATTACAATTTGGAACTGGCATGTTGATTCCACACAGTTGGAGCCTGCTTCAATGCAGTGAGCAAACTTTGATTTATTGCTCTTTTATTCAGGTCAGGAACCACAACCTCCAGAGCAGGGAATTCATTGGTTTTAGTGCTCTAGACAAGAGGTGAACATGGCCTTCAAATTAAAGCTGTTTATGTTTTGAAGGAGAGGACAATCTTCAAAGTGATGAAACTGGTTTTCCCTAATTAGCTAGAACTAAATTTGATGGCAACCTACTGAAACAGACAACAGGGTAGGAAAATAGAATTGTTCAACATGTTTAAGGGAAGTGAAATCTGGCAATCAGAAATTAGCCTGAGTGTAAAAAAACAGCCTCCAAGAGAAACATTAAAGAAAAAAAAAATTAAAAGCTGAGAGATAATTAATTTTAAGCAAAAATTGTTCCTTACATAGATGGGGACTGGCAGCATTTTAAGATGGTGCCAGTGGAATCATCCTAAATGTCTTGGAATTAAAATAGAAACCAGTCAGCTCCTGACAGCAGTTAATTCCTCCCTTCCATAGAACCTCAGCTCAAGTGTTATTTGTGCATTCTCTATGCTTTGATCAATAATGTACCAGTACCTAAAGTACAAGCAGCAGCATCTGTACTCCAAGAAAAGAAAAGGAAGGAAAACAAACCACCCTGAGTGAGGGAGGAGCTGAGCATCCACCCAAGAACTGGTTCTCTAGATGCCCTGTCCCAAAATCAGAGTGAGGAATTTGGAGGTTCCAGGAGTTGGGAACAGGAGCATCCCCAAAAAATCCAGGACTCCCTGATGAGCTGTGCAATAGCAGGAGGGTTTGCTGGGGAGTGGAAGGATTGTCTGGATTTGTGCTGCTGGGAGAGGAGGAGAAACCTGGTCTTGGTCCTGACAATTCACTAATATTCCCTCTCAGACTGGTGGTGGCCAAGTCTGAAAAGTCTCATGTTATGACAGGTGTCAAGGAGAAGTGTATACAAAGCCCTGCAATCTTAAAACAAAGTCCATGAAAATATAATAAACCTTTAAACCTGGCTCCATTCATTTAAAGTGAAAACAATTAAGTACCATTTTAAGCAAAGTAGCCGAGGGGAATGACAGAAATCAAACATTTTTATTTCCAGATTAAGTAACATTACGAGAAGAAAAACACAAAACACAAAGAATAAAAGGGATTGGTTCTGCATTGCTAAACCAAAAGGGACAAAAACCAGTGTTGGCATAACATTTTTCATTAACTACAGCAAAAGCAAAATGTACATATCAGTGTTACACATCCTTTTCTTGCCTAAGGCTCTGATTAAGTTCCCCAAACTTCCTTTGCTGTATAGCTTTTAATGCACCACCACATATTTTTCTGCTATCATTGAACATGTCAGAGAAATATCTCTGCAACATGCTAAATCTAGGTTAAGACTCATGGAGACAAAGAGGGTTCTTTTTTTTCTACTCATGATATTGAAATGGCCATGCTGAGGGATTTGTCCTACTCAGCTCCATCCATTTCTGTGAAATAAGCACCTCACTTTTGCTACAGCATCAGCCACAAGTGCTCAGGTGACTCAAAGAAATTATTTTTTAACTGATAATGGCCACTGGAAAATTTTTCTTGCATAAGAAGATATCCTGATATGAATCTGATAAAAGCAGCATGGTCTCCTCCCATGTAAATTCCTTTCAATCTCTGCTGTGCACAGGGAGCAGAGCAGGAGAGAACGTGTTCTGTTGGATTTTACAGAAGCACATAAGAAAAGTTCCTCAAGTTTTCACCTCTCTGCATCCCCAAACTGTGAAACCTTTCCTTGACAGAATTCCCTGTCCTTTAGCAAAATCAATAACTGATGTGTGTGAGCATCAGTCTGTGCAAAGTCTCTGCTCCTGCCAGTGCTGGAGCTGAGCAGGGTGCCCAGGGTGGGGCTGCAGCTCCTCCAGCAGAGCAGCCAGCACCTCCCTCCTCTCACCCAGGCAGCAGCCAGGAGAGGGGCAGTGTGCACAGCAGCTCCCACTGCAGAGCTCACAGAAATTAAACTGAATATAGAAATTATTCACTGGGTGTGAACCCAAAACTCAGTACCAAACTCCCATGTGAGTGATTTCCATTGTGTGACACCCAACTCAAATTGTGCAGCAGCCAGGAGAGGGGCAGTGTGCACAGCAGCACCCACTGCAGAGCTCACAGAAATTAAACTGAATATAGAAATTATTCACTGGGTGTGAACCCAAAACTCAGTACCAAACTCCCCGTGTGAGTGATTTCCATTGTGTGACACCCAATTCAAATTGTGCCGACTTCAGCTCTCTCCAGCCTCGTGAGTTTTTGGAAACTGGGGTAATATTTCAATATCAATAAAACAAGACCAGCTGTTGAACTGATATAGAAAACTTCTTTGGCCTGAGCTAGCGAGCGAATTTTTCCCTGCAGCAGAAGGAATTTTGATCAGGCTCAGATGCGCTGGCGTGGCAAACACGGTCCTGCCTGGAGACACGTGTGGGACAGGGAGGGAAATGAGCTGCATCCAGCTCTGGGACTGAGAATTAATGTATCCAGCTCTGGGACTGAGAATTAACTGCATCCAGATCTGGAACTGGGAGAAATTGCATTCAGATCTGGAACTGAGAGAATTAACTGCATCCAGCTCTGGAACTGAGAGAATTAACTACATCCAGCTCTGGAACTGAGAATTAACTGCATCCAGCTCTGGAACTGGGAGAATTAACTGCATCCAGCTCTGAGACTGAGAGAATTAACTGCATCCAGCTCTGGAACTGAGAATTAACTGCATCCAGCTCTGGGACTGAGAATTAACTGCATCCAGCTCTGAGACTGAGAGAATTAACTGCATCCAGCTCTGGAACTGAGAATTAACTGCATCCAGCTCTGGGACTGAGAATTAACTGCATCCAGCTCTGGGACTGAGAGAATTAACTGCATCCAGCTCTGGGACTGAGAATTAACTGCATCCAGCTCTGAGACTGAGAGAATTAACTGCATCCAGCTCTGGAACTGAGAATTAACTGCATCCAGCTCTGGGACTGAGAATTAACTCTATCTAGATATTGAACTGAGAGAATTAACTGCATGCAGCTCTGGAACAGGGGAGAGACAGGGACAGGGACAGGGACAGGGACAGGGACAGGGACAGGGACAGGGACAGGGACAGCTCCTGCTCCCTCCACCCTCCCCAGCTCTTCTCTCAGTGAAGGGTTTCACCTCCGGGTGAAACTCAGGGGAAATGGGCTCGATTTGCATTTCACACCGAACAAATGGTGAGAAGAAACAAAGGAGGCAAACATCAGCTCCTGACTGCTCAAATCTGCTGAAGGCACTGCTGGTTGTGCCTTTCACTTGCAAACACCTCGGCCAGGCAGGTGAGAAAACCGTGTTATTTTAGGCTTTTGTGCTTCTGAAGGCACTGGGTTTGCACTGGTTTGGAGATCAATGTGAGAGAACTGAGCTATCCACATAATTCTGTATTTCAAACCTTGACTGACTCTTTCAGGCACCATTAAAATCTCATTTATGCACTGAGCTTAGCATGAAGCAAATGTACAAGTTGTGTACATGTCAGGCTTAGTGCCACCAAGACAATTTCTTAAGAGAGAGGCACACAGTCAAGTGCTCTTGTCACAGCTACAGGAAAAAAATAAAGATGTTTATTCTAGTAAAGCTCCTCCACTGTGCCCTTCCCAGCAGAATCAAAGGATTAAATGTGATGATAGGATGACCAGAATGAAATACAGATATTTCATCATTATTCAGGAGTGTCAAAGTGAATTTTATGCTGTTAAATATATCACCCCTGAAAGAATAGCCTGAGGTTTAGGCAACTCAATTAGTAATTGAGTGTGTGCCCAAGGAATTCGTGTATAATCCAAGTAAACACATGGTCCAAGAACTCTTTTGACATCCAGGCCAGAACTCCAGGACTAAATATTTGCATTTCAGCTTTCATTTCAGGTCCCCACCAGGCCTCCTGGAGGCTGTAAAGTTTAATGTTGTTTTCTTTTCTCCTGATTTTATTTTTCCACACAACTCTGCATTGCCAAAATCTGCCTGGAAACAGAATACAGGAAACGAATGTAACAGGGAAAGTGAGGATTTCAGAAGAATTCAGAAATCAAAAATGTCAATAAAAGGGTTTTCAGGAGGTCACAATTAGTAGACTTTCAACAAACTTCTGAATTCTAAGGAGGTTCAGGCTGATTTAGAAGGGTAAGTCAAAGCAAAATACCAAAATTTTTGTTGTGCCATATATCAACAATTACTGTTATCACACAGCATTTGATTTAATCCCAGTTTCACATTCCCACTGACAGTCTCCATAAAATCAGTGAAAATTTAGTTACTGGATTTCTCACACCATTCTCCCAAGCACTGGGAAAGTTTTAGACTCTGTCTGTAACAGATCATTTAATATTGCCAGTAAAACATCTCATGCAGAAGCCAGTAAATAAAAGAGTTCCTCCTGTCTTAATTCTAATGCACTCTAATGTGTGAAATCTCTCCTTGGCTCTGGAGGGAACAGGGCTCTGCTTTCTGCCTTCCTTGCTCTGTCTGCTCCTTCCTCAATTTCTTAATTCTCTCTGGACCCAGAAACACAAAAAAATGACTCAACTCCTTTACCTGACCCCAGAAAAACCAAAAAAATCTCTTTATCTCCTACAGCAAGAAATTACAGGCAGTTATTTTTTCTTTAAGCATCACTTAAAGGATCCTCTAGGTTGAACTGTTACATCTCTCACACATCAGCCATCTCAATCTGAGAAATAACTCATTATTAGCATTGCCCCAAGTTTTGTGACACCCCACGACCAGCTGGGTGGGGCCCAGGAGTGCCACAAAATGTGCAGAGACATCACAGCAAACTGGGGTTCCAAAAAGAGGAATTTGATGTGGAACAGGCACAGAATGACCCTGCTGGTGGTGGGAGCCTCCCAGAGCCTGATCTGTTCAGCTTTCCAAAATGAGAGCTGCAAACTGCTCCGATTGCTGCCCATAAATACAGCCAGGGAACTCACAGCCAAGCTGAAAAATAACATTGACAGAGGAGCTGGAGTGCAGCAAGTGGCCATGATTAAACTGCAGCTGGAAAAGCCACATGAAGAATTACTGCCCTGGGGGTGAGGGGCTCCAAAACTCTCTCCTCCCAACAACAACTGGACAAAATGCTTGACTTGTTTGAGGAAAGCACTCAAGCAATTTAAACCATGGTTTGTGCAGTCCAGAAGTCTGGATTTTGTAACTTTAATGATGATGTGACTTTGGGATGGCATCTTCTCTCTGGTGTCAGACAAATGTTTGTGCAGGTCTACCCTGACACCAGACCAACCATTTCATGTTCTTACTTTCACAACAATTCTTGTTTACAAAGCTCTGCACTTTCCTTTTTAACCAACCAAAGGTGCTACAGGGACACACAGGTTTAATATCAAAGGGAACAATATCCAGTGAATTCCTCCTCAGGCTGGAAATCCAGAACTGCTGGGAGAAAAAGATCCTCTTCAGACTCAAGCCTTCCAAAAATCTCCTTTCATTTCCAGAAGTCTCCCCTCCATCTCAGCTCCCTTTTAACTCCAACATCACAATCACAGACAGTCCGTGTGTCTGCACCACCCTGGCAGACATTATATTCTCAATATTTTATTGCAGCTATTAAAAGCCATCACAAGATTGGTTTGTTTCTGAGCTGAACAAAGCCATATTAAATGAAAAGCACGGTGCAGGAGTAGAGGAAGAGCTCTACAATCATAGTTGACAGCTTAGCTATTTATGCTGTAAATGCATCATAAATAATTTCTGAAGTCTTCCTACATTCCTGTACTTGGTCTGTAGGAGGCTCATAAATAGATGGATAGACCTTTATGAGCAGTGATACCCAAACCTGGCAGTGCCAGAGCTGCTCCCCCAGGGCAGGGCTGTGCAGATCCATTTTGTACCTCCAACAACCAGAATAACCCAGTTCCCAGAGGCTCCCAAACTCCCAGCTCAGCCTGCCCAGGGCTGTCTCCTTGCTCCCCCTCCCATCCCACCTTTTCCTCTCAGCCCTGACCTCTGTCATTCCCTCCTGCCCTTCCTTCATTAGCAGTTTTTGTTAATCACCCTCTCTGCTTCCCTTGAGCTGACCCCAGCCCTCAGAAGTCCTTTTGCCTTTCTGCACTTTGCTTTTTCCCTCCTCCCACCTGCACCTGCCCCCATCCTCTCTCTCTTTGTTGCCAGGTCCTTTTTCATCAGCTGCTGCTCCTGTGCCCCTGGTCTCAGCTCTGCTCTGTTAATGACTGTCCCAGCTCAGCACAGCCACAGCAGCTCCTCCTGCAGCACCTGGGCTTTGGCTCCTTCTGATCCCTGGCAGCTCCTCAGGAGCAAGGACAGGAGCAACTCAAACACTCCAGGTGAGCAAAGGGACACAACTCATTCCTCTGCAGAGATGCCATTCACTCACACATATAAAAAGGGGACAATATTTGCTTTTTCATTATATTTGTTTGCTGAGAAAATTTTTCTTTTTTTTTTTTTTTTTTATCCCCAGCAGAAAAAAAAAAAAGAAGCTAGAAAGATGACAAAATTTTGCCAAGATTTTGCAACGCTGGAATTTACAAGTGGTGGTATTTATATAAAAATAAGGTTATTTACCAACATAAAACAACCTATAAGGCTTAAAAGTGACAGAAATTTATGTAAGGAAAAAAAAAAACCATCAAGATTTATTAAATAAAAACATACTACCTGCCAACAGAAACATTTAAAAAGAAAAGTAATTTTAAAAACGCAAATTGTTTGAACACCAAATTCTCCTGCAATATCTGATATCAGAGCTGAGCAATGCCAACCTCCAGCCTGACCCTGCAGGGCTGTTCCTGCCCAGCTCTGCTACTTCATCCACTTTGTCCTGCCCACACATCCCTGCCCCAGCCCCAGCTGCAGCCTCTGGAACATCCCTGATACTCCTGAATATTCCTGATATCTAGAATACCCCTGTTATCTGGAATAGCCCTGATATCTGGATTACCCCTGATATCTGAATATTCCTGATACCTGGAATATCCCTGATACCTGGATTACCCCTGATATCTGAATATTCCTGATATCTGGAATACCTCTGATATGTGGAATATCCCTGATATCTGGAACATCCCTGATACCTGAATATTCCTGATATCTGGAATAATCCTGATACCTGGACTACCTCTGATACTTGGAATATTCTGTGCACCCCACACTGGGAGAGCAGGTGACTCAGATCCTTCCAGCCTCGAGTTCTGGACAATCTGGGCTGAGCAGCCCCTGGACAGCTCCCCCACAGCAAGCACTGCACACAAAAGGCACCACCGAGCTGCTATTTAAAGCCTTAAAATATTCAACACTTTCCTGGCCAATTTATTATTCAATTGCTCAGAAATGACAATTTAAGTCTGCTGCTGAATCCTCACTGCCCCCCTCTGTACACAGCATGCCTAACTGTGCAGCTCAGCAGCTCTGCCACAGCCCTGGCAGCTCCTGAGCCTCTCCAGGCTCAGCAGGCAGGGCAGTTCGTGCAGAGGTTTCCCTGCTGTGGCCCCTCTGACAGGCTCAGAACACTCAGGAGGATGCTCCTGCATCCCAGAGTGAAGCAGATTCAGCACTGCTCCTTGCTTAGGCACTGCTGAGGATGCAGATCCCACGAGGCAGCCCAGGGATCTCCTCAGTGCCCCAGAACATCCTCTGGAAGGTGAGGCATGCACAAGTGTTGGGTCTTGGCACAGACAGCTCCTAATTTCATTCTGGCCACCGAGGAGTTAAGTCATTGTAAAATCCTCAGCTTCTGCTTCTATCTGGCAGAAGTTGTGCAAGATGGAACAAGCAGCATTTCCACACCCTCATTTGTAAATTTACAAATATTAACCCACTGCCACGCTGGGAGTTCAATTGGGTGGGATCCCAAAAGGAGGAGATTGGGAAACAAGGAAAAAGGGTCCTGCCTTTACAAGGTAAGAGTGTGGAAGGGCTTGGCAAGAAAAGGAGCAGTGGAGAAATTCAGAGATGACAAAGGTGGTCTGTGGTGCAGTGAAGGACCCAACAGGGGATAACCAGACAGGGAAAGAAACCAGATGAGAAGGAATGTGAATAGAGACAGGGTGGCAGAACAGCAATTTCAAGGTGTGCTGCAAGTGTTGGAGACACAACATGGTGTAGAGTCACCTTATGCAATAATTCTGTGAAGGAGTGGGAAAAGAACAGAGAAATCACACTTCACAATCAAAATCCCTGTAGAGACTCACAGTAAGGAACAGCAAGGTCCATAAAGATCTGCACAATCAAACTCGAATCTAGCTGAAATCTTAATGTTATCAGAAAGATAAATCCTGACAGAGATCTTAGCAAAAAGGAAAGGAGAAGGCAAATATCACCTGGAGGTGATTCCTGTGCTCCAGTGGCTTGGCAGATGTAGGAACTGGAATCTCCCAGTTCAGCCCTCCTCCCTTACAGCCTCATCACAAACAGCTTCAGGAAATGTTCTCTTTGACACCCATAATATTGACATAATGCTACAAGAGACTTACAATAACATTCCTTGTTTGGAAGAAAAAAAAATTGAATCTGCTGTCCATTCACCAAGCCTGTAATTTAATACAGATGTGAGAGATTTCATCAGAGGTTTTTGGGCAGTGCCAGTGAGGCCTCATCTGGAAAAGTGTGGAAGGTTCCACCCAAGGAAAATAAATTCAATCTGCATTAGTAGTAGTATGACTGAGGGAATTAAAACTTCTCTTAAAGAGGAAGCTTTTGGTTTGTATAACCCCACAAAATGAAAGTTGAGAAGATTGTTATCTATTTTTCACTCTTCCTCACCCTAGAACTAGCCTGCAACGAGAACAAAGAGCATTTTAACTAAAGGCTGGAGCTGGCACCAGAACAAATGTCATAAACTGGCCATAAATCCACACTAGATTAGAAATGACAGTATAACTATCATACAAGCAAGGAGTAAAAAGGGATAGGAGCAACAGATGCAAGAAACCACAGCCATTTATGCTAATGAATGTAAAATATTAGTTCCACAGATAGACCTGGCTGCATGAGCCTGGGTTTGATGACCACAGGGTTGGTTCTCCTGTTTCCCCAAGTCAGACTTTTCCCAGTTCATGCAGCCCTGGCACAGAGTCTGACTGATCCACACTGCCAGGAGGACCCATGGTGAATTACTGGCTCATGTGAATTAGGGAGTGGAAAACCAGGCTTGCCAGATGTGCTTTTTTCACATATTTTGACAATTATAGTTCAGCTTAATCATTTATGATAATACTTCATAATGTTCTAGCAAATGCTCTGGTGTATAGTTTGCAAAAAATAATGAAGTCTTAAGTAACATGGCAACTCACTCAGCTTTTAAATCTTTGCTGAGAAGCAGGAGGAAGCAGCCAGTGTTTTGTGCAGATTATGGAGAGTTATTGTAGTGAAATTAGGAACACTTCCATTATTGCTTCCCCATCAGGTTCTTAAGTATTTACTACTGTAAAAACACTGTGGTTCTACAGCAACAAGACACCCTCAAATGAGATCAAACCAGAGCAGAGCTGCAGAGCTCTGAAGCAGTGCTATTCAAGAGAAACACAGGTTATACAATAGAAACCATGGCAAAGGACTGACAATTTCTGTGTCTACACTCAGCTCTGTACTCTTAATTCTCATTGCAAGTCAGCTGTCTAGGTCCTGAATAACAACCCTCTAATCACAGCTTTGCCCAGCAAAACTGCAAGCTATCATAAAATGCTTCTTTTACTTAAAAAAAAGCTCATCTTAAAAAAATTATTCTAATCGAAATTTTCCATCTGACTCCTTTATCACAACTTCTGGCCAGGGTTGGAGAAGAACCAGAAAATGAGCCATGTGATCTGGCAGAGCTCACTTAGAGCACACACCAGAGCTGACATGAGCACTTCAGCATCTTGTGGCAGCACCACTGACACTGCCTCAGCTGTGAGAAATGTCAGCACTTGAACAGTGCCTCTGCTTAATTCCAGGGGAATTAAGGAAGCCAGTGGCATTCACAGGAAATTCCACTTCCCAGCTTCCTTGTTTTGCTGGTTGGCAGCAGTTGCCATTATAACATAAGGTGGAGAATAGGAACAACTTGCACAGATCTCTCATATGTTTCACATTCTGTGAGTGTTTAGGTGGAAGGAGTTATTGTTCCAAGGCTCAGGGGGAGGTAAGGGAGCATTCAGTGCAGATGCAAGTCTGAGGCACTCTCCATTTCAGAACATCAGAATCCCTCCAAATGTTGTGCCAATGGAGACAGTAAACTGACAAGAAATGTAGATCAATGTTCTTTAAACATTTCAGCTTTTCTGATAAGCAAACATTTCAGTCTGTGTAATATTGTCAAACTACAGCTGCAGAGAATTTTGAAGAGGCTCCTGTGTGCGCTTTAAATATTCTGATTTCTCTCCACCAGCAAATGCTCTCGAGAGAGCAGCACGCCAACACACTCCTGTTCTGAGAGCATCACTTCCCTGGGAGAGCATGGCACAGCTCAGGGAGAGCCTGCAGCCTGAGCCTGCCTCTCCAGCTGCACCAGCACAGGGACAGACAGGGACACAGACAGGACAGACAGGGACAGACAGGACAGACAGGGACAGACAGGGACAGACAGACAGGGACAGACAGGACAGATAGGACAGACAGGGACAGACAGGGACAGACAGGGACAGACAGGGACAGACAGACAGGGACAGACAGGACAGACAGGGACAGACAGACAAGGACAGACAGACAAGGACAGACAGGGACAGACAGGACAGACAGGGACAGACAGGGACAGACAGACAAGGACAGACAGACAGGACAGACAGGGACAGACAGACAGGGACAGACAGGACAGACAGGACAGACAGGACAGACAGACAGGGACAGACAGGGACATCCCTCACCCCTGCAACTGTGCACAAAAATCTTAAATGGCATTGCACAGAGAGACAGGGGGGATTTGGCAAAGCAGGCAGAAGGCTACAAGCATTACACTGCCATTAAATTAGCATTTAATCTTGCCTTCACAAGATGCAGCATTTTCCTCAGAAATGTGATCTTTGCGAGATACCAGGCTCAGGGATCTGACAAATAATCAAAAAGCTGATTTCCTACCACAGAAAAAAAAAATCTTTCCATGAAATAAGAGTTTTTGAATGACACACAGAGAAATTACAGGGAGGTAGTGAATGCTTCTTGTATGATGGGGAGAAAAATTCTAAAGAGCTCACACTAAACAGTAAAATATTAAATCTAAGAAGATTTTATATGTGGAGGAATCTATATAAAATTGAGACTCCATCATTCAAATAGAGTCCAAAAGGTGCAAGGAGATAAACAGAGTAATGAACTAAAGTCCTGATGGCCTCAGGAAACTCTGTCCCATGTAATGAGAGAGGAAAAGTGATTTGCACAATGAGGTCCATGTTCTGCACCTGCACAGCAAATCCAAAAGGCAGGAATCAGTTCTGCAAGTGAGAGTGTTTTTATAACATTCTTTCCACACCAGCCAGTAAAGCTCTCAAACTGCCCACAGCTAGGAAAACAAGAAAATATTCTGTAAAAATAAATGATGATTCCATACCCACTTCAATATTCCTCTTTGTAGCATTCTCCTCTCTTTGTACTTTTGTTATCAAGTCCAGGAATGAAGAACAAAGAGTTTGTCTTGGGCAGTTTCTGGATGTGGCAGCAATGGCTACTGGCCTTTCAACACCTTACAGCTCTGTTTGGTGAGAAAAATGAATCTGCACTTGTGAGACACCAAGCAGAGGTGTTCTCCAGGTAGCAGAAACCTCATCTACTTAGGAGATAAAATACAAGAAAACAAATAGCAAGAACTGTGTTCAGCTTTCCAAAAGGCAGAAAATAGTAACATGGATTGCTATTCACTTTGCAATGCCTATCAATAGTTTGGCTATGGCCTTGCCAAATAAAAAGCTTCACCCAGCTGACTCATCCTTGCTCTTCACAATAGCCAAGATTCATCATCTAAAGCAAAGGCAGGAATAAGAATAAGAACTAGAAAAGTGAATGTTCCTGTCATGTTTCAAAGAGATTGAGCTCTGCAGGTTTTACAAACACTTCAAGGGAATTTTAGTCACAGTGTTTGAGCTCATTACAAGAGCTCAAAATCGAAGAAGATCAGAAATGCCAAGAAAAAACAAAAGATATGTCTAGCATCCTCCAGAAAATCAACTCATCCCTATGATTTTACATCAACATATAAAATGATAGTAACAAAAGAGTCAAACACCTTTGCATCAAGCTGGTTCTACAGAGTGACATTAAAACATTGAGTTTGTGTGGGTTTTTGGAAGCAGAGCCTCCACTTCCACAGAGAAGCTGAGCCAGGCAAACTTGCAGCCCCAAGGAGCAATAGAACAGCTCTGCTTTGGGAGGAGCTGCTGTCTCTGCCTCTCAGTGGCTTTGTCACAGCCCTGTTCCAGTGTCACTGCTCAGAGTCCTGTGGGCACTGCCCTGCTTGCACTCCCCCTCCAGTTCCCTTTTCTCCTGAATTTTTCCTCTCACCCTTCATCAGCCCGGGGCTGGGGGAGCACTCAGGTGGGGAGGCTGCTCCTGGCAACTCCCAGAGTCAGTTCTAAACTGAGAAAATGGATCATAAAAAATGCAGTGGGTACCTGCAGAGAGGCTGGGAGGAAGGAACAGCTTGACACGTTCCCAGCTGTTTGACATGATTCATCTCCAGCAGCAACACAGAGAGCACTGAACCAACCCCAGATGTTAAAGAAAATGAACCTTTCCTGAGCTGGCTGCTCCCTGCACCCCTGGCACTCCACAGGGCCCTGCTGGGACTTCACACCCTGCCACAGCCATGGGCAGCTGGGGAGGAAGGCACAGCGAGGTATAAAGTGAGAGAGGCTTATCCAACAGCTCAGCACCAGCAAAAAGCCTCTCAGGTCTTATCTGGTATTGATTCAGCTCTTCACACAACTGTTAAAGAAAAAATCTCTCTTCCTCTCTGGACAAAAAAAAATAATAAAATAAATAAAAATCAAGCAATCTTACAGCATAGAGATGTTTTGTTCCAGACAGTATTTACTTCTCTACAGGATTAAACAGGCATCTATTCTCAAGGAGCACAGGGGATAACCTGGATTAAGTTTGTTGCTTCTCCTAGTGAGAAATAACTTGTTTGCCAAATATTTTTGAAGTAACTGTGACATCCAGAAAGTCTGCTTGAATCTGGGAAGCAGAGAAAAGTGCTAGTAAAGAAAAAAGCTTAGGAATCAAACATGCCATCAAGAAAAATAACGTCCTGAATAGGTACATGGCAAATCCTTGCTGGTATATATCTATCTGACTTCCTCTGGAAAAATACACCAGGGGCCCATCGATGGAGAGAAGGGAAAACAACATCCAGCAGAACAATAGGAGATCCTGAGGAAGCATATATAATAAAAAAGAGCTATAAACACTTAGCAAGATAGTAACAATTGTTTCCTGGAAACTTAGCACCTCATTTGGTAAGAAAAAAAAAATAAAATAAAATTGCAGCAAAGTGAAATTTGTTGCTCTAATTCAGACTATCCATTCTATTGCAGCCCTTACATCCATCCAAGGATGTTCCCCTGTGGTTTTGGGTGTTTAACACCTCCAGAGCCCAGAGCAGCTCCTCCCTGGGAACAGAGGATGGAGAAGGATCTTTACCCCAGGTGGGAGGGGGCACAGAGCCTTGGCTGCTCTCTGACCTCGGGGTGACCACACAGGATGAACAAACCTGCCACAGCCTGAATGGTCCAGCAGAACAGATTTTGTCTGTGCAAGCAAACCCACTGTCAGGATGGCATGAAGGAGGAAATCCAAGCCCCAGAAGTGCTGGGAGATGCTGGGAGCAGTGAAGGACCCAGGGCTCACCCAGGGCTGGGTGACAGCCACAAGCCATGGCTGGTTCAGTTCAAGCTGGCTGCTGGAAGAACAGAGTCAAAAACCTACCTTAACCTATTTTATTAGAATATTCCAGCAAGGTAGGGAGCTCTTTGAGATCCCTACAGGAAGAAATGGCCACAGATGTGTCAAGGAGGGCAGCTCATGCTCACAAGTGCCTGCAGATTTCTAGCAAGTCCACTGCAGTGAATCACAGATGGAACAAATATTTAAATACTGAGAAACATTATCTTGTTGTTCGTGTTGGATGCTAAGAACAAAATGACAACTATTAAACACATTTGTTCTTCTCTTGTTATAAGGGTCTGAAAGGGGACAACTTTCTTGAAAGTGTGACAGCACTTAGGAAATGGAAAGTACATGGTGATAGCAGGAGCTGACCCCCTCCCCCAGAGACAGATGGACAAATGGGAGCTGGCAGAGATGTTTTGTTCTCTCTGTGCAAAGTCAAACCAGACCCAGCCACAGCACAGAGTGAGCAGCACTCCCACTCCACTGCTGAGCATCCTCCAGAAACATTAATTAGTCACAAAGTTTAAATGGGCACCTTGCACTGGTCTCTTCATGAAACCACGTTATTCATCTCAATTAAGTGGAACCCCACAGAAGGGCTGTGGGGAGTTCAGAATAACACCAACTTTTTCAGAAGCCTCTTTTCTTATTTTACTGCTTTCACTTCTTTTGTTAATTGCCTAATTCCACCTTTTCCTGACTGCACTCCCCTTGGGAGGTAAAGATCACTTAGCTATTTGTTCACACAAGCAATGGGGCTTTGGGAAAAAAAAAAAAAAACAACAAAACAACAACCTGTGTTCACATTTTCAGCCATCTGACAAATAGACTAATTCATTAGTAATTAAAAAGTGTAGCACTTGGAATGCTCATCTTATTGGCACCCTGGCAGGTGGAGGGAGGAAGGACATGGATGTGTTTGCTCACATGAGAAAGGTGGAATTCTCTTCCCTCATCTCTAATGACTGAGCCCAAGGCTCCCTTGGGATTTGCATCCCCTGGCTGCTGATAGGAAGGAGGATTTCTATCTGGTTCCAATTCTGAAAAGTCAGAGTGCCTGGGAGTTCCTCATCTGAACATCACCCTCGTGCCTCTGAAGAAGATACAGGCACAGGGAACATTGGTGGGATCAGGCTTTGAAGAGGAAACTGCAACTCACCTGCTCTAATACAGTAATTGTGTTCTAATTCTGATTGTAAAGAACAAGCTCAAAACCACACCTAGACAAGAATAAATATCCATGACAGAATACTCTGCCCTATTGACTTCCAGCAAAATCTTCTGCCATTGCCCAAGAAATCAGAGCAGCACTTTCAAAGTCTCAGCTTCTGGAGTTGTTTTAGGATTTTTTGTTAAGTCATGTTTTACATCTGTGAAAGAAGTCAAAATTAGGAAAGTTTTAACTCTACGAGTGACAGACATGAAATTTTGAAAAAAATTTCTGTAAAAGAAAATTAACACATTTATCTTATTATTATTTTCATTGGCAATTCTACGTGTCACTGGATTTAGATCCAAATTGTTGGCTTCACCTTTTGTCCTTCCTCTCATATTCAGTATTTTCCTATCTCAATATGTACTGCAGGGTTTAATTTGGGTTTTCTGTGCCAGATTTGTATTCCTACTAATATCATGCTTTCCAGTTGCTTTGCTAATGTATCATTTTGGCACATGCTGACTGAAACAATAATTAAACCATGCTGGTTCTGACAAGGAACAAAGAGATTTTCAGTCCTAACTGGAGACAGAGGTGCTGTATTAGGCCATAATCAAAATAATTCCTTTTGATAGCACAGTCAAAAACGTCTCCAGAACTGCTCTAAAGCAGTTTCCAGCTTTCTGAGCACACCAGTCACTTCTTCTTGCTCATTGCCACCACTCTGAGTTACCTAGCTGAGGTCTCAATACTTCAGGAATTTCTTGCAAAGACTCAGGATTCTGGCTTAGCAATATTTCTTTTTCCTCCTGAGCTTCTCCTTGCTGTTTTAACACAATAAATACCATCTGCAAATCCTGGGATCCATAAATAATAACAGAAATAAATAAATAACATAAATAAATAACAGAAATAATGTCCATTTCAGATGGACACTCACCCAGCCCAGGGCAGTGCTGACCTTCACCCCTCCCTCAGGATCTGCTCTGCTCTCCCCCAGCTCCCCTGGGCACCACAAATTATTTGGGTTCCTTCACCCAGAGATTTTTCCCTCACCCCAAAAACACAGCTGGTGTTCCCAAGTGGCTCTTGTGTGAGGATTTTAGAAAAGCAGAGGGTCCTTTCTGCCCCTGGAGCCTTTTTAATAAACTTTGTCTGGAGCTCCCCCTCCACCCAGGCACAAATAGAACACCCTTCGATTATGGTGTTAACTTCATTATTAACCATGCAAATCTGAACTCAACAAAATCCCCTTTTTTTAAATAATTAATTAGCAAATGACAGCATAAGTGGTTTTGTATTGAGTATAAACCTCTGAAATCAATGAAGCTGTTTTACATGAAAGAAATGTATTATTTTAAACACCTTAATAGTGTCAGGAGACTTGCATCAACATTAATCTCAGGCAGAGAACATATTCAAAAATACAGCTCTCACTGGGAACAAGACTCATTAATAGTTTTTAATAAATATGATGTGCTGAGACAAGCATCCAAGCTCACCAATTTTTGGTCTTTTCTGAATTCTTCTCAGCTATAATTAACCCAGCAGCAATTTTGGGATTTTTAGGGCAGAGGTCTGTGAACTCTGTGCTTTGACCTGGAGTGCAATTATTGTCTGGGCTAACAGCAAGCTTGAAAACCTCAGTTATTAGGGCTTGATCCTGAAATTGCCTTAATATTTTAAGGAGATGAGCAGGATGGGGTCAGTTGATGCTGCTAATTGTGTGTGACATCATCACACATATTGGAGAATTGTCTTCATTGTGTGAAGACAAAGTGACAGCCCAGCACTGATCAATCCTGCAATAAACTGCTGCTCTGCTGGGACTGGAGGCTTGGATGTTTGGGAGGTGAGAGATATTGAACAGGAATCCCATTCCCCATAAAAATCAAACCAAGCAGAGTCATTAAAAGGGGCTGTTCTGTGCTAGAGGTGGATTTTTTCTCTGGGTCAGGGGTGATCTCTGTGCCCAGACACTCTGAGAGGAACTTGTGATGTAAAATCCCTTCCTCCAGTGAGGTCTGGAACACCTTCAAAGCAAATCAGCATTTCCTGAGGAACACCTCACACTGTGCATGGAGCCACTCTGATCCATGCCTTCCCTTCTTTGCTTCTGCCCCAAAACCAGCAGCACATCAATAACAAGGGGAGTGTCCTACAGAAAAAACAGAGAGCAAAACAGAGATGTGGCTCTGAAATAACCATCAGGACCCACATCAGCTGTGTCCCTGAGGAAAATAAAACACCTCCAAAACACACTGCAGGACAAGCTATGGAGCCTTGCTAAAACCAGACTCCAAATGCAATTTCAAGGAACCAAAGTCTACCCCAAAACGACTTCAAATTCCCAAAGCCATAAACAACAACCAGTTCACAATAACACAGGTTTTTACTCTTCCTATTGTGGACTCCACCAAAAGAAATTAAAAGCTTCCAAATGCTTTTTCCAGATTCCAAAGGAATATTTAATTGTTTGGGAGGAAGCAGTTTTGCATTGCAATAATAGCTGGTATAAAATAATTCCAGTCAGAAATAACAGGATCTTCCTGGGGAAAAGTCTGTACCTTTGGAGAACACTTCCCTTCAGTACAACAAAAACCCAGATGTGGGACCTTCAAATCCACAGCATTGTCTCAGGGCAAATGGAAAATTTATTCATAGTTTCTCTGGGTTTTTGGTTAACAGGATAAAAAAAAACTTTTCCATTTTGACCTCAAATTCCTTGTGCTTGCTGCATATTCTTCTGGCTCTTGTTTTGAATATTTATATTATTCTGAGTAATTGCATGCTGGCGGTTTTCATAATCACTAATTGCACTAGATGACTCTTGTGATCACAAATAAAACATTTGGGAGGGAATAAATGAATGGAACCATCCTCAGAATCAATAACTGCTGAAGTCTTCCTACATACAGATAAATCTGGTTTTGTTGTGCACAGAATAAGTTATCTACTATTTTCATCTTCATTGTCGATGCAGGAGCAAACTTTTTGTTCATTTTTGAATTTAGCATTGTGTCAGATTTCTCACTGTCTCTCATGTGCAGCACTTTGAAGTGGCAGAGAAAATAATCCATTAGTGTTGGATCTGGATCTGGATAATGGAGACTTCTAAAATAAATTAAAGGAATTGAAATTAAACAGTACACAGAAAAAAATAAAAATAAAAAATAAAAGGACGACAGCACCGCATTTCTTTGTTGGTGTTGGTTTTGAAATGATTCATAATTCAATTAGTGTAGATCACAAGTTTGTTGATTTGCTAAAGAGAGCTCTCCAGGGCATAAAAATATTTATATAATGATTGGAGCAGCAAATAAAATTCATAAACAAAAATAACCTGAATTACAACTGAAAAATTATCATCCTTTAAAATATAAATCAGAAATGTCAGGAGAGAAATCAGGAAGGAAACATTTAAGGAAACATTTCCAGTCTAACAAAACCTACAACCCCAGAGCCAGCCTGAGCTCTCCCTGCTCCAAAATGACAATTTTTGCTCCCCAGGACTTTGCTGTGCAGAGCTCAGAGCCCGTGCCCTGTGTCCCAGCTCTGCTCCTGCTCAGTTCCTGCTCCAAAATGACAATTCTTGCTCCTCAGGACTTTGCTGTGCACAGCTCAGAGCCCTTGCCCTGTGTCCCAGCTCTGCTCCTGACCCCCAGCTCGGTTCCTGCTCCAAAATGACAATTCTTGCTCCCCAGGACTTTGCTGTGCAGAGCTCAGAGCCCGTGCCCTGTGTCCCAGCTCTGCTCCTGCTCAGTTCCTGCTCCAAAATGACAATTCTTGCTCCCCAGGACTTTGCTGTGCAGAGCTCAGAGCCCGTGCCCTGTGCCCCAGCTCTGCTCCTGACCCCCAGCTCGGTTCCTGCTCCAAAATGACAAGTTTTGCTCCCCAGGACTTTGCTGTGCAGAGCTCAGAGCCCGTGCCCTGTGCCCCAGCTCTGCTCCTGACCCCCAGCTCGGTTCCTTGGCTCAGCTGCTTGCCCATGGCCACAGGCAGCTGCAGAATTGGCTTTTCGGCCTCCCCAGGGCACCAGAGGCTGCAGGACTCTCTCCTGCATTGCCTGGCCATGCAGGGAACCACCAAACTGTGCAGGGGTGGGAATGGCCCTGCCCTGCTCACCCCACAGCCTCACTCCACAGCTGGAGACACAGCTGGAAACACTGATCACACCTTTAAGTGACTGCAGCCTGATGAGCTCAGTAATTTCTGGTAGTTCACAAGAGCAGACAGTGAAGGATTTGGTTTTCTGTCCCCCTCTGAGCACCTCTCCATGCCCAGCTCTCTGGAATTCACCTCCCCACCCACACATCACCTCTGGCTCCAGGATTGCTTGTGGAAGTGTGATCACCTGCAGGCAATCAGGACATTTCCTCCAAATACACACTCCAGATCCAAATCAAAATGCAAATGGAGATTCACTCTCTGCCACCCCAGCCACAAACATGCACACAATTCACTGGCTGCAGCAGCAGTGATCTGCAATTAGCAAATGAGAGCAAACTGCAGAATCATTTCTCCCAGGTATTTCTGCACAGGTTTCACTGCCACACAACCTCCCCTCGTCTCAAACCCAGAGCTAAGTGCTCCATCATGGTATATTTAGTGACACATGGATGAAATGCAAATGCCAAATTTAAAGTTCTAGAAATTAAATGATAATCTCCTCCTCAGTTGGCAGATCTGAATCTGGGAGAAGCTAAAGCTCCTATCAAGTGAAAAATAAGAGATCTGTTTCAAGATGGATTTCAGCTGTATTTCTACACGTGTTCAGCAGCTGCAGCTTCTATTTAGATAACAAAACACCTACTGCAAATAAATAATTGTACAATTTCCACAGAGTTCCAAATGTACAGAGCTCTCCTAGAAATCTGTGACTGCAGTTAATGTTCCTTAGGCATGCTTAGCCCAGCCACCCAAACTAACTGTGACTTCTGCAAGGTCTGGAATTACACCAGTTATCCAGTGGATAATGAAAATAAAAATTAAGCAAAAAAAATTCCACAGAGTTAGGTTGAGACAGACTGGAATTTATAAGCAAATGATTAGAAATGATTAAACAATGGAGCTTAGCTTTAAATGGTGTGAAATTACTTCAGGACCAGCAGAACTTCATTACTTTCTCTGTTTGTGCATAATGGATTTTTTGGAGTATAATTTCTCTCTTGAAAAGCTCCATAATATTAAAATGTTTTTGATTAACTAGTCAAGAAGCAAAGCAAACAACAGACGTTTTTATATACTGGTATCCAAATAACTCAGGAGAATAACTGGGAGCACAATGAAAACTAAACTGAGCCAGAAATGCCTTGTAAATATTACAGTAGATGCTCCTGCCAAAATATTGTCAGCTAGTACAGATTGCACAGTGCCATAATTACAGTGGATGACATAAAATTATTATAAATTAACAGTTTATAGTACAAAGTCATGCATTATGTATTTTTATTAAGTAGCTACACAAGTGTGTGAAATGAAGAACTGTGAAATTGTGTAAAAAGTGATTGATCTAAACTTTGTCTACAACACAAATTAGCCCATTATTTTTTTTTTTTTTCACAAGGTTTAAACTCAACACATGTTCTTAGGCAAGGATTGTTGGAACTGGGGAGGAATGTGTTAAGGGCTGAAATTCCCTTTCTGTAGCTGCTCACATAAATGTTGGTGGCCACAGACACACAGCTCCCACCTCAGTGCTGGGCAGGATTGCTGGGTGGGAGCACACACTGCAGAAACACATCTGTGTCCACTGACACCATCCCAGCCAGAGCAACCAGCTCCAAACTCAGTCTTCCTAAATTTGTTGCCACTTCTGTGACCCAGAGTGGTGCTTTGGAGATGCATTCAGTGCTCTGAGTTGCCAGAATCAAATCTTAGTGCAGCAGAGGCACTCCCAGGAATTAACTGGGCTGTGTTTCTCTGTCTCAGCTGCCAGAGTCTCACAAGAAAGGTTTTACATCAAGACAGACACTGCTCTCCTTTAGAGCATCTCTGTATTTTGGCAATGCTTGAGAACATATTTTGGATCAAGCCAAGACACAAAAAAGCCAGTTGTTTATTTTACAGTTTAACATGGCCTTAATCTATTTTCTACTTGCAAACATTCACCATTTCTGGTCAACCCCACTTCTAAAAATAATTTTGCTTTAATTTTGTTACACTGAATTCGGTCTCTGATTAATCCATCAGAGATATTATTAATATAACTTTGATTTATTAGATATAAATACATCTGTTAAGTATCAGCCAGTGAATTTATCTAACAGAAGTCATCTTGCAGAGGAAATGTGCCTTTCCCCAAGGAGCACTGGTGCACAGTCACAGTAGTTGTCACATTTAGGAAACAAATCTGTCTGTGACTTGCCATTTCCTTCCTGCCTCACTCTGGTTTATTAGGGATTAGAAATGGTCTTGTGTGCTGTGGCACACACACATGGCAAGAACCTGCCCTGCACAGAGCCCACAATATTCCAGACCTGCTAAAGGATGCTAAACCTGCAGTGGATCTCCCAGGGAACCATCAGAGTCTCATCAAAGACAAAACCCCAACTCACAAATGCAAATTACTCAGAGATTTTGGCAGTGTTGCAATCACCTGCTGCTGGTTTTGTCACCCAGGCCCAAGAAGGTTTTGCTTCACCTTGGCCAAACAGCAAATGATTATTGCAAAGAACAGAGAAATGAACAATAGCAAAACCAGAGTTAACAGAGCAGCTATGCCCAGGCTCCTGTCACAGCACATAATTCCTGTTTACAGAACATTTTGCCATAATCCTGTTTATTCCATTTATCAGCAACAGTAGTCACTACATGGAAAAAAAAAAATACAGATTTCCTACCTACAAGAAATGAAGGTTGCTCATTTTCATGGAACATGACACTGAGTGAGGAATTAGAGGCACAAAACACTCTGGAGAAGTGAAAATCCTACTACACAAAACACAGCTCCTATTACACAAAAACATTCATGCAAATAAGTCCTTGAAGATCTGTGTCCACCTACAATCATAATTTATAGAACATGAGTAGAGAAAAAACCTCAGAAAACCTTTTCCTACTTCAACTCAAACTCTACTTTTCAAGCTGCTCACACAACTCCAGATCATCATAACCAAACAGGAACTTAAAAATCATATACCTAAAAACAGTAGCTAAAACTCTTGAATTTCACACCTCCATTTTACCAAGTAGTTCCACAAAAGGCAGAGATACAGGAGTGCTCACCTGCTGGTGTTTTACTCCTTCCCCAGATCCTCACACTGAAATGCCAGCAGCTCCTCCAGCTGAGGCTGTTTGTAGCTGACCTCTGTTCTGCAATCCCTCATTTTGGGGGGACCAGACACGTGCTTTCCCTTGGCAGGGAAGTTCCTACAGTCAGGTTCTAGGCAGCAAATCCAGCTCCAGTGCTCCTGGGACTGCAGCATTTCCCCTGTCAGCAAACTGCCCTGAACCAGGCAGAGAATTCACCCTGGGAGATGCTCTGACACAAAGCTCCTGTGCTGGCCCAAACCTGGCAGGGCAGCCCAGCCAGCAACCCCTGCACTGCTTGGCACAAGCAGAACCTGATGGCAAATGGAAGCAACACCAAGAAGTTCTCCATTAAAACTTATTCCCATTTTCTTCTCATGGTATTTTTGCAGTGTTTGATTTCTTTCCTAATGACAGTGTAATGCACACTGACACCTTTTCATTTCCACATCATCAGAAGTTCTCTGAAGGCTCACACTGAAATCTCACTGCAATAATCACAGAGGAATCAAATTAGCATCCTAATGAATCCTCCATGGACTCGTGCCCTTCTGTGTTTTCCCCATTCTAATCTCCTGTCATAATGGCACCTTAACTGGGTCCCTACAGATTCCTACCCAGATTATTCTGAGCCACTTCACGTGACAGCTGCACTGCATTCATCTGAGCAGAGAGTCAGGGCATTGGGAAAGAACAGATCCTGAAGAGGAGCTACTAGGTTCAGTTATAATTTATATATATATATATAAAAGGTTTGCTGCTTTTTTTTTTTTTTTTTTTTTTTTTTTTTTCCCATGCTGTTCCCAAAGAAGTTGGTCTGAAAAAAGCCCCCTACAAAATTCTTCTTATTTAATATATTCATCTGGAAAACTTTCAAGCCCTGCAGAAAAGACAAAAAAAAAAAAAAAGAAAAAAAAAAAAGGGAAAAAAAAAAAAAAAAAAAGAATACCAGGACTGCTGCAGAGAGAAGCCATTGCATTTTCTGACTACACAGGGTTCTCATAGTCAGTGGCATTAATTGTGAAGAAATGAAACCTCTTTGACCTCTCCAGTCCATTTCTGTGCTCACAGAGGTTCTCAAGCACCACTGGATTGTAAAGAGCATTTCACTCAAGTATTTAAAGTTTCTGATATGAGGCTGACAAAAGTCTTGTCAGAAAACTTCCTTCTTCATGGGACAAGTCTGTGGAACTCCCTGCACACCAAGCCCTACAGAACACAAGTGCCACAGCAAAGCCCCAAATGTGCTGATGATTTTGGCCCTAAGTGTTATTTGTGGAGACATTCTTCACATAAATATTTCATTTTTCTGTCTGTACACACAGCTTTTAGAATGCTGATGGTCTTAATGTCAGCTCAGGCCTCTAGGTGCTTCTGCAATGCAGCCACAGATGCAGTGAAAGCTGGAAAAATATTTATTATGAATAATTTGTGGCAAGTTTTACGATTTGTTTTGGAACCAGCTGCTCCCAAAGACTCACAATTCAGAGCTGTTTGACAAACAGTGAAACAATATCAGTGAATAAGTCCCTGGACATTTTTCCAGTGCTGGCTGAGACCACCACCAGTTTGGAGAGTGGCTGGGGCAGAGGACAGCAGGAAAGGAAAATAGTTCTTCCTGCTTTTGGTGCAGGAAATTTTTCCAAGTGATGTCCCCTTTCTTTACTCTGTTTCCTTGAAAAAAGAAAAAAAATCCTTTCTTCTCTTTTTCACTATTTCTGTTTAATGTAAAAGCAAGCCAAATTCAGGGTTAAAAGGAGTTAAGGGTTCATTCCCCTTCAATTCATGAGCGAAGATGCTTAATTATTACAGGCAACATGGCTCTTGGCCCAAGCTTATTTCTGCTTTCTGTTGCCATATTTGAGTAGGAATCCTTTAAGAGAACATTAAAAATACCTTTGTGCCTCTTGCTCCTCAAACACAAAATCTGATCTCTGCTTGTGGCCACAGCAGCTCTTTTTGTGCAGCTGTAATTGTACAGCTGGGATGGCACCAACACAATTTTATCAGTTCAGTTGAAGGGTAGACAAAGCAAATCACACCACACAGATAGGGAGGCTCTGCTGTGATTTGAGTATTTGCTCTTTTTCATTATATATCTGTTATTTCTTTTGGGTTACAAATTTAAAGGAAATGTGAGGACACCACTGGACAGGCTCGCTGGGGTATGAAACTTTTCCTCTGTGAGATTTGTTCTGTATCTGAACTGAACTCTGCTGAAATGTCAGCAACATATTGTCATGATTAATAAAATCTCTGAATTAAATCAGATTTGCAACTGGAAAAGGCAGAAGTCCTGTTCCCAGCCTTGGAACATTCCTGTCACTGCTGCTAATGCTGCTAAGTCCCATTTATAAAACAAAATTTGTTTGTTTCTTTAATGAACATATGGGAATTTAATTATAACAAAGCTGATGCACACAAAAATTTGCAAAAAGCATTACATATACAGTAAGAAACATACTCAGTTTCAGCTTGCCCAGTTCTGCATACAGTGACATCAGATGAATTTGTATTCCATTTCTAAACTCAGACATATGCATCACAATTTCTTGTAATCAAGATATATAAAGGTTACAACCATCTGCTTCTCAGACTGCCTTGCTAAGTTATAAGACAAACTCAAATTTTGAATTTTCATTGCATTTAAAGGGCTGACTTATTGATATTTGGGGGGAAAAAAAGAACCCACCCCCAAAAACAGCAAAGGTCAAATCAATAGCTAAGAACAGCTTTAATGGTGCTTGTGGTAAAGTGAAAACATGACTGATAAGGTTGTAAAGTTCAGTACTGGAATATTCTCCTTACACCTGTATTCCTGGGAAAGCTTTTTCCTGCTGAGGAATTGGCTCAGCATTGCTCTTAACCTCACTAAGACCCAATTCAAGAAAACAAAGCAAAGCAAGTTTGCAATAAAAGGAAAAAAAAAAAAAAAAAAAAGAACTATTAAAGAAAGAACTATTAAAAATGAACTAGTAAAACAAAACCCCTTCTCTGAAGAAGCAGTTAAAAGGAGAGCAAACTGATGTAAATCATTAACTGGGGTCATGCAGCATCAGCTCTCTTGTTAAAAAGTGGCAATTAAGAAAACAGAAAATGCCACATGAAAGGCAACCTGCCTCCCTCCCTTCACAAAGTGCTCCCATGATATATTTTTAAAGAATAATTACATAATTGGCCCATATGCTGCATGGAATACAATTGGATCCTGATTTTGCTTCTGATTCCTGATTGCTGCCATGGTTAACACTGGCAGCTCGCTGATTGAAATGTTCCTCAGACAGACAGAACACAAATGTCTCCTTCTCTGAGTAACACATTTTGTTGCTAATTATTTGCCTTATGTCAGTTGATAATTTAGGATATACAGAGGACACATTTCCCAATTAATCTCTCAGAACCCTGAAGCGTGATTCTCTCTTGCCTATAACAGCTGGCACTTTCAAACACAGAAACCTAAAGCAGGAATGCAAAATCCCCTCAAGATACCTTGAAAACAGTGATATTGAAACTCCTGTTACTAAAACCAAATCATTTCCAGCCCAAATAATGCAGTTTTAGATTAATGAGAGAGATGGACCAAGGAGGAATGAGCACTCCCTTCTGAGGAGAGGTGGGATTTGTGCTTTCAGAGAATCACAGCACTGATGCTGAAGGGTTTCACAAACCAGAAAAGTTTCCAGTTAGAACAGGCACAACATCCAGCATGGCCAGTGACAGGATTTTTACAGCCCTGAGTAGCCACACCTCTGGAAGTGGCTGCTTTTGGTATTTGCTCTAAAACAGATGAAGAGGGATCAGAAAAACGATGGGGTGTGAACAGGATTTATGCAGCTTTCTCTAAGCAAACAAAGCCAATTTCCCTCTCTGCAAGCAGCCATTTTTGCTAGACCTAGCCAGGTTTTACCTGTAAGTGACAATTTGATGAAATCAGTCTGAAAATGGTTTTTATCAGCTCCATAATAGGATTTCCAGTCAGGGGCAGAAAGGTGTACACACATTTTCACTTAGTACAGGTGAGTCTGAAACACTGAATTTCCTATCTGATATCCCTTTATTTTAGGCTACCACCACAATTCTCAGTTTTCCCTGTCTCCCTCGAGTGTAGCAGGGTTTGAAGGGGTCTGGAGCTTTCCCAAGGAGCTCACAGAGGAGGGGACAGGGACACAGCAAGGCTTGTGCTCCTCGTGGGAGTGGGGAAGAGCAGATCCTGAGAGCACCCAAACCTCCTGCACCAGTGGCTGAGGAAATTTGGCTCTTGCCATGTCAATGCTGGCACTCTTCCCCTTTTTACAGCTAGAGAAAGAGTTGTGAAAAGACATTTGCATGGACCTTGATTTAAAAAAAAAAACAAAAAACCATTTTTCTGCCTTAATTTACACCTTAGAATCTAAATTTGATGCTCAAATACACTACATGTACCTGAAGGTCCCCAAATGCAGATCCAGCCTACCAGGGATGTTACCAACACCTAAATTTGACAGACAGCTTAGTTTTATCTCAGATTATTTGTTTCCCATCTCCTGTTTTAAAGTCTGGCAACCTGACCTTTTTTTTTTTTTATAATTAATTTTTTCTGTTGCTATGGTGGCAGCTCATCCTGTCAATCAGCAGCAGAAGAGGAAGGAACACCTTCCTGCAAGCAACTGCAGCAAGGCAACCTTCTGTAGGCAACAATTAAGAAATTGGATTAGTTTTGGGGAAATTAATACATATCCTCACAGTAAGAAGTCCAAATGATGTTTAACTCCCAACAAGAATTATTTTTGTTATTAGAGAGCAGGTGGGTAAGGAATGCAATGATCTGGACCAAGGAGTTGGATGCAGGATCTCTCTGAGCCCTGGGGACAGGAGACTGCTGTGGAGAAGATGGGACAAAGCAGATGAAATTTTAAATTGCTTTTGCTCCACTCCTGCCCCGTTTCAGCAGGTGTGGAGTACCTGTAACTTCAGTAAAACAGGGCATGGATGCTAAACTGAGCAAAGCTGAACACCAAGGAGGAGTCTTTGTGTGCCACCAGTGAAATGGAGATTCATGGAGAGCTCCAGAGCAAACCTGAACTGAAAACCTCATTTCCCAGCAAGGGAAAGATTTGATTGTGTGAAATCTCTCCCTCCTGCCCAGCACTTCATCCCACTGCTTCCCACTTCTCACTCCATTATTCCAGGGCAGGAGAGGACACAGGACCACTGAACTCAGCCAACAGCTTTCAACACTTCAGCAGATTTTCTCCACTGGATCACTTGCTTTTAGTGCTCACCATTAAATGAAATATAGCAAAATATTGAATATAAGTGGAATACTTCTTTTTTTTTGTATTTTAGGACACAAGTTTTGCACTTCTATCATGACCTTAAATTTCATGGTTTTTACCTTGTAATAAAATATTTTACCATGCTTATTCTTGCAGATATCCTGAAGAATAATCTTACTATTGTTTGCACTACTCTTTATGCTCACCCATCTTTTTTTTCGCTTTACTAATTCAATTGAATTAAACTGAGTTACAATATCATTACTGCTAACAATTTCTGAAACATTCCAAATTTCTCTGTTAAGTGATTCCCTATATATTACATGGATACTTAAAATCTTAGTGCATTTTATTATTCCCTCAACATCAGCTGCTTCACAAAGAAACTTTTGTTTCTTTCTTTATTCTGAACGTGTCTGTTCAGATAACATTGTTATCACTAGTTCCTACATGCTCCTGTATTGATGAGACTTGTCTTTTTCACAGGATTAGCTCTCAAATAGCCATGGATTGTTCCACAAATTCTCTCACTAGGCAATGCAGTATTGTCATCCAAAAATATATTTGAAATAATAGAGTTATCACAGTCAAAATCTCCAGAATAAAATTCCTCCACCATCAAAGTTCTGGCTCTCTTGCAGATTTTTTCCCTCTAAATCAGCAATGCATTTTTCTATCTGCTTTCCCTAACTGCCCTCCAGGGCTTTAATAACTGGATTGCTTTATTGTTCTTATCTATTAGAGCTTTCTGTGTATCAGCCAAAGCACAGCCTGAATTCACTGCCAGTGCCCAGCACCATCTCACACCAGCATCAAAACATTGCTTTGCTGCTTCTTTTCATCCCACAACAAATCTGATGGCTTTCAATGTTAAATTTTTAGTGAGTTTTCTTCCTGGAGAAGCTCTGGTTTCTGTTTAGCAGAAATTTGATTGTTTTGGCCAACACTGCATTTGGTATGGCCCTTGACACCAGAGGAAGTGATTTTCCCTTCACTTTTTCATTAATTCTAATAGGTGAAGCATTAAGGGGCCCAGCTTGGGCTGTGTCTTTATTTTTATTTCACATCTAGCCTAGAACAATTCACATCAGCCAGCTGTGTCCCCTCAGGACCCCTGGGTGGCTCTGACCAGCAGTGCCACCAATGTCCCTTCCCACAGGAATGCCAAAATCCTTCAAACCCTGAGCCAGCAGAGTCCTCTGCATCCTGAGCCACCAGGGAAAGGGCTGCTGCAGGGATGGGATGGGATAATGGGATGGGATGGGATAATGGGATAATGGGATAATGGGATGGGATGGGATGGGATGGGATGGGATGGGATGGGATGGGATGGGATGGGATGGGATGGGATAATGGGAATGGGAAGGAAATGAGGACTGGGATGAGGATGAGGATGAAATGAGGATGGGATGGGATGATGGGATGGGATGGGATGGGATGGGATAATGGGATGGGATGGGATAATGGGATGGGATGGGATGGGATGGGATGGGATAATGGGATAATGGGATAATGGGATAATGGGATAATGGGATAATGGGATAATGGGATAATGGGATAATGGGATGGGATGGGATGGGATGGGATGGGATGGGATGGGATGGGATAATGGGATGGGATGGGATGGGATAATGGGATGGGATAATGGGATGGGATGGGATAATGGGATGATGGGATGGGATGGGATAATGGGATGGAATGGGATAATGGGATAATGGGATAATGGGATAATGGGATAATGGGATGGGATAATGGGATGGGATGGGATGGGATGATGGGATGGGATGGGATAATGGGATGGGATGGGATGGGATGGGATAATGGGATGGGATAATGGGATGGGATAATGGGATGGGATGGGATGGGATGGGATAATGGGAATGGGAAGGAAATGAGGACTGGGATGAGGATGAGGATGAAATGAGGATGGGATGGGATAAGGATGAGGATGGAATGGGGGTGAGGATGGGCATGAAGATTGGATGAGGATGAGGTGGGAAGGCACTGCCAGGACTCTGTGAACAGCTGCAGATTTTGGAGCAGTGGGGGGAATGAAAGGGCCAGAACTGCCCAGATGCACAGCCAGGAGCAGCAGCTCCTCATTGCACCCAAGGTGCCCCCAGCGATCCCTGTGCTGGAGGCTGAGTGAAACACAACACAAATGGGAGATTTCCAGTGGTGCTTTAGCTCCCAGCACACACAAACCAAATGATCTTAGTGATCAGTGGCTGTGCTACAGCTCCAGATGTTCAGGGTTGTCCTTGTTGCTGGTTTTTATCACAAAATGTGATAAAATGCCCATTCAAGCCTATTGTGGGGCAAGGAAAATCTCTGGGGGATTGAGAGCTCATCCCTCTTGCCAGCAAATGGTTACTGTGGAATTACCAAAACACAGGGTATAAAAGGTACCAGGCCCTGTCCCCACTAAATCCTGCTCGTGATTAATTTCCATCATCAACATCAACAGGCTCAGCAGAGCCAAATCCCAATTAAATATCAGCCCATGTACTTGGGCTTGCTCCTGCAATATGCTTCAGCTGTGGGAGACAGGAACTCGTGTACCCAAAGTACATTCATTTTTAAAGGGATGTCTGAGGGGTGGCAGGATTTGGGCTTGGTTTATTTTGAAAAGCAGCTGTGCTGCAGAATCCAAGACCAAAATCTTGAAGATTAATATCAGAGAGCACAAAACTGTGTGACAGTGGAAGAAGCCAAGCAAGGACAGATGAGAGTACTTTTCTATCAGCTCCCTGTATGAAGAATCAACTTTTTCACCTTATCTGCTGTGAAATTAATCAGATTTTCACATTATGATAGTACAAAGAGCTACCACCTGTGTAATTTCCTGAGCTCTCTGGATTTTCTTTTGTCTGGCACCTTCTGTGCTGCCCAGTGTCATTCCTGTTTTGTTCATAGGCTTTGACAGTGTGAGTACATTTTCTCTCCAGAGCAGACAGCCCCCAGCTGTAGCTTTCCACATTGTGAAGCTGACACCACACAAATCAAGATGTGCCTCAAACTTGTCCTTGAAGAGCTTCACTTCCCTCCTGACCCCTCAGCTTTTCACTACAATTTTATACCAAACAAAAAGAAGGGGATTTCTAGCACCTTCCCAGAGTGTACAACCCATAAATAAATCAAAATAGATGAATCCACAGGAGGATCACTACAATAATATTTAATCATGTCCTCAGAATTCAGCTGTCAAAATCTTTTCCCACAAATATTCAGGTATATAAGGAGGGTAAACACAGAAACACCTGAGATCTTGATGAAATAACTACATATTCTTCCAAATTTTGCAACTGCATAGAGAAGCAGCAACTAAAGAGGACTTTGTTGAAAGTTATTTCTGTTTGAAGTTCATTGATTCTCATTCTGGATACTTTTATTTCACCAGGCAGTAGTTTTGGAGTAGTTTTACTATTGATCATCATCTGACACAGCAGGCTGCTGAGGAAAAAGTTAAACTGAGTACAACTAATGAGCAATAAAAGTCCCTAGCACAGCCCCTGCAGTGGGCAATGCCTAAATGTGTGGTTAAATGTTTACAGAGACCCAATCAGATCCATTACCCAGACAGTGTCCCATCAAATTGATAAAAAGAGAGAAACTGATAAAAAGAGAGAAATTGATAAAAAGAGAGAATTTCACCCAGTGTTGAAATGTATACCCTGCTACATGAATTAATTCTGGAGAAAAGAAAAATAGTAAGAATTTTTCAAAGGATCCTCATTTTTTACTTGTTGTACTTCTTTCCACCCATAAAAAATGTAATAACTTCTGTCTTTAGCCAAAATTAGCAATGTCCTACAATGTCCTATATTAAATAAATGATTTAATTGCAGATGAAGGCACTGATAACTGTTTCCATGGACTTTCAATCTATGTGAAACTGTTTCTAAATTAAAGATTCTTTCCCCTTTTCTGCTGCTTTCCCCCACTAATTCTCCAGCATTTCATCTGTTTGTCAAATGTGGTTTGGACCTTACTGTTTCCTTGCT
The DNA here is from genome assembly GCF_029582105.1 of Oenanthe melanoleuca. NCBI lineage: Eukaryota > Metazoa > Chordata > Aves > Passeriformes > Muscicapidae > Oenanthe > Oenanthe melanoleuca. The sequence continues at coordinate 18,630,435 of NC_079338.1, read as the reverse complement.
TTCCAATGAAAATGTAATTAATTCCTGCAGGACTCAATTAAGATTTTGAGTGCAAATTGTGCTGCAGGAGTGCACGAGGAGGGCTGGTGCAGAGCCCAGGGTCACAAACACCCTGAGCCTGACATCAGGCCAGAGAGCACCACGTTGGTTAATTTGCTTTTTCCTCTTGCACAGTAATGAAATTTACAGAAATCTGTCAAAATACACAGCTAAGTAAGTATGGCTTTAGATATTAAAGCATTAATATCACACAGAGGAACGTTTTATAGCATCACAATATTGGAAGAGACAAAGACCATCTTCTGAGAACCAGCTAATTGGCAAAAAGAGCATGATTAGAAGTGCTCCTAAGAAAGTTTTTCCTGCAGATTTTAAGGAAACCAGTGGTGCCAAAGAGAGCTTGGGTTTCTCAAGAGCTTGAGAAGAGTCAAATAAGGGGAAGAGAAGATGGAAAGACAAAAAATGGAACTTTTTGAAAGCTGAGGAAAAGCCTGAATAGACAAGTCTAATGAAAGGAGATAAAATCTTATAGACCAGAGTAGAAATATTTGAGAAGTAGATCCAAGATGAAATCCTCAGGCTACATGGGCTCCCATATGATCTGGGTAAGAAAGAGCTGGTTAATTTTCTTGAAAATTGGATTGCTAAAGCTTAACAGCTTGCAGTTGAAGATGACCCACTTTGTGTTAAAAAGGCAGACAAAAACCTTTAAAATGATAAAAGAAGGGAGAAAAAAGAGAAAAAGAAAGAAATCCTGAGTAGGAGGCAGGAGGATGCTCAGATCAGATTTGAGGGAAGGATCCTCCTCAAGGCAGCCCATGAGGACAGTCACCTCATCTAACAGATATTCCTTCATATCTCCTTTAATTTCTCCTATTTCTTGCTCTTTCTGTCTCACAGCAAAGATTCAAACCAACCAAAGAAGAGAAGTGAGGGACATTTCCTGTCTCACAGGAATCAAATTCCCCATCTGCTTCCCAGATAAGATTGGGAAGTGCAGGATGTGCAACCCTGTGGCACAAACCCCACACCTGCCTCAGCATCTCCTGGGGTTTCAGAGACATTCAGAGCCCTGAAAAACTCCCAGCAAAGACACAGCCATGTAGATAATGGTATTAACAAGGCTTCATAATTGAGTTTTCAATCTCTTTTAGGAAATACAACTAAAAAATTTCCAGTCAGCTCCAGGTTGGGCTCTTCACCACTGAATATCAAATGGCATCAAATGACAACAAACATCCCATTTAGAAAGTGGAAATGACCAAGAATGTCCTGATTTTACAAACCTGCCCCTGTTCAGCAGCTCTGGAGATGAGAGCTGAGATATTTGGTGACCCATATGAAAATTGAAACAAGCAAACCCCTCTGACCTCACTTTCGTCATTTTTCTCCTTTTTTCCATTTCCAAATTCCTTGACATTCCTCCCAAATCACACAAACCTCCCAAACCCACAACCTCTCAACAGCTTTTCCAAAGGAGTTCTGCACTCAACACCTGCTGGAAAGATGCAATGAAACCTCTGAGGCTGTGGCACGTTGGATTAAAGTGCCCAAAAATCTGCTATTCTTACCTGGCTGCTACTGCTATTAGGAGAGACAGAGAGATAGAACTGCAACTTTTTATAGATAACTGTGGGAATTTCACACTTCAAGGGTTTTCCTCATATCAATTTTCCTATTCATTTCCACTTAGATAAATGAACACGGGATTATGCAACACCTCATAGCTGAACAGCTGCCTCAAAATTTTAATTAAAACACTCCAAACATTATTAGTTTTCAAACTTTCCAAACCCAGTTTTTTGTAGTTCTACCTGTAGTCTGTTAATCTGCTCTAGGTGCCAATCTCAATTGTTATTTGTAGATTATTTTTCTCCCACCTACCACGTTATCCCATTTCTTCAGAAAAGGATTGGCACTGTCAATTTAAACCACTATTTATCCCATGAATTCAAATTTAAGATATATAATTGACCTAGAGTTGGAATAGTCAATGCCCAGATTTCTTTGAAAGTCCTATATAAATATACAGTCTGATTTACCACATTGAGATTTTTACTTAAATGAAACATGTTGTTTCTCACTGTGAATGTAATGAAGGGAAAAAGAGAAGATAATTCAGCTTGAATACATAATTAGAGAGCAACTTCAATGAATTTTGAAAAGATTCTCAGACTTCTTTTGGGGTTGTTTTGTTTCATTTTTAAACATTTCTAAAAATTTTTGAAATGGTGAGTTGGAGAACATTGGCCTGCATTGAAAAATATAAAGCAGAGTGCATAATCTAAAAAATAAAGCATTTGTGCTTTATAATTATTTGAATTTTTGAATAATTATTTGAATTTTTGTTTTTAGATTGCCAAATCAAGTGTGTCTTAAACTAGGTTCTTTTGAGTGTACTTAATAAAAAAATTTCTATTTCAGCAGGTAATTTTTCAGGTGATTTGCTTGCAGCAAAACAAAATGCTCAGCTAAAAGGATAATAGAAAACCCACCGTGTTATTTCCATGTTTTAAGAAATAAGTATTGTTATGGTGAGAAATGAGTGATTTCTTTATTGGTGACAGAAAAAACAAGGCAGGGCCAGATTTCTTTCTGCTCAGGTAATGCTGCATCCTGCAATTCACTTAATTGAGTGACTGTGTTAGAATCCTGGGCTCTGACCCAATTCTTTCCTTTGCCTCCCAAACTGACATTACCACTCCACAACATGCAAGAATCCCAACTCCATCTACAGAGAAAGAATAAAGTAACTTTCAAACTGTGTAAAGAATAAAATATCTTTTAAACTGTGTAAAATTTCTCAGATGTCTCAGTGCTGAAAGTGCCACATACCCTTGGGTGTAAATTTTTAATCCAGTTCACCAAGATCTCACCACTCTTCACATCCACTTTTCATGCCATGATATTTTATTTTCTAAATGTTTGACAAAGTTACTTTCTGGATAAAGTTTGGGTCAGAACTGCAGAATTACATATCTTTGGGTCTCTCTCTCAATTTCTGCTCAGGTGTATTTGTATTCTGCAGTACCAACACCTTCACAGTCCTTCCTGAACTCCCCTGGCAAAGTTGTTCTTCCTCCTAAACCCCTGCATGAAATGTGCTTTCAGCTCAGTCACTGAGGGCAAATTCCTGCAGCTCAAATTAACCCAGCTCTCTCTGGGAGGTGATTATTTTGTAATTTCCACAGAAACACAAAGCAACTTTGGGCTGCACAGAGCCAGAAGTGCTGTGAGAGGTCCCAGAGGGGCTGCAGCCCCAGGGGGACTCTGAGCTGGGTGGGAGCAGGAGCAGCAGGAGCAGCAATGCAGGACGTGGCAGAAATGTGAATTCTGTCCCAGTGCCCCTGATCTCCTGGCACACATTATCTGCTCATGGGCCATCTTTAAACCAGCTGGGCAATCATCTTTATCTTCCCACAGCCCATCCTCCCTCCAGGAGATATCTCCTGTTAATGGCCAGTGAGTCCCAGGGCATGACTGATAAAATTCCATCATCCCACTGGGAGATGCTCCAGCCAGGGGAGCAGCCAAGCCTTTCCTACCCAGATAAAAACTGAGATTTGGGACACCAAGGCACCTTCTTCCCACTGGATTCCAGAGGAAAACCAGACCTTTGCACATCATCCCTGGAGCTTCAGAGGAAACTGCACCTTCTCCAGGAGCACTGCTCCAGCTGAACCACATCTGCCCCTGCAGGAGGATGCAGCCACCATTGAATGGGACTGTGCCAACACCCTGACTGACTGACGGGTGTCAGCTTGGATTCTGACTCTGGCAGGGCTGGGATTGTTCTGTGTAATACTGCATTGCTATTTTAATTTTCCTAGTAAAGAGCTGTAATTCCTAATTCCCACATCTTTGCCTGAGAGCCCCTTAATTTCAAAATTATAATAATAATTTGGAGGGAGGGAGTTTGCATTCTCTATTTCAAAGTGAAGCTCCTGCTTTTATGGGCAGACACCTGTCCTCCAAACCAGGGCAGGGGCAGATTTTGGCTCCTGCTGCTTGCCCTGGACAGAGCTGGGCTGGTGGGGAGCAGCTGAGGCAGTTCCTGAGCACAGCAGAAGTTGCTCTCCTTGTTCCTCTGATGTGTTATCAACCAGAGACACAACTGGAGGCACCTTTGTGGCTCCCCTGTGTCCATCTCCTCATCCCAATATCAGCATCCATCCTCCCTCACCCCAGCTTTGCTTCCAGCCAGCCCTGGAGCACCTCAGCCATTCCTGGAGTGCTCAGTACAGCCATTAAACCCCCCCAAACAACAATGCAGCACAGAAAAACAGCACAGAATGTAAAAAGCAGCAAACCCCAAGAAAAAGACCTGGGGCTCTGAGCAGTCTCTGGCACTCTGCAGCTCTTGCACACATCCTGGCTCACTGGAATTCCTCTCTGGGCTGCTGTAAAGTCTTTAAGCCCTGTAATTTGGACACAAAATATAGGCAGTGAATACCCGTGAGCATCACAAATTATCCAAAAGGAAACTTTTTAAAAATGCAAAGGTTTTTTGGCTTTTTTTTTCAAAATAAATCTCTGCTTAAGCTCTCAGACTGGGGTGGCAAAACCAAACCAGAGTCATCCACTGTCCTACAGCACACAGGACAAACAGAGCAACTGAAAACTGCAGGTACCACACTGTCAGAAAAGATAAAAATCTGCAGGGAATTTAAAGTGTTCTTTTCTCATGAAGATAAAATCACATTACACTTGCACAAGAAGAATCCAAAGCACCAGAGCAATCGGCAAAATTTGAATTCAAGTCAGCAAAATGAGATCATTAACATCAATTTATATCCTTCAAGTCCTACCTTGTCTTCCTAGATCTTGATTATGAAGCTCCATCAGTGCCCTGGATGGGAAAGGAAGGGAGAGCAATGCTTAGTTCACAAAAACTATTGCAAGTGATAAATAAGAGCTGTCAGCAGGAGTTTAATTTCAATTTAGCAGTTAAATATTTCAATTCTCTATCAGCAACACAACTAAAATTTAACTCTAATGAGAAAATTATTTTTCTAACTTTATAGCATAGAAGAAAAATGTGTTAACTCATTCTGGTGTCATAAGACTTCTGCTGTTATAACAATTTTAGATTTTATATATTTTCAAGATTTCAAAGTTATTTTTTTTCCCCAACAGAAAGGGTTGGACTCTTGTACCTATTGGCAGCAAACTACTTGAGATTTTACTTCAAATCAGGAAATGGTGTTTGTTAGGACAGTGCAGAAAACATCCAGACAAAATGACCCAGCAGAATACTTTGTGTTTTGTGCAGTCATTTGTGTCCAGGCAGAAGGAAACCACACTCCCATCACGACAAGAGGAACCAACTCCCACAAAAATCATTGTCAGGCACAACCTGCACCCACTTTGCAAAGTGAGGAATCCCCAGTACATCACAGGGAGTCAAGGTATGAGATCCAAAATGAAGCACAATGAATTATTATCTTACTAGAAAACATGGTTAGGCCAATCAGCACCATCAAAATGGAACAATTTCCAGATCTCTGGAAAGCTTTATCCTTTGTCTACAAACCATTCCACTGCTGCACCAACAATAACTACAAACTCCTCCTGCAATTTCTATCCATGCTACTCAATTAAAATCCACTTGAAAACATCTATCTATCAATTCAGCAGATTATACAAGCAAAAACATTTTAAAAAAAGTAGGAGAAGTGAAATCCAGAGCTCAATAATTACAGACACAGTCCACTTTATTTTGACCAATCAGTTCTTAATTGTTTAGCCTGGTAAGATGAGAGTCAATTAGTACTTCTTCAATAGACTAATCCTTCTGCTTTTAATTGTCATATCAATAATACTGGCATATCCCTAAAGAAAAGTCAATAGTTATTATATCAGCTAATTAGAATCTGACTTCAAAGGTAACTCGCTGAAGGTGCTGTTCAGAAATTGCAAGTTCTTAGAAGTAAAACAATTCTTCATGGGACAGGGTAGGGGAGGCTCATTTCCTTCTGTGAATCCACTAAAATGTGTGGCTCTTCTTACTACTAGAAGTGACTTTTTGATTGGCACAATGAGAAGAAGAGTAAAACAGATGGGTCTCCTGTGAAGTTGCACAAGACTCCCACTGGATAATATAAAATGCTGACAGATAACAAAGGAATTCCACATTTGTTATTCACTGCAGATTAAATTTTAAACATTGTCTGAGCAAGTCAAGCATTTAAACCAATTTTCCCAGCATGGAATTATAAGATAAAATAACCTGAGATGGGAAATGATTTTTTGAGGGTACAGGTCTACTAATGATTGAAAAAAAATAAATTCTGATTTTCCATAATGAGAGCAGGAGCACTACAAGGATGTTTCACATTCTTCTGCTGATCCTGAGTGTGAGAAGCTCTTCAGGCAGCCTGGGGAGTCTGCAGCAGCCCCATGTGTGTTACCAGCTGAGGAGAACACTCAAAGACACAAAAAAGATCAAATATTCCATGGGCCACGTTGCACTTCTCAGAATGAGGCTACTGAAATACTTGTTTTATGGATTAAAAACAGCCCAAAACAGAGGCTAGGATAGAGTTTGATATTTAAGCCTTAGCCAAAATTGCTGTTTTTTCTGTTTTACTAGCAGGTAATAAAAAAATATTAAAAAGAAATAAAGATCTAGGAACTCTGAAACTCCAGGATTTATGGTTGCACTCAATCTTTATAGTAAAACTGGCAAGCAAAAAGAAACTAAGTGAAAATTTTTTTTTTTTTCCCAAAGGGAGGGGAGACAAACCAATCAGAGAATTAGCATATCTAAATGAATGTAGAATAGAGAAAAAGGGAGGGGAGAAAGAGCAGCAGTCATTAACAGGAGGAACAATTTTGGAGATGGATGATCAATGATGTTTTTGGAACACAGTAGTTTGTGGAGATTAAAGGAAACTCTGAAGTGCCTGAGCTAAATAACCCTGTATTTGAAGCTGAGCAGCATGAAAAGCTGAGATTCTTTCCCACTGCATACAATACTTCACAGGTCAATCCATAAATAAATTATATGGATAATTGTGCCATGAGCTCACAGACAGATGTATTCATGGTGCACCATACAAATCCTCAATTCCTGCCTGGCCAGTAGCTAAGGCAACTTCTGCCCAGGATTTACAGCACAGAACTGACCTGATGAGGTTCATAAAGGAGACTCTAAATGCACAGGGGAAAATGAAAAACCATTAACACAAACCTTCAAATATGTATGTTCTCCATGAAATGACTTCATATGCAGTTTAACACAGGTATTAAATACAATTCTATTATATTTAAAGATAATTCTTTCCTGATAAAACCAATCAGATGAAAGTAAAGTAAAACATCAAGAACTTGCTATGAAAGAAGAAGCAGAAGAACAAAACAAATCATAAATGCCAAATTCTTAATGTTCTACAGCAGCACAAAGTGTTAGATCATCTCTAAAGGTGAAGACAAGATGTACAAACTAATGAGCTCAAATTTGGGCAAAGAGAACTGATGGGAATAAATAAATTTTTCTATATCCTTGATCCTTCAGCTTCAGGGATATAAATCTCTAACAATTTAAATAGGGTTTTTTTCTAAAAAATGTTGATGGTGTTAGGATTTTCAGTGTGTATATATATATATACACACATATATATATGAATTCACACACAAGCATATATATATATAAATATATATATGTATATGAATTCACCACACACAAGCATATAAATATGTATGTATATGAATTCACACACACTACTAGTAAGTCTGGTTGGATGTTTTACCATAACAAAAAATGGGAAGAGAAGCATTTGTACTTTGTGCTGTCTAGGAAAAAATAACTTCAGTGCTTCTCCATGCAAAATCCACCCATTTGCTTCCTGCTCTCCACCACATTGTTTTCATGGTTAGAAGAGCTAAAAAGCCAGCCTAAAAAAATTACATTATTGCAGCCCTGGAACAGATTGCTTAGGGAAGGTGTGAAGTTACTATCATTAGAGATCTTTTAGGATGAGTTTTGCCAGCATCTATTTGTGCTTTGATTCCATCTTGCACAAGGAGAGGGCCCAGGGAGGCTCCTGGGCTCCCTCCCTCCCTGCAGCTCCACTTTTTCACTTCGTGCCTCGGAATGCAGGAGAGAAGTCAGAGCAAGTGCAATGGGATTTTTATTCATAGCAAATAATACTTATGAAAATAGAATGCAGGAGGCCTATCTATCACCTCTGTGATTTGACTACTAAACCACAATACTTCAAAGCACATAATCTCTTCCCTCATGACCCAGTAATGTGTTCAGGAAAAACTGCAAGAGCCAGAGATTTATTCCACTTCCAAGCCGTGTAGTTGGTTGTACGAACCAACCAGAGCACAATATATATTAGAATTAAACCCTGTCCACCTCTTCAGAAACTACTCCAGGAAATTCATATCAAATCTGTCTGCTGCAGTTAGTTTTTGTGACAGAACCATTACAGAGAAATGAAGTGTCACTGGTGAAAGGAATGTCAAGCTGCTTTGAATTGGTTAAACAGCATCTGATGTCCTCCAGGATTAGAGAGCATTCTGACCCTGCCCTGCCAATCTGTTTAGCTCCACAGATGGGTCAGAGCAGGGATTTCTCCTGCAATGCCAAATGACCTGGAAAAGCCCGTGGCAAACTCTGGTGAGGGTCCTGGAGGCTGCAGAGACCTTGAACAGATGTGTGTGCATGGAGCTCTTACACTGCCCAACAGGACTGCTCCATCCCCTGGAAACCCAAATTTGCACCCCTGGGTGGGTTTCATGTGCACAGGGAATTTTATAACAAATCTCTGTCTGCACAGTTTCTGATTTCACAGGAAACACACACAGCAGTTCTGATTTCACCTTGAGGTGGGACAGGGTCGTTTGTCACTGATCATGGCATTTCATGGAAACCATCAGGGCTTGCCAGGCTAACAGTGCTCCTGGGAAAGCCAAGAGGAGGTGATAAAAATGAAAAACTCCTCTCCCAGCTCAAGAAGAGCATTCTGAGCAAACAGCACACTGAGGTGGTCAGTGAGAGTAAAGAGGTTTCTTGTGATGTGCTTTAGCCAAGAAAACAGCAAGGCACACATTCCAAGTCAATAAATTATTGTTTGTTTTGTTGTTTTTTTTCTTGCTTTTATTTTGTTTGTTTGTTGGGTTGTTTGGTATTTTTTGCAAACTTTGCTATTACATTACAAAATTTATATCTCTGAAGACAGAAAAATCACCAAAAAAAGCATGTTAAGCTGAGCAAAAGAGAAACAAAGTTTTCAGTTTCTCAAATAAGTAAATACAAAGAAACTGGAACAATGTGGGAGCAAAGATGATCTCAATAAAGATGTATTAATGCATTCTTTAAACTTTCAAAACTTGTGGTTTCAATGGGAGTACCAATCTAAAAATATCCAGGGCTGCAGAGCCATACATAAACAATGAACAGAAGGAGCTTTAGAAGCTGGAAGGTTTTATCAAGACTTTATTTCCCTTTTTTCTTAAGATAAATTGCTCTGTGCTCATGACTAACGTTCATAAAAGTATCATTTAAACCAAGAGAAACAACACAATCAAACATTCAATTCCTTCCAAACAAATAATGTTACTGCAACAAAACACCACTAAACTCCTCATAAAAAAACTCTCTCCTGGAATATAGGTGTGTTTAATCTCCAACATCAGTGTGGGAGTGCAGAAAAGGGGAAAGCAAAGAGGAATGGGGGGAGAGAAGCAAAGCAGGGAACTGGTGGCAGATCAGGAGGTTGAACATCTCCAGCCTGTGAATGACTCTGGAATATCCCAAATTAACAGCAAAGGCTCGAAAGGAGGCAAAGGGGTGAGGACTGCACTCCCAGAAGGAGATTTTGGAGTGTTGAGAGCTCTGCTGTGGTTTGGTTTCACAGCCAGTCGTGGGGAAGGGACCAGCCCCAGGGAATGGAACATTGCCAGGGCTGAGAGCTGGAGCTGCAGAGGGATTGCCTGGCCCCACAGAGCCCAGCGAGGGCACTGAGTGAGTGAGAACTCCAGCAGGGAAAGGAGCTCTCAGCACCTGAGACAGCGTTTCCTATTCTGCCTCTTTCTAAGAAATAATCTCCTGCTTCTCTTTGTCCTCACTCCTACGTTTTCCCTGCCCCTTCTACATTAAAATATAATAAAATGGCATTTATTTCCCTATTTACAAAGTTGCTCTTCTGCACATTCACTGAGCCATTATTTATCCATGAGCTTCCTTCCCCATGTTTTCTTTTTTTTTTTTTTTTTTTTTTGCTTAAGGGAAAGGTTGACTAGAAAACAAGAATTCAATGTAATGAGAAACAAAGAGCCAGCAGATAGCTTAGAAATGTTTTGCAAAAACATTTTGCAGCCCACACATACAGACTGTAAATCTTGCAGCTGAGGCTCTCACCTGTGATATGGCAGACTGGTGTTGGTGTCACTGCCCCCCTAATAAACACTCCAGGAATGAAGAACAGCCACACTGACTGTTTAGCTCACTGTCTGCTCACTGACAAAGTCACTTATTTGATGTCTTCACCTGTACAACAACAACCTGCAGCTCAGGACCTTCTTGAATAGTTCTGTACCCAGCAGACTGTACGACTGTGATGGTTTATTTTTCTTCCAAGAATTAGTACATTTCTCTCTGAATCTGTGAAAACTCTTACATCCAAAGGAGTTCCAAAGTTTTTACTAAAGGACCACCCAACAGAGTCCCTTCTCCAGCTCATTATTCCCAGTGGAGGGCTAAATACCTGCCCAAGCCTGGTGTGCCTGAAGACTGAAGAGCTCTCATTCTCTTCAGGAGGTTTCCCACTTCTTGTAATTGCTGGCACTTTCCCTAGGGCCCAGCAGGAGATCTGGTCCAGTGATTAAAGCACTTGACAAGACCTGGAAGAACTTAATAACTGGCATTTTTCCAGCAGAAAATATATTTTGCTGAACAATTCCCATGGAGGTGCTGGGACAGAGCAGTGACCCTGTCCTCATTTGGAGGAAATCCCACTTGAAGTGCTTCTCCTTTAGAAGCTACAAGGTGTCCCACGATGGGAATGCACTGAAATCTGTACCACAGAGAGCACAGGCTGCAGAATATTCATTTCCCAAGCCCCAGGCACACTGACTGCTCACTGCCCTACCCAGCACACCCCTGGATATTGTCTGCCAGGAAAGGAGACACCTGACAGCGCTCCCAGAGCAGCAATAAACACAGCACAAGATGTGAAATGACCACAAACTGCTGGGCTGTTTGGCTCCTTTGAGCCAGGCTGATCACACACCACCTCCACAGCCTGAACCAGTTGTTTGCTCAGCAGTTGACCCCTCTTTGAGAAAAGAGCCACTGAATACAATTCAGAGTTTACTGCTCAGGACAGGATCAAAGCAGGGATATCAAAGTCCTGTGCAGGCTGCAGCTTTCAGGGTGGTTTCAACAATTGGGCAAGGGAGACCTGCAGCCTGGAGGGTCACTTGGAAAAGAACAAATGAGAAAGGCACTCACACCACTGCCACAAAACCTCCTGGGCTCTCCTGTTTACTCCAAACACAGCAGTGTTCAATATCTACCCATCACTCATTTAACAATGATGAACAGGAAAATTTAAATTCAGGACTGCTAGGCTATAGACCAAAATCCACAGTTTTTGTACATCTTATTTCTTTAGCCCCATAATTCCATGAAAAATATCAGCAAGCACAAATGGCATTTTAAACAGCAATGCTCACTGAGAGCACAGACAAACAAGTCAGCACCTATTACACAGACAGGAGCTCAAATGGGTTGGAGCTTTGACAAAAATCCATCTAGACCTTTTCTTAAAAACAAGCACATCTAAAAAGATCAGAACAGCTTTTAAGCTCAAATGCCTTTTTTTTTTTTTTGAAAATATGCAACAGAACAAATAATTTTTGGTACGGGGAGAATTAAAAACGACTGAGAGAGATCAGAAATAAAGGAGATTTGTAAACAACCATCTTCCTATTGCATCCTTGCAGGGTTTTCCCTTATTCCCAGGCTTGCTCTCAATCAAGCTGCTCTTCAGGGCTTGCAGAATTTTCACATCTCTGGTGTGTCTCTAGGAGAAATGGTTCATGTGCTCCCTCAGCAGTCTCAGCCCCTGCACTGGAGGTTTCCTGCACTGTTTTATTCCTGCTCAGCTTGCACAATATGAGTTTATTTCCTCTTGACTCTGCCCATGAGAAGGAGAAACCTTGTGGCTTCATCCCACCCTACATCAGGACAAGGCAAACTGGGGATTTGTGCCCAGCCACAGCCCTCCCAACAATGCTGCAACATGCAAAGGAACAAAGCAGCCTCTGGCTGTAATAATTGCACCTCAGGTGTCTTCCAACAGGAATTCTGCTGGCAGGTTTCTGCAGCAAAGTAATATCACACGATTTCAGGATTTGGTTCTAGAAACTGAGGAATTAGTCAGGAGATCTCAGACCAGCTGAACAGGTCAGAGAGACTGGTGCCAAAAGGCAGAATTTCAGAAAAAAATGGATAAAAGATCTACTATGTAAGTAATCCTTGTTTTATGATCAATGGGCTGTAAAAGATGAGACAGCCAATGGAGACTGTCACCAAGCTGGTGACACAAAGGGTTCCTCCTTAAGGCACCCTGTCCCTGTAACCAGAGCAGGACTTCTGGCTTCACCCCAAATTGCCTGATTTTCTCTATTTACTCACAGCAGAACCAGCAGCTTGTAGGTGCCACAAAGCATTTAACACACAGAGAAATTCACTCAGAACCAATCACCCTACTTTCCATGCTATGGAAAAATCAAATATTTTTTCAAACAGCAAATTTTTTCCTCAGCATTCAGATGATTTAGCTTATTTTGTTTTCAGCCAACAATTAGCTAAGATTTTTATTTTTTTCTCTAAGTTCTTCTTCCATCCATCCCAGCTCCAATAAAATTGAAATTTGTGAGCATATTTTCCCGAAATATCTAGTTGAAACTATTAAAAGAGGGGCAGATAATATTAGACTTCATTGGCAGGCTACCAGGAGGGAAAGATCCCAGCCAGAATGTTATCTCAACTCCTGTGAACAGGACTGGGCTCAGCCAAACGACCTTCACAGATGTCCCTCCTCCCTGTGAAACACTCCATCACATCTGCTGGTGGAGACCTGGCCTGGACCTCTGAGCTCAGGCTGACAGAGAAAAGCTCCTGACATCACCTCCAAGCCACACTCAGAGCTTGGAAATGCTGTCAAGCCCTCCTGTCAGATCCCATCCTTGCAGAGGCTCAGGGTTTTAAAAAGGGAGCTCCTGTCCCCTGAGCAGCTCTGGGGACCCTCCTGCCTCTGAGCCCCGTGCTGTGCAAACATTTCCTCTGCTTGTTTTTCAAGTGGCATCTTGGAGTGGAGTGGATATTCCCTCGAGTGTGTTTTCTTTCTTTACCATCACTCTCCTCTATACAAACAACAGATTGCTTTGCTGCTGCCCTTTAAATTTAGAGAATAAAAATCCCACTCTGCAGATGCCTGGGGAGGGGAGAGGGCTGCTCTTCCAAAACTCCTTGGGAAGTCACACAGCCCCAGCCTGGCTCCCCAGAGGATGCAGACCTCGAGTTCTCCTGCTCTGAGGATGGTTCTCACCCTGATTTACAGAACTGTTGGAATGCAAGATCATCCTGAACACTCCATAATTCTTTCCTGTACTATTTTTAATCCCAACACAGTGATATTATTGGATAATTGTCTAGAAGGATTGAGGATTACTGGGGTTGAGCCTCCTGTAGGATTGTAGAGGAGGAAAGGTGATTTTTTTTCTATACTGGTTTTGCACAATTAATCCCACAAAACAACAGTGCAATACTGAAAGATTCTATTGTTTCCAGAAGTTTCAACCATTTCACTGCCAATATATTTCTGCAAGAGTTCCTCAAAAGCTCTGCCAAAAGGAGTTGCAAATTTGACAGGAAGGAGACCCTCCAGGAAGACTTTCAAATCCCCAGAAGGAGGGAATAAGCAGTTTCACTTGGCAATTATTTTCCTCTGGTTCTAAAACTCACATCTTCCTGCTTTTCAGAGAATTTTTCATGATGCCTTTCTTCTCCAGAAGTCAATGGCTTAGTCAATTTTCAATTTCAGCCCCCTTAACAGACATTGACTTTTGTAAAAAAACAAAGGCTTATTTAAACCTCTAGCTATGATTCCTCCAGCTACTGAAGCCCTGGTCAGCAGCCTCCACCACAAAATTGGCTTTTCTGCCTCCTCACCCTCTCACCACGGGTGATCACAAGTCTGCCAACCCTGATATCTTCTTCTGCCTCTGTTCTCACAGAAACGTTGGGTAAGGAAGTTAAAAAATATCAGAATTTTCTTTTTTATCCTTGTGTCCCTCTGGGATTTAAGGGACATTAGCCACGAGCTCTGCTTTGACTGCAGAGAAAGGGAGAAGGCAAACCCCAGAGCTGGGTGAAGTGATGGAATAAAAACCACTAAAGGTTATGCAGGCATGAAGGGGAAATCTTACACCTCCCATCAGCTGGGAGGAAGGACTTTAGAGAACAATTTAATGGCCAAAATCCAGCCAGGAGCTGGCCCAGAGTTTGGGGCTGGGCACAGGGACAGAGCAAACAATGGCACCATGAACACCTGGGATGTTCTGATGGGAATAAAGGAGCTGATAAAACACCAGCTGATAAAAACTCATCAGGCTCATGGCCAGACCTCAGCAGGGCTGGCTGCACACCCCAGAACCCTCTCTCAGAAGAGTCAAGACAAAACCCAAAATAATACTATAAAAGTAAAATTAAACATCAAAATTGATATTAAAGTATCTTTTAAAACACTTCAAATGAACAAATTTATCCTTATTTACTGCTCTGAAGAGAAATGGAGAACACACCAACTAATGCAAAATAAAATTGGATATTTTGCTATGTATATTTTTTTTAATACTGGATAGAAAAGCCCTGTTTCTTGTTGAAGCCAAGACTGTTCGGGTCAGTTTTGTCTGGGATGTGACATCTCTGTGCCCTGCTCTGTGTCACACACCTTCAGCAGCAAGGCTGGCACCAACTGCTCACAAAATCCTTTCCCCACTTAATGACCACGGGAAACAGGAGATGGAAAATATCACACTAAATCAACCAGGAGCTGCTTACTTAGCAACACTTCAGCAATTAAAAGTTTGGAATATATGAACGTGCTTATAAATAAAAATAATGGGGGAAAAAGGACTTTTAAATCACCCATAAATTTCAGCCTCTCCTCCTGTTTTCCACAACCTGATTTATAAATCTAATATTTAAATTTCAAGTGACTTTCCACAAAAACGAAAAAGAACATGGAAAAGAAAGGAAAAAAAAAAAAGGCAAGGCAACTAAGCAGAGGTTGTTAAAGCAATTTTGGTTTCCTACATTTTTTGTTTCCTTTGACTTTATGGTTGCAGTAGATTTTTCTGTCAAACAGAAACCATGTTTCTAGATATAATGGACTCTCTCAAGAAAAATTTCCTTTATTCTTAAAATTCCTTAAAAATCAAATGCAAATCATATCAAGTTCTCTTCCAAATTATGCCTTGAAATAATTTTGATGTATTTTAATAAATTTTTAAGTAATGTTTACTCCTGAAATGCAGCAATGGTTTATGACATTTCTTTGATCTATACTGAATTTTATCTATTTTTATTGTACTATAGAATGCACCTGGTTCATATATTGACATCTTTTGATGTACTGAAGTCTTCATATAATTTTTGTTACACATCACCATATTTTTTTTTTTTTTAAATGGGTAAAAAAACCATATGGGGAATATTTATATACTGCATGCATCAGATCACAAGTAAATTCAGTCAGTTTTTCATGAATAATAGAGAGCAGAATTCTGATTGAAAACAATTGCACCTAAACCCAGCAGCACTCAGAGCAGAATCCTTTGGGGGTGTGTGAATTCTCCTTTGGGTGTGCTCATCCCATGGGATCCAGAGCCATGGGGTGGGTTGGAAAGGACCTTAAAGCTGATCCAGTCCATGGCAGGGACACCTCCCAGTGTCCAGGTGCTCCAAACCCAGTGTCCAGCCCGGGCACTGCCAGGGCTCCAGGGGAATTGCACCCAAACCATCAGAGCTCCAGGTGAGCTGCTCATCTCTGCTGCAAAGCCTTGGGCTGGCAAAGGGGAATGAAAAGAATTCTGCTGCTCGGTGGGGTCACCCTGGGCAGTGCAACCAGCTGAGAAACAAAACAGATTTCTGCCCTGGCTGGGGGAGATTGGGGGAATGACACAGGTGGCAGTGGGAATGCCTGGGACACTGGTGGGGAAGGGAGATACAAATTTCAATTACCCAAGGACAGAAAGCAGCTCTGAGGGTTCAGAGGGAAGGAATGAGCACAAAGAGCAGCCCAGACAAGCTGGGCAGCACGGGGGTGGTGGCAGTGGTGTCCCCAGGGAGGGATGGGGACATGGCCATGGATCCACTGGGAGAACACAGGTTTGAAAGAGGAGTTTGTAACAGAGTGGAGAAAAGAGCAACACAGAGCTGTTAACAGGTTATTAAACACATGCACTTGCACAAAATTCCATATATCACAGGCCAGATTTGCATGTCTTACAAGAGCACAATAAAGTTTCTCAGGTTTTATAATGGCTCCTATGACCTGATCTTATTTTTGATTGTATTACCAAAATCTGCTGCTTCTCCTCCTCCCCTTTCTTGGTTAAACAATTAGTTACCATGGAAACCAATTTATTTCTGGTGTGGACACCAGGTTGTGACTCCAGCATTAATGTGAAATGTCTCTTCTTCCTGTAGATGTGGTGACCATGGAATAGACTCTGTGTGAGAAACAGCCCCACACTCTCTGTGACAACAAGGAATATTAAATTTGGATAACATTGCAATGCTGTGCAAATAATAGAATCAGGAAAGAACTTATTGAACTTATTTTAATGGAAATGGGCTTAGATGAAATACTGAGCAAGTAGTTCATGTTCCTCAACTTGCACCTCATCCCTTCTCAAAAGGGAATCAAAGACATCTCATTTATTGCTGTGATTATTCCCTCCTGGAAAGGAACGTCAGAGTTTGAGATGGGACTGAGAACTGACACAGCTCCAGGGCTGGAAATACCACCCTGTGTTTTCAGAACTGTAACTGCACAAATACAGCCCTTCATCTACTTTTTGTGTTGGTTTTTTTTTGCCAAGGGAAGGGAAAGAGAGGTAGTGATTTAGGAAGATATCAAATAATATGGAAAAGAAGAAGATTAATCACGTTTTTGGATGAATTTTGCATAAGATCACTTTAAAATATTTACAAGCTCACGATTTTGAGTAGTTTTCTCAGCCTCACCATTTCTATCTTCCAAATCCTTAGTTTCAGATTAGCTGGAATTATCAATTCATTTAGAGTGCTTTTCCTGCAGAGTATGGAAATGGATCAAAAAAACCAAAAGTCCTGTTTCCTCAACATATTTCTTCAGAAGCTAAGCAAGTTAATTTTTCAAAATGAGCTGAGGACAGCAGAAATTGTGCAATAACCCACAGTGATCCAATCTATCTGTGTGCAAAGACATGCCAATTAAAATCTCACGAGAATTTTTTGGGTTTTTTGACACTCACCCGCCCCCACTTATCACAAAGAGTCACAAAGCAGGTGCAGAGCTCTACAGACAGCTCAGGCAGCCCTGCCTGCATCTGGAGGGAGATTCCTGGAGGTTGAATATGGAATGTGGCAAGAATGTGCCAGCCTGCCAGCACAGGGTGAACAAAGGGAAACACTCATACATGGAATATCAACATGGGCTGCAGCTCCAGTCAGAAATTCTCTAGCACAGACTGCCAGGGGAGTGGGAAAATTTGAATTATTTCATGTTGCTATTATTTGATAATTAATAATCAAATATTAATTGTGCAAAATGGGTGGCTTCATGCCCATTAATAACCAACAGGAATTGTTTTGCTGAGGCCATGGACTCAGTAAACCCTCTGATTGCCTATCCAGACAAATCCACAATTAAGCTTTCAGATGCAGACTGATTTTGTGGCACTGTGCATTGTGTAGGTTCTGACTCCTTCAGCAGTCACCCAACAGCTCAGAAGGAAGATGAGATGTGGAAGCCAGCACTGCACACACAGACCAGGGCTGCAAAAACAGCAGCAGCCCATCAGCTTCTGCTCCTCAGCACAAAGCCCATCTTCACTTTTGCACCCCTCACACCTCAGGAGGGTGAATAATAATAATAACAAACAAACAAACAAATAAATAAATAATAATAATAATTATAATTATAACTTCAGCTGCTCCCTCCATCCTTCCCTTCCCTCAAACCATGCAGGGGTGAACTATTAATGAGATTATAACCCCACAGGTGACCCCTCCCTATGCCCTGCTGTCCTGCAGCCTCACAGAGCAAAGATTTACAGAGACACCACAAAAACGCCTCCAACTATCCACCAGAAGCTGTCTCTAGCTGCAGTTAGAAGCACGTTTTAAATTTTTTTGCCTCCTTTTCTCGGGAAGGACAGCTGCCACAATGGCACTGTGAAGTGCAAATTGGCAGTTTAAGCACCCAGCTCTCTGCTGGATGTCACTCACACCTGCGAGCTTTGGAGCTGATTGACCAATTACAAAAACAGTGACAGAACCACAGCAGCCTCACAAAACATTGAATTCTGACTGGGAGGGGTTCGTGCAGGGGGCAGGGAATTAGCAGAGTGATAGAGATATAATATCAAAATCAGTGCATCTTCCTACAGCAAAGGCTTCTGTGTCAGCTCCATGGTTCCCTCTTCAACAAATAATTAACCAGAATTAATTATGGTGCTTGTCATCTATTTTTCAGCTAGAACACGGGAAGGGTTTGAAAAGGCTGTGGAAGAAGGGGCAATTGGAGGTGGGAGGAAATGGATGAGCTTGTTAACACTTCAGGAGAGCTCCAAAAATACTGAACGTGGTGCTGAAGTGGAAGAGACTAAGAGAAAACCTGCAGGAAGCCCAAGTCCATTAGGCACGAATCAATTTTGTAATCATCTGCCCGCCAAGCACTCCAAGGTGTTCGAGAGCAGGTTTCTCCTCACAGAAGAAATCATGCTGAAAACAGTATTTTCAGAGCTCAGGTGTGGGATGGAAACGGGCTGAGGAAAGGTGCCAGCGTTACCTGTGCAGTGTTCTCAGAGCTCAGCTGTGGGATGAGGATGTGCTGATAAAAGGTGCCAGCGTTACCTGTGCAGTGTTCTCAGAGCTCAGTTTGGGATGGAAACGGGCTGATAAAAGGTGCCAGCGTTACCTGTGCAGTGTTCTCAGGGCTCAGTTTGGGATGAGGACGGGCTGATAAAAGGTGCCAGCATTACCTGTGCAGTGTTTTCAGAGCTCAATTTGGGATGAAAACGGGCTGATAAAAGGTGCCAGCATTGCCTGTGCAGTGTTCTCAGAGCTCAATTTGGGATGGAAACGGGCTGAGGAAAGGTGCCAGCGTTACCTGTGCAGTGTTCTCAGAGCTCAATTTGGGATGAGGACGGGCTGAGGAAAGGTGCCAGCGTTACCTGTGCAGTGTTCTCAGAGCTCAGTTTGGGATGGAAACGGGCTGAGGAAAGGTGCCAGCGTTACCTGTGCAGTGTTCTCAGAGCTCAGTTTGGGATGAGGACGGGCTGAGGAAAGGTGCCAGCGTTACCTGTGCAGTGTTCTCAGAGCTCAGTTTGGGATGGAAACGGGCTGGTCAAAGGTGCCAGCATTACCTGTGCAGTGTTCTCAGAGCTCAGTTTGGGATGGAAACGGGCTGATAAAAGGTGCCATCACTGCCTGTGATGGGTTCAGGATCCATCACTCAGCACCGTGCTCTGCTACCCCTCAGCAGTGTGACAGTGACTGGGTTCAGTGGGCAGCAGAACAATTCTTGCCCTCAGGAGTTATTGTAATAAAGAGAGGAAATGCCCAGGGCGTTTGAAATACAGAGTTGTGCAAAGGGAGCAGGAACGGGGCAGAGACAGGAGCAGATCACCGGGCTCAGCAGCCAGAGCAAACCTGGGATTTCAGAGGCTGGAAAGCCAATCCATGGGCAAGAGTGAATTCCTGAGCACTCCTGCCTCCCCAGCCCTTGTTTCGTGTCAGTCAGTTTGTATTCCACTGAGGAAGGAAATGACAGTGACAATGAAAATGGATTTGGGGAGACACAGCAAGAACACTCAGGATAAACGGACTGACACCTTGCTGATCAAGGGGCTGAGCTATTTCAGAGATCCCTTCCAGCAGAGCTGGGGGTGCCCTTCCCAGCCCTGTGGGAGCTCAGGGTGATGCTGAGGTGTGGAAGGGAGCAGCCTGTGGCAGTGAGAGCTCTGCTGTGATAAATGGGGCTGGGATGGGCACTATGCAGAGGCTGAGGAAGGTGGGACAGTGCAGGTGGGACAGTGCAGAGGGGACAATGCAGGTGGGACAATGCAGGGGGGACAGTGCAGAGGGGACAGTGCAGGGGGGACAGTGCAGGTGGGACAGTGCAGGGGGGACAGTGCAGGGGGGACAGTGCATGTGGGACAGTGCAGGGGGGACAGTGCAGAGGGGACAGTGCAGGGGGGACAGTGCAGGGGGGACAGTGCAGGGGGGACAGTGCAGAGGGGACAGTGCATGTGGGACAGTGCAGGGGGGACAGTGCAGGGGGGACAGTGCAGAGGGGACAGTGCAGGGGGGACAGTGCAGGGGGGACAGTGCAGAGGGGACAGTGCATGTGGGACAGTGCAGGGGGGACAGTGCAGGTGGGACAGTGCAGAGGGGACAGTGCAGGGGGGACAGTGCAGGGGGGACAGTGCAGAGGGGACAGTGCAGGTGGGACAGTGCAGAGGGGACAGTGCAGGGGGGACAGTGCAGGGGGGACAGTGCAGAGGGGACAGTGCAGGTGGGACAGTGCATGTGGGACAATGCAGAGGGGACAGTGCAGAGGGGACAATGCAGAGGGGACAGTGCATGTGGGACAATGCAGAGGGGACAGTGCAGAGGGGACAGTGCATGTGGGACAGTGCAGGGGGGACAGTGCAGAGGGGACAGTGCAGGGGGGACAATCCAGGTGGGACAGTGCAGGGGGGACAGTGCAGGGGGGACAGTGCAGGTGGGACAGTGCAGGGGGGACAGTGCAGGGGGGACAGTGCAGGGGGGACAGTGCAGGTGGGACAGTGCAGGGGGGACAATCCAGGTGGGACAGTGCAGGTGGGACAGTGCAGAGGGGACAGTGCAGGGGGGACAGTGCAGAGGGGACAGTGCAGGTGGGACAGTGCAGAGGGGACAGTGCAGGGGGGACAGTGCAGGTGGGACAGTGCAGGGGGAACAGTGCAGGTGGGACAGTGCAGGTGGGACAGTGCAGGTGGGACAGTGCAGGGGGGACAGTGCAGAGGGGACAGTGCAGGGGGGACAGTGCAGAGGGGACAGTGCAGAGGGGACAGTGCAGGGGGACAGTGCTGCTGCTGGCAGAAGGAGCAGTGGCCAGTGACCAGGCAGGTGCCCCTGTGCTTGCCCTCAGCTCCCAGCAGCTGCTCCAGCTCATAGAGGAAACAGAACAGCCCACCCAGAGCTGCTTTCCACCAAAAACCCCCAAATCCTGGAAATGGAAAGGTAAGAATTGGCCTCCCACACTGTGCTTGGGGCTCTGCACTGTTCTCCTTCTGAGCTCCTTCCTGAGCCTCCCTCCCACCTGAAAACCCTCTGATATTCCACAGGTGGCACTGCCACTGCTTCTTTTCCATCTTGGATGGAGCTGGGCCACCAGGAGCTCTGGGGGCAAATTCCCTCGGCTGGAATTTGGGTCAAGTGCAGCTCTAGAAGAGTGTTCAGGTAGTTACATGTGAAATATTTACACGTGGGTGAGACACTTATTGTGACACAAAGAGCTCAAGACACAGGCAAATATCTCTGATCTGCCATCTTAAGTGGAGGAATAATAATTCCATTTCCTTGTGCTCTGTAGTTTGTTTGACAGCTCCAGTCTAGAATCCACAACACTGACACTGAGCCAAACTGTCACTGACATTTCCGTGTCTGAGAACGCCTGAATCTCACAGGTAAACTGTGAAAGCTGAGAAGCAGGCAGTGAAAGTGTGAGCCTCAGAGCTACTGCAGCAGACAAACTCTGAAAAGTCACTTTGTGTGACCTCTGCTTGCTTGGAATGGGGGGCAGCTTAAAGCTGGGAGAATGGGAAAGGAACGAAAACCCACAGAACTTTCTGCAGACAGAAGAAACATATGCTCTACAAAGTAAAAATAAAATAAAATTACTCATATGTGATAGACTAGATGAGCCAGACATCATTTAAAGTGAAATATACTCTTTAAATCTAGATAAAGAATGCAAGAAAAAAAATTATGTTTTCATTTTTGTGCACTGTCGAGCAGGCAAAAAGGAACATATAGCAATTTGGAATTTGCTCAGCAGATTTTTCTTTTGTACTGGTAAGAAAAGAGAATGTCTGGGGGCTTTCTTAGGGTCAAAAGAAGAGCTGAGACCTACTGACCTCAATAATTACAAGTTATTGATTTAAGTGAGGTGTTGATACCCCAGCAGCACATTTAATGCAGCTAAGGTTTACACAGACATACAGATCTCATTTAGGTGACACTCTCACTCTTAATACCCTCTGTTTCTCAAAAGAAAAAGAAATAAAACCTTTCTAGATTAGTGCACAAGCTAGAAAAAAATTTAGCACTTGAAAGGAGGTAACAAGTGTGGCTCAACAGCAGCACCAGTCTGGAAAACAAAAAAACTCAGAGCTGAGGGAAGCTCCTGCACAAAGCACAGAACCACATCTTATCTGCACCATTCCCTATCAGCTCGTTCATAGAAATCTCCCGACACAAACCAGCTCCCCCGGAAGGGAGGGCTGCAGGTGTTTTCTGGGAGCATTAGGGACCGCAGCTTGGAGAGGTGTGTTTGTCAAGTCAATTAATCCGCTAAGAAACATTTTCCGAGGAGCACAGCGGTCAGAGGCTGGTTGAAATGCTTGTTTTAGCACCCATTTGTGCATTGTCTAAACGCGGGAAATGTGCCCAAAGGCGTTAAAAACCCGACTTTCTCAGTGGTTCAGGACCTTCCTCCTAGAACACACAGATGATCCTCTCAGAATAAGGAAAGGGTTTATTATTCTCCTATTAAATATAGAGAAATTAGACATAAACTCACAGAACGAAGTCTTACAACAAGAAAGAATCAGAAGGAAATTTCTACCTTGAATTTTTGATCTCCTGTTCTTAAAATAGGATGATTTTTTTTTTTTCCTAAAAGCTTTGCATAAAATCCTGACAAAGACATGGGGTTTAGAACAAACATCATTCCTAAAAGTCTGTTAATTCCTGGTCTCTTTGACTGAAAGAATGAAAGATAACAAGTGAAAATTAAGACACCTGACATTTCATCTGGACACAAAACACCTTTTTTTTCTCTCTTATGTCATGTCTCTCCAGACTGGGATTCATTTAAAACCAAAACACCACCCCCATCCCAAGCTGCAGTCAGTTCTTCCAAGAATTTAATATTCTCCAATGACATTTGCTTCTCACTCTTCTGAAATGCTCTCTGGGAGTTTAAGTTTTATCCCAAACCTGCAGGAAAATTTAGGGACGATTTTTTTACTTGCATTTTGCATAATTGGCACTTGCATAATCTCATCCAAATAATCTGCTACTTCCTACTAGAGGATTTTTATGCAGTGTTTGTACCCAGTTGGCTTTTCATAGTACTATCACCCAACCCTGAATTTTAAAGGCAGTTTATTCATGTAAGCAGTCTTAAAATACACATTTTCCAGGGGAGAGCTGTCAGGCATGGAGGAGCTGGGTAACAAGCTAAATCAGCAGTACAAATAGGAGCAGGAGAACTACCTGCTCCACCAGTTTGAATAATTGTGTGATGGATGGGGAAGAGAAGAGGCACTTTTTCCATAAGGAGCCATGGAAGGCATGAGAAAGAGCAAAATCTGAAATTCTCCACTGATCAGCAGAACCAGTGCAATCTCACATCCCCATTCTGCTGTTCTGTGTCCTTCAGCATAACCCAGAGACCATCTCTAAAGCAGGGCAGGAAAATGTAAAGTCCCAGGCTCATTAAATTCCTGGCCAGAATGGGCAGGAATACCTGTGTGTGAGAGCTGCAGGAAGGACTTGAACTGTGACCTCCCAGGAACACTCAGCAATTCCCAGAGGGAGAATTTACAATATGACCCAACCTGTTATTCCAGCAGCAGCAACAAAAACCTGAGCTTGAAAACAAATACTCATTTCTCAGCTCACAAGAGAGACATTCAACCTGCTTATGCTCAAATATATAAAACACATAAGTGTGGCAAAAAACCATGACTGTGATTGCAAGATCAGCCTAAGTGACTAAAATCAGTGTTTAATTTAAATTAACTTCAGGGAGTGAAGACCAAAACAAGGGTTTGCAAAAGTTTGTGAATGTTTCCCAGAGCTGAGCACTGTGTGAAGAGCCTGCAAGGCTGCCAAGATGGAGAGCCAATTTGGATTATTAGGGGTTGATAAAGAGTGACATTTTGTGTTCAGGAAGCATCTGACAGGAGCTGCCATGCACCTTGTCACACTGCAGAGACTACAACTGCTGATAATGCTGAAAAAATGCTATTGAAACTGTTCCCAGACACACACATTGAAAAAATATCCACAGTAATGTCTCCAAATCAACAGAAGAACCATGTATTAGTGGCCCCAAATGTTCAGGATTTGTATTTGTTATTCACTGAAGAAAAAACTAAAATAGGAACTGCTCACCTACTGTGCCCTTTTCCACTTTTCTTGAGACTATTACACTAATTTCTTTTCTGGCTGTCCTAGAAACAAGCTTTGTGTCTTGAAATGACATTTGGTACTGGACAGAAATGCACACATTGAATAAACACAATTATACAAGTGATATTTGCAACGATTTGAGTTTATAGCTGGCTGTACACAGATGCCTGCTCCAGTGCTCTGAATGTGACACACACACACACACACCAGGCTCTCTCAGAAAGCACAGTTTGCATTTCAGCCTCTTAATTCCATTCTAGCTCAGCACAGGGGAGAATTTCCAGCATTAAAAGACGAAGATCTGACTCCAGGTAAGCTGTGAACCACCCAGGGTGGTTCTGAGTCTCAGGTCAGAGGGTTCCTGGCATCTCTTGTGGGTTTATTTTACCACATGGATTACCCTGGAACAGCAAAGTGAGACTGAAACAATAACTGAGAGGTGTGATCCACCTTTCCCCTGTGGAGCCTGCATACCCAGCCCCAGCAGCTCCCTGGGAGCACTGGCTCCAACTTTGCAATTTGCCTGAACTTCCCCACCCAGAGAGACTCAGCCTGCTGTGGGCAGGTACCAACATCTGTGCATGCTGCACCTTGGCCCAGCTCAGCTGCAATCCAGGTTTTATCTGGATTACAAAGCATTTACCTCATTAGGAGCACACTGGATGCTCTCCCATGTGACAAATTTATGAATTTCCATCAGTACCAAGCAAGTCTCTGAACTAAGATGAAATCTGATTGCTGCCTTTCCAGCTCTTATTGGCATTCTAGATTTATTCCTACACAAAATCTTTCTTTATTTTTAATATATGGTTTGGTATAGGCAGCTGTGAGAGGCTTTTAGAGAATCCAATGAATCTTTTGCTGCAGTCTCTGCAACTTCCATCAGCTCATATTAAAACATGATTGTTATAAGGGCGAAAGGAATTAATGTGGTAAAGTTCTGTGTACCACATTAAGCTAAAGAATATTTGGCAGGTGTGTATTTATGGCAGAATTACACAGACATATAAATTCCTTGCACAATGAAATGGTTGCACAATAAAATGTCTGCACGTTCAGTACACTGCTGTTCTATTCCATTTATGTAATGATTTGTAGTTTCTAAAAGTTGTTAGGCATTCTAAAAGCCAATGGGATTACAATCTATCTTAAAATTTACTGCTTTCAGTAAGGTAGCAGAGCACTCAGGCTTTGAAGTCAGGGACTGCAAAGGCTGTTTATTCCACACATAAAGTGTTCCAGGATGTTGTAGGGACAGAGATAGAAGGGCTGCAGTAGAGCAGACTGCTAAGCAGCTCAAATATTAATTCATTAGCTCCCAAAGTTGTGTTCAGAGAGCATACAGAATGAAACAAAATGAGGGATTGGGGAAAAAAGAAGGAGGAAAAAGAGCACAAGAGTGTGGCTAAATTGCAGAGCAGCCCACTGACATTCTGAGGCTGGGAGTGTGGGAATGGAAGATGAACATGAACAAATGGGTTTATAAAGCAGCTTTTTAAATACATATCATTAAGGCTGCTTCATTTCCCTACACTTACACAAGTAAAAAGAGGGGGAAGGCAAGAAGAGTTTTAAGGAGAAAATGCTGGAACGAGAAAGGGAAGAGGAAAAGCAGCTTTGTTAAGATTATTCCCCCTCCATTAACCTGCCTAAACCATGGAGTTCCTCCCCAGGTTTAATGGTGATCAAGAAGCCACATTCCTGCTTCTTCCATTGAATCATGAAGAGAAGAGAAAAGTGCATTCACACTGGTGGGTGTACCCCAAACACATACAGGTCCAGAATTCCAAAAACCCATTTCTAAAATAACTGTGATGAAATTTCTGAGTTACATTTCTGCACTGAGGTGGAAGCCTCCATCAAGGTTTGTGTGTGTGACTTGAGTGTTTTTCTAACACCTGAACACCTGCAGGGCTCCTCTTCTGGCTTGGCTTTGGCTCTGCACAGGTTACATGAGAGGTTTGGATATTCCTGCAAGGTGACCCCACAAAGGAGTGACCTCGTTGTCCTTTTGATTATGGAAAGCTTGGAGTGATGTGAATTACAGGTGGATTTGTGCACAGTGGTTTGTTCTATCCTGAAAACTCCTATGGTAAATGTCCTTACACATGGTACCTGTCACCCACCCATGTCCTGGATCTGCAGTGAAGGGGAGGGAGAGCTCAGGAGAAAGCAGAGGTGCCTCCAGCCTCAGCCTGACACCAATTTCAAAGAAACCTGAGAACATCTGTTTTCAGCAAGCAGCTCTCATTTCTTAGAGTCCAAACCCAAAAATGTACCCAAAGAAACAGAAATCAAGATCTAGAGTGAGAGAACCTAGTGAGGTGTTTTAGCCAGAAGGAGGTTTTTTCTCTCTGAAAATTAATGATGATTAGTTCTAAATGAAGCATCTTCTTCCCAGGGTGATTTCCATGCCCAGCAGCTATGAACACTAACAAGACATCCAATTGATATTAAGGATGCTGCTGGCTTCTGTAATTTGGGCATCTGTGTGTCAGGAGCTGAACTGACAGGCCAGATCCTGCTATGCATTTCACTGAGAGCACCAGGAGAAATCTCTGTGCGGACAAATGTCTGGTTGGAATCCATGATCTGGCTGGGAAACATCCCCAGACTTCTCAGAATCCAAATAACAAAATTTTAGTGCTTTGCAATGCCAACACCTGAATCCTGTGATAAAAAGCCACCTCCCAATGTGAATTGTGCATGGAGATGCACTTGCAGTGTAAGGAAATGGTCCAGAATACATTGTGGAGCTGAACCAACCTCCAAAGGCAGCAGCTGAATAGCCAAGACCCTCAGTAAATCCCTGCCTCTGCTGATGGTGCTGCTTTTTGTTGGTGTTTTTAACAAAGAGCTGATCTCTGTCAGTGATTCCTGTGCAGTGGATCCCTCTGGGCCAGAGGAAGGCACAGGCACACGTGCACAGCTGTGTTGCTGCTGTGCATGCAGGAGAGAACCTGCAGGAGCTGAAGAGCAGAAACTCCCGAGCTGCAGAAGGATCTGGGATTCTTGCATGATGTGCACTGAGATGCCTGTTCTGGACAAGGCAGCTATAGGAATTTTTTTGCTCTGTCTCAGATTTCAAGATTCACCATATCAAGCCACAGACAATTTTCTTCCTCTTGCAGGAAACTGGGCCAAGTTACAGCATCAGGGAACAGTCTGTTCACAGAATCCTCTGCATGGCACAGCACCAGCCCCAAGGAGACAGGAAATCTCTTTCCTGCTTGAGAGAGATTTTATTTCTTTGCAGCAACAGAAAACCAACTCCCAAGACTAAAAAGAACCAGCTTCAAGCAGGAGACTGAAAGAGAAGTGCCATCAAAAGCCAGTTTGATGGGAGAGGCTCCTGGCTCCTCACTAAAGCAGCACAGATGCTGAGAGCAGTTGCCTTCGTGGAAATTTGTCTGAAAGAAATAATTATTTGCCAGCATACTCTTCCTTCTCAGAAGCACACAGAAGCCATGGGAAATGTTTGTATGGGTGAAACATGGCAAGTTTTCAGCAAGAAAACCAGTCTGCACCAGACAATGCCACGTGCACTGACAAGGGCTGTGACTCCTGTGGGTTTCCTGCCTCAATTCCCAGCACAGTGCCCACTTACACAGCATTATTGAATTGCTCCAGGAATATTGACTCATCATTGATAAGTCAGACCTCTTCATCAAGTATTTTGAAACTGCCACAAAAATCCAAGCAAAATCTACCTTTTATCTCTTTCAAAATTATGTAAAGTTGTTATCGTGGTGTCTTAGGGGTGAAGGAATTAAACAGACCCAAAAGTTCAAGATGTGCCAGTGCCTGTATCTAGAGACTCAACTAATAAAGTATTTTTCTAGCAAGCTGTCTGGATGACCTGCAGAGGAAGCTGTGTGAAAGCTGTGTGCTCAGCTGTCCAGACCTTTCTGAAATCCACACCAATCTTCATTGTAACAACAAAAAAGAAACCCAGTGAGTCTGGTTCCCTTAGCAACCAGTAAAATATTATCTCTGTTATTCACATTAACATTATTTAGGACTAAGAGATACCAACTCACAAAGAGCTCACAGGTTCCTCATTGCACAACTTGTAGCTTTGCAAACTCGGTGATGCTTTCCCTGAAGTGCTGACACTCCCCTGCAGCTCCTCTGCAGAACTCCACCCTGCTGTCCCTGCCCAGCCCAATCTGCTCTTTGTCCCTGGATTCACAGTGACCATCTCCCCACCCCAGGGATGCTGGACATGGAGGAATCTCCTCCTGCCTCTCTGGACACTCTGCACTCAGGGCTGTGTCCCCAGTGCTGTACAATTCTGCTTGCAAAGCTTCTGTACAAACCCACCTGGGCCAGGTGAGAATCCTGAGGAGTGACCCCAGGGATGGGAGATTTCCCTGCTGTGGTTTGAAATGCAGATCCAGGGTGTTGCTGGCTCAGAGACACTGAGAAGCAGCAGTGCCCTGGGATTTCCACATTTCCCACCTGTGGCTTTAGACATCCATCACAGCTGCCCCAACATTAAAACAATGGATTCCATGCCCTGCACAACTTATTCACAGTAGTGAAGAAAGCCACAAACATGCAGCAAAAATGGGTGAAAACCAAGAGTGAGGGTGAAGCCCCACTAACAGGTTTCATATAATTAATCAATGTTAGCAGCTGTGTGCAGATGAACATTCCAGCAGGAAATGCTGGGAAGTTTTGAGTCCAGAGGAAAACCATTGATTGAAATTTCACTTACAAGAAACATGTAATTCCCCTCCTGAACAACCAGAATATTAGATCATGCAATATTTGCATCCCTTCAACTGCCCCACTCTGGTACCAGAGCAGTGATTGAGAGGAGTTTCTGCTGGACTTCTCACAATTTCAGAAATGGACACATAAAGGTAGAACTGAAGAAAACTTTTCCAATGTCTAAAACGAAAAGACCTGGATGAAACTTCAAGGGCTGAAATGAAGTTCTCCATTTCCCTATTTGTCTATTGCTTCCAGTTCTCAATTGCCCATAATTTTTGAATGAAATGTAAAAATACAGCAACACGAGCCCACAATGAATATATCCCTTATTACAAACTGCACATGCATCACAACTGAAAATCAGCATGCTGCTTCCATTAGTTATCAACAGAACCTTGCTACCAAAAGGGTTATAAGCACTGAACTTCACAAGAGTGAGAAAACATTATGTTAATCATGTGTTTTTATTGAACAATTAAAATCAGAATCAGGATGACACTAAGATCTAAACCCCCTACACAGGGAACAATTAGCCAAAGCTTGAACTGATGTACTCTGAGATTCTCTTACCAAGGGTCATTTCACATGCATTAAAGGTTTTATAAATAGGATGTTAAACTGAGAAAAATTAAAAAATAGCACAGCTCTTCAAGCATCTTTTACATGAAAAGTGCTTTTTGCCTTAATGATTAAAATTTTATGCATAACCAATACAAGATTCTTGTGTGTCTCTCTCTGCTTAGCTGCTCCTCTCTATTGATGTTAGAAACTGTTCTCCTTGGTGCACTCTGAAAAGATGAGTTTAAAGAGACAGGAGGAGACTGAAGTGTTCAACAGCAGATCTGTAGGCGTGTGCTGAAACTGGGCCAAGACAGAGCAGTGCTCTGATCACAGGCTAGAAGTGGCTTTTGTGGGGGAAGGAAGGGTTGTAATGAGATTAACACGGCCCAGCACTGACCAGGAAGGGTCAAGAAACCCTGGACAGGGGTGCAAAGCTGCCCTTTGCTCAGCTGCACGTGAAGAACATTCCCAGAGCAGCTCCAGCAAAGCAAACCACTTCAATCTGATTAAAAAAAAAAAAATCAAACAGGAAACCAAGCATCCTCCTCTCAGTGTGCTGGCTGGATGGACATTCTGCAGCTTTTCCTACAGCAAACCCGAGCCAGGAGTGCCCAGGGGGGGCACAGCATCCCCTCCCCAGCAGAATGAGAACATTTCTATGCAAGGCACCACTGGAAGAACTCATTCACCTCTCTAGGCAAGAGCCTGCTACAAGTCAGGTTTCCTCATGCATTCTCTCTCCAAAAATATTTTCTCTCCTTTAACTCCTCTGAAAACAAAGAGGAAAAAAAAAAAAATCTTCCCATTCAGAGAAACTTTAGAAAATGGGCAAATTACATAGGAATGTCAAGTCCTGTATTTTAATAGCTCTTTAAAATACTTGTCCTCTCCAAAGAGACTTTTCAGTGTTTTCAACCAACTATTTCAAAGGCACTGGGAATTAAACAATTAAGCACTTAAAAAAACCCAAACAAACAAAGGAATACCTACCAAAACCCACTCCAGAAAACAGTCAGAAAAACATTCCTAAATTCTCTGAATCTGTTTGTAACTAAATGGTTTTATGGAGTGGAGTTGGCTCACATTTTTTCCAACAGCCCTGGGCTACATAGATGCTTTTACACACAAGTGTTTTTCTGCAACCTTATTTACTTCTCCAACAAAAATGCTGATTTCACACCTGACAGAGTGTATTTATAATAATTCAGTAAAAGAAGAACTAAAAGGGAGTCTGTTTAGCTCCTGTTCTCATTTGATTCCCTTCACTGGCACTTAACACATTCTAACACATCCAGCAGTGGAGTTTTTTTGTGTTCAGGCATTTCATTTTTTTCTTTTGCACATTGGTTAAACACATCTCTCATCATCATCATCATCTAAATTCTTAAAGGAATCCAGGATCCCTGAACTCCTGCAAATCTTAATGCCATAAAACATGTTTCAAGGTGCACTTCAGTACAGCTCTTAAGGAGGTGACAGGAAAAGCAAAGGGAGAGAGAGAAAAGGTGTGAAGCTAATGTTTTTTACTGTTAATCCTAAATTAAATATAGATAGTGTTGGGAAATTGCCTGAATGTCCTCCTCTTTCCTTTAAAACAATCTAAATTAAAATGAAAAACAATAACCAATGGAACTTGAAAGTTTACAGAGAAAAATTCCAATCTCCCTTCCAGAACAAGTGAATGAACAAATAAAGCTTAAATATTCTAACTCATAAACTTATCATCTCTGTTTTTTTTTTTTTTTTAAATGCTGGTTTTATTTACTTGGGGGGGCAAAAGCTTGTTTGGTTTTTTCTGGGTAACCTCTGCCTTGTAAAAGCTGAGCCCAGATGGATTAGCAGCAGTGTAAATAGTTGTCTGCAGTAAACAATCCCAATCTCGTGTTTCTGCTCAGGCTTTTCACCCAGACCCACCTTGTACACCCAGAACTCACACGTGCACTGCATCAATTCCCTGGCAGAGACTTCAGCTCCTGTGTTTAGCCTTGTCCTTCAAGCAGGAGTTAAAGGGGCAGCTTTACAATGTGAAAAACAAGGTGCTTGAGCACTAACAGCTCTGGTGGAGCAGCCCCAGAAGGCTTGCAGTAATTCTGCACATTTGGTGCAGTTATTGGATCTCCCTTCTGGAGAGCAGCTCGTGTTTCCAGCCTCGTCAGGATTTGATTTAAGGTTTGCTGGAGAGCAGAGCACAGGCAGTGTGAGATCCTCAGCGGGCTGTGTTTTACTCCCTGCAGCAGCCAGGTGATCCTTTACCTGCTCTGTGACACTCAGGGGTCCACAGCAGAGTGGTGACACTGCACATGTGTCACAAAGGAACAGAATGGGGAAATTCTGACATAAAGGAGCAGAATTCACCCACAGCAGGAGTTAAAACATTGCACAAAACCACACACTCCACCTTTTACATGCTTAATTCCAACCTGGCTTTAACAGAGAATTATTTACAAAATACAGGTTAGAAACAAGACCTGCCCAAGCTACAGCTGGGTAAGCATCCCAAAGGACAGAGCAGCCTTAAGGGATTCCACCAAGTGTAGATGAAACCCCAACACTTCCCAGCTGAAATGACCTCTGAGCACCAAGCTGTGCCAGAGCACGAGGCTGTGTGGGGTTCTGGAGCTCTGTGTGTGCCAGCAGGTCCCAGCACTGCCAGGAGCAGCACAAGGTCCCCCCTCCTCACTCATTGCTGAGCTCCCCAGGCTCTCACATCCTGAAGAAAGGATTCCTGGATGTGATGCTGCACAAACCCTTAGGAACAAACTCACAGGGAAATCACCAAACAAACTGGGAATGCAGGCACCGGGGCAGGAGCCAGGCAGCATCCCAGGGCTGCCCAAGGAGCACATCCCAGGCAGGAATCAGGAGAATCCCACTTCCCTGAGCTCTGTGCTGCACTGACCCTGCTCTGAACCCCCCTTGTCTGGACCCACATGGACTCAGTACTGCCCAGCTGGAGAAACACACACACAGAACATGGATTTCCTCCTCAACCCTCTCTCCTCAAGTCCAGCTGCCTTACATAACTTCAGGGAAACCAGACTGACAAAAGAGAACAGGATCCCAAAATAACCACCATGACATTGCCTTATTTTTGAACATTAACTTCTAATAAGTCTGTGCACTATGGCAAACATTAATCTTGTTCTGTGAAATCTATTTTTAGGAAATGTGTTTATATCCAGGCTGAAACCCAGTATAAACTTAAGCATGCTGCAATTGAAAAAAAAAAATAAATTAATTAAAGCCAAAAAATGGAGTCTCAGAAATACTGCATCAGCCTTTGTAATGAGAGAAAATGGTTGAAAGATTCTGCAAGCTGTATCTGATCCAGTTTGAATTTATTGGCAGAATCTTACAGGCAAGAGACTAAGCTACTTTAGAATATAGAATTAAATGGTTGGGTTTATTTAATATCCACATAATACTACTTTGAAAAGAAATCCTTTATTCTATTGCCACTAGAACAAGGGAAATGTAGGTTTTTCTTTACTGGCTGTCAAGGTTTTTTTTTCCTTTTTTCTTACGTACATGTGCTGTGTGAAATTCAGCAATTTCATTTCACAGGGTGTCTTTGGCATTAGCCACAGTGTAATGTAACTGGAACTACTGAAGTTCATCTGATTTCACACCTAACCCATGCAGCCTCACAAATTAGACATTACCTCAACAAAAAAAAAAAAAAAGCATAAATTGCCTAAGTTTTTTCTGGAACCAAGGCTCATATTCCCTTGAGTTTCCTCATCAAGACAAGCTTGCCAATGAACCCAACATGTGCTTGAGCTTTGTGATAAAATGTCCACATAGAACCACGAGATTTTTGTGTAATTTGAGAGATTTCTGTGGTTTGGAGTTTGTTTTGTTTTTCCTCAGAAAACACTGTATAATGATGACACTGAAAAATCATGTTTCATGCACAACTTCTGTCTCAATACTCAATATTGTGGAAAAGCAACGTTAAGACTTTCAAATGAGGAACAAGAGCTTCCAAACATCAACAAATGTGAAGAAACAGATTTGGAGGAGAGTACACAGGAGTAATTACTGAACCCAGCATCTTTAAACCTTCACAATCTCATCTAGAGCCCCACTGCACTCTGGATTTTGTGATCCCAACCTCCAAACTGCTGCCACAAACCCTGAACTATTCCCACCTGGATTTTTGTTCACTGTGCAGCCTTCCCCAGCCCTGGTGATCCCTTCACTGTCCCTGCTGCTGAATCCTCCTGCCTCTCCCAGAGATGCAGATCCCAGCAGTGGCTCCGTCCCTGGCACAGCAGAAGGAGCACAGGAGCTGAAAGCTCATCCCAGCTAGAAGCAAATAACAAATAACTGCTCCTTGCTCAGCTGTTTATGCTGCCTCAGCCCAGGCTCTCACCTCCAAGCTGAACAGAGAAATAGCCCTCAAATTATTCCTGTTTATTTCAGGGTAAAATGCTCTGTGTTGTCTGTATCATAAAACCAGAATTGATTTGAGGAAAACAGAGGTTATGGCAGAAAACTGGAATGAGGCAACTCTGCCCTGCCCATCTTTTGTTCATTATGGGCAATTTTGCAGCCTGTTTCTAGAACACAGGAGAAGCAGGGTAATGAATTCTGTCACAGACATTTCAGCTGCTGAAGAATCTTCAGAAAGTTTGGGGCAGAGGGGGGGACGAAGCCCCAAAACACACACAACACTTTCCTCTGGTGAGGATGAAAGAGAAGATGAGCCAGGGCCATCAGAACATATTCATGTAAAGGAGAGATGTCTCTGGGGGAACTCTGCTTGAAGAAAATTCACTGCATATATCTTTAATTACAAGCTGGCGTACATTTTATCCTTTAGCCACAATTTATATTCCTTTTATCACCTCTGTTGTGAAACACCAATGTGTTTTCCCACTTTCATCTAGAATCCACACCATTAGACACCCAGCACTGTCTTTCCATTCCTCTGCAGCTCCCTTTTCCCTGAACAGTCAATCAACACCAGCAAACACACAGAGAGATGCAGCCTGATCAGTTCAGTTCAACCACTGCCATTGCAGATGTGAAAAGACAATTCTCAGGAAGAATTATACATCAATAGGTGGGGGGGGTGGGAAAGTAGAAAAAAAGAGAAGGAGGTGTATTTATTCTCTTACATCTCTTCAAATGTACATCTTATTTCCCTCATTTGTCTCAGTCCTCATTTCTGGCTGCAAGGGAGAGCAGCTTCACTTCATCACCCAGCCAAGGTAAAAGCAGCAAGTTCTTTATTTCAGCACCTCTGGCTCCCTCCCAGCAGCCACTGTTTGCCCTGGCAGCCTGTCCAGGGGCAAATGGCAGTGACAAGAGCCCCACAGCAGTGTCACAGAGCCACCAGGGCAGTGCTGCTGTGTCCTGAAGCACAGCCAGCTCCAGCAGCCAGAATTCTGCATGCAGTGCTGACCCACCAACACTCCCTCTTTTACAGCAAAGGTAACTGCACACCTTCCTGAAAAGCTGATTCTTTATCTGTATCAGTGTTTTATCCCCATAAATCACAGAGAGACAGACTTCACAGGAATGGAAAACAACATTCTGGATAAACATCCAATGTCACTTTGAGACTTGAAACTCTGCATTCCGTGCAAATAAAGTTTAGTTTCTCTCAATTTGGAATCAACTATTTAAACTGATATTGAAGCACATTGATGAATTTAATTAGGCAGACAGCTTACAGCCTGAAGTTATTAGAAGCACACACGTTCATGCCCTAGGTGACATAGCCACTGTTTTTATTACCATTGTATGATAATTTCTTTGCTTTTTTTTTATTTTTTTATTTTATTTTTTTATTTTTTGTACAAAGCTCTCTCTGGACTAAATAATTGGTAGCTGTTCATGCATGTTTTAACAGTCTCTGAAAAAAGGTTTCCCAACAAATATTATCTGGTAAGAAAGACTACTTGAACTGCATTTATTCCTATGGCAGATTTCCCTCGTTGGCCAATTAATTACAAAGTATGAGAGTCTTCCTGAAGTCACTTGGAAAAAGAAAAAAAATCAACACATAACCTATGACTTCTGGTGCATTGTTCCTCTCTTGAACTGCTTCTACTTTGTTTACACAGAACTGCTAAAAATGGGGTATTTAATATTTCTGGTACAAGCCTCTAAGACATCAAAAGCAGCACACAAGGTTATGTTGCTACATGCTAATTTCCCCCATTTATCCACCATGGATCACATAATTAAAAGCAATGTCACAGAAGGGTCACACAGTGTGCATGTGACTCCATGAGCAGTTTGTCTTCTTCTGTGTGCAGTGTATATTCTGTGTGTGCAGTTTATATTGTTCTATATGCACTGTTTACACTCTTCTGTGTGTGCAGTGTATATTCTGTGTGTGCAGTTTATATTGTTCTATATGCACTGTTTACACTCTTCTGTGTGTGCAGTGTATATTCTGTGTGTGCAGTTTATATTGCTCTGTATGTCCTGTTTATATTGTTCTGTGTGTGTTTATGTTGTTCTGTGTGTGCAGTTTATATTGTTCTATATGTGTTGTTTCTGTTTCTGTTCTGTCCTGTTTGTGTTCTGTATGTGCAGTTTATGTTCTGTGTGTTTATATTTTTCTATAAACATTTTTGGTTCTATATATATTTTTATAAAACACTGTTTACATTGTTCTATATGTGCTGTTTATGTTGTTCTGTGTGTGCTGTTTATACTGTTCTGTAAATGCAGTTTATATTGTTCTATATGTAATGTTTATGTTGTGTGTGCACTTTACATTGTTCTGTATGTGTTGTTTATGTTGTTCTATATGTGCTGTTTATATTGTTCTCTGTGTGTTTATGTTGTTCTGTGTGTGCTGTTTATATTGTTCTGTATATGCAGTTGATATTGTTCTACATGTACTGTTCATGTTGTTCTATATGTGCAGTTTATACTCTTCTATATGTACAGTTTACATTGTTCTATATGATCTTTTTTACATTGTTCTACATGTACTGTTTATGTTGTGTGTGCAGTTCACATTGTTCTACATGTGCTGTTTGTGTTGTTCAATATGTGCTGTTCTACATGTGCTGATTTTGTTCTATATGTGCAATTTACACCGTTCTATATGTACTGTTTATGTTCTATATGTGCAGTTTACATTGATCTATATGTGCAGTTTATACTGTTCTATATGTGCTGTTTATGTTCTGTGTGTTTATATTGTTCTATATGCATTTTTGGTTCTATATATATTTTTATAAAACAATGTTTACACTGTTCTGTATGTGCTGTTCATGTTCTGTGTGTGCAGTTTATGTTCTGTGTGTTTATATTGTTCTATATGCATTTTTGGTTCTATATATATTTTTATAAAACAATGTTTACACTGTTCTGTGTGTGCAGTTTATGTTCTGTGTGTTTATATTGTTCTATATACATTTGGTTCTATATATATTTTTATAAAACAATGTTTACACTGTTCTATATGTGCTGTTCATTTTCTGTATGTGCTGTTCATGTTCTGTGTGTGCAGTTCATGTTCTGTGTGCACTGTGCTCACAGAAAGCACAGCTGCCAGGGGAGGTTACAAACCAGCATGACAAATCAAATGTCACTCTCAGGGACTGACAGAGTTCTTGCAGCAGAAAAAAGTGACTGCAGTGCAAACACACAAAGCTTTTTTGGGAACAAAAGACAGCACTTGACTTGATTTTTATGGCATGTTCTGCCATGGTAATTGTGGTGAACTCACAGCTCTTCCACTGAGAGCTCTGCACACAGATGTCACAAAAATAATGGCAATAAATCAGGTGCAGCAGGAAACTTCAGAAGTGACCACTTAGCCTTGCACATTTGGAAAAGCAAGGTGGCACTCCAAAGGGCTGAGCAGTCAGTGAATCCAGGCCCTCCTAACCTGAATTATCTGTGAATTTGTTCTGGTAATGTTGAAGTGAAATTTGTAACAGTCTGCAAGTTCAGGCATTTCAGCAATACAAGAAACAATTCTCCATTTATGCAGCACAGCAGTGGGATCTGCACTCTTGATGTTTAATTCTACCACAAGCACCTCATAAATTCTAAGCAGCTGCAGCTACTGGGGTCATGGTGAGGAGCAAAGCACCAAAGTGCTCAACAATCCAACCACCATCAGAGGCATTTGGTTTGGATTAGCACAAATTTCCATCCATGTGGAAAATTCAGACCTGTAGAATTGTAATAAAGTGCTGGTGGTTATGTCCCAAGACACAACCACAACCACCCAAGAAATGACATTATGGAATGAGTTCAGTCATGGTTTTGCTAAGCAGAGTAAACACCATTTCTTTTGGTCCATGTGTGCTCCTTGCAGAGCTTTCTAGAACTCCTCAAGGAGAGAATGCTTCTAAAAAGAGGAAATGAATATAGTAAAAGTAGTATTTGATATTTAAGGATGTGAAAAAGGTGCCACCAGATTAATGAAAACAAACCTAGCAAACCAAGACAGAAAAATTCATTGGTGAAAGCTGGATTTCCACATTTCATCAGCACTGACAATGGATGAACAGCTGTGGCAGGATGGCACTAGTGGGGTGAGAAAATGCAAATTGTGCAGAGTTTTCTGGCTGTGTGTGTCCTGTGGCACTGCCTGGCCTGGCACAGCTAC
Source organism: Oenanthe melanoleuca (assembly GCF_029582105.1). NCBI lineage: Eukaryota > Metazoa > Chordata > Aves > Passeriformes > Muscicapidae > Oenanthe > Oenanthe melanoleuca. The sequence continues at coordinate 18,591,868 of NC_079338.1, read as the reverse complement.
AGGAGGAGATTCCAGCAGGAAACACCCATAAAACAAAAGCTTTGGACTAAATGTCCTGTCCTAACCTATTGCTTCTCATTCCAGGCTCTACAGAAACAATACCCAGAGGTTAACAAGCTGTTTCCAAAAACCCGACAAGCTAAAACACAAGGAATGACCCAAGTGAAGCTGAAAATAGGGAATTAAAAGCCTGTTTGAATATGGCAGTGAATCAAGATCATGGGAATAGGCAGCTTCCTGAGCATGACTGCCCTCTTTCTTGTCCTTTTCTTCTGCAACTGTGGTAAAATCCTTAAATAATCTGTTTGTTTTCTGGTACAAGCAGATGTGGCTGCATTTATTTCCCTTCCCTATCCTGTTTAATTAATCTATTCTGTCCCCAAAATTTTAGCAGCATATTTTTTCCTGCTCAGCAAAGAAGCTTCAGGGATGAGTGGAAAAGAATGTTAATTTGTCATGTTTTTTTGGGGGGTGGTTAATTATTCCATTTCTTCAGTAACAAACAAAGCAGCACTCAGGAAAATTAGTAAAGAAAACATCCCAAAAATAAATTAAATAAATTAGTCTAAAAGAGGTTGATACTGTCAGTAAGCTTAAACAAATTACAGCAGTTAATCCCAGAAAATCAGTCCTTTTCCATGGGCAGGAGGAAGAGCTCACAGAACACGTTGCTGAAGACTGTTCCCTTGACAATGCACTCCAAAATCATATATCAGAGATAATACTGTTATTATGAAATTTTTTATCAACAACTAAAAATCAATAATCTGTGATCACTCAAGCTTGCTGTAATGTGAGTCATACAGTATATCAGAGGAAAAAAATCTATAGCAAACTTTGCAGTATTATGATTATTTTTGGAAGGAGAAAAGGATATAAATGATAACTGAAATGGTTTCCAACTCTAAACCACAAAATGATGCACAGTTTGCTGATAAAAAAAATTGTCCTTGGTGCCTGAAAAACTACATTGGGCTGCAAATACTTAAAATAATGAGTCAGAGTGGGTCCTGTCTGTGTGCAGGCTGTGCTGTGGGTCTTCTCCTCTGGGTGTTGGAAAGGGTCTGTCTCACACCAGAAGGATTAACTGGGATCTGAGTGGAATATTCTGGATTTCCTGGGTGTGCTCAGACCTGCCCAGGGCAGAGCTGCTCCCTGCAATCCCCAGCTGGGCCACGGCTGCACTGGGACCTTGGTTCCCCTGGGAGAGCCAAGCCTGGCTCTGATTCTGCTTCCCAAACCCCCTTCCCTGCAGCTTGGTTTGTTTTTCACATGGACAGCACCTCATGTTTGCAGGAGCATTAAATATCCACAGACCACGTGCAAACATGCAGAGCCAGCAGTGCAGCAAGGTCCAGCTCTGAATGAGGTGGGATGTATTCCAAATTTCCTGACACCAAAAGGATGAAGGCCCAGCATGTTTGGTGGAGTTAGTCACATTGCCACAAAGAAATGGGAATTCCACCCCATGCTTTAGATCCCTAATGACACTGGATGTCCTTTTATTTTTTCCCAAGACACAAAGTCTTCCTTTGCTTTTTTGGATTTTTTTTTTTTTTTTTCCTGAGAGGAATAATTTACCCCATCAATTGGTTTATCTGAAAAAAGCTGAGTGGAAAATAGTGGGGAAAAATGATTAAGCAACTCTATTAATTTTGAAAATCCAAGTCTGTTCTCATAGCAATATACTACCTAGAGGAAATCTCCAAACTGCCATAAATATTCCTCTTCCCATAAACCATTAAAACACAATACAAGCTCTCACTGAAACAAAACCAAAACCTTGTCCAGCCTGAATATTGTTTGGAGTTCATAAAGCAGCACAAGCTGAATCCCAGTTATACTGTCATGACTAAAACTTGCATTTTGCTTTGTTCTTAATGCTTCATACAGGGCCTTGCTCTACATTTCTAAATCTGTATTTTTCCATTGAGGGTTCTGAAGAACGGGACCTCATGCCCATCCAGACTCAGCAAAAGGAGATTTCCAGATTAAAAATAAATAAATAAATCAATAAATCTGGCAGCTAAAAGCTGCTTTTTAAGCATTAATGAGTGTGTTAATGACCCACACCAAAATGTAGAAACCCATAACCCCAGACACTCATTAATTCTGCACAAAATATATTGGCCAGAAATCATTAATGTTGTGAGAAGCTTCTGTAACGGGAGCGGTTTTAATCAACTCTCAAATCTTCTGTAATTATACACCTATGGCACACTTTATTTATTTGGATTTCAGCTTCATAAAAGAAGTACCCATCTCAGATGCTGGGTTATTATTAGAACAAAAAATGATTGCAGACCTGATCTATCACTGCAGCTACAAGGTAAGCATAACTTCTGTGGACATGAAGTCTAATTTTATGCATCTGTAATACTCAGCCTTCTCAAAAACACTGAAAAGACCCAAAAAGTTCCCAAAATTTGGCTTGAGGTGTTAGATCAGTTCTGTAATCTCTCACACTCAGTGCTCATAAGAAGCTGTTCAGATTTAAAAATCAGAATAAGAAATCTTTGCCTCTCCACTTCCTGCCTCTGAACATTCCAACTCACAGCTATTTATGTGAAACAAGAAAGTTCTCCTTGAGATTTGCCACTCCTGGCCTCTTGTTAAAGGCAGTCTCTGGTCTGGATAACACACTAACAGAGTTGTTAGGCAAAAATCAAATTGTAAAGCAAAATCAATGCAACTTTTAGTTCTTGGTGCAGATCCAGAAGCCTAACCAAGGACAGATTTGGCTGGCAGGATTCTGGCTCACTTTCCTGATCTCAGCACAGCCTTTGAGAGACGTGCACTTCAGAGAAAAAAAAAGAAAATCTTCTTTGTAACTGTGAAGAAAACTGAATTTTCTCTGAAGTCACTGAGTCAATGTGAGATGTGGAAAGATGGAAGCTTCTCTTTCACAATTTTAAACATGGAACTCACTTCAAAAGGCACACAAGAAAAAGTAAAAGGTTACTATTAACATGCAAATCTGCAGCTTCAGAATTGCCAGGAAGGCAATGAAAACTCCCTTCTAATCATGCACAGCAACCCCAGTTCAGGGCAAGTCAGGGAATCTCATTATCTCATTATTTGCATGCTGCAGATGAGGTTCCACTCCCTGGCACCCACCAGGAACCAGCAGCCCCTCCACAGAAAGGAAAATTTTGACAAATGATGACTGGCAGCTCTAGTTCTTGTCCAAATGAACAAGACCTTTGGCCCCTCCTGCAGAAGGGCTTTTCTGACAAGAGAAGGGCTCTTGGAGTGGCAAGAGGTTGGCTTCAAGTGGGAGACCTCTTTCTCTGCCTCTTCCTAATTCTTCTTCAGCTCCAAATATGACAAACCAGGATCAGGGATTTTTTTTTTTAAATGACTGATCCTAAGAAAAACTTCAGGAAAATGAAATAATGACATTTAAATTCAGTTGATACAGTAAATACAGGCTTTGGGGAGATAGCCATCACTTCTGTCAGTTTGTTTCTCTAGGATAAATGCTAAATATTAGCTTTGAGAGAGACAGAAAAAAAACCTCAAGACACAACCAGAGTTTTCTAGCACAGCATTTCCCCAAGGAAAAATTCAAGGTCTTTTGTAATTGCTGTAATTGTTTTTGATGTTGGCTAAGTTAAGTGATATAAACAGGACACAAAAATGTTGCGTTTCAGTAGAAAAAATTCTCAGTGGGTGCCCTCCAGAAACAGAGCTCTGTTCCCATCACTCAGCCTTTCACAAAGTGCTGACTTATTTCTCCCTCCAAAGGAAAAATTCATTTCCATGGAGTGAGGTTCAGGCTGAAGCAGCAGCTGGGTGTCAGACCTGCCCTGAGCAGGGAAAGGAGCTGGTCCCAAGCACTGCCATGTTCTATGGGATATTCTATAGGATATTCTATGGGATATTCTATGGGATATATCTGTGGGATATTCTATGGGATGTAGCTATAGGATATTCTATGGGATATTCTATGGGATATATCTATGGGATATATATAGAGGATATATATATATATAGGATATTCTTTGGCATATATCTATAGGATATTCTATAGGATATATCTATAGGATATTCTAGAGGATGTATCTATAGGATATTCTATGGGATATATCTATGGGATATTCTATGGGATATTCTATGGGATATATCTATGGGACATATATATAGAAGATATATATACATATATATAGGATATTCTTTGGGATATTACTATAGGATATTCTATGGGATATTCTATAGGATGTATCTATAGGATATTCTAGAGGATGTATCTATAGGATATTCTATGGGATATATCTATAGGATGTATCTATAGGATGTATCTATAGGATATTCTATGGGATATTCTATAGGATGTATCTGTAAGATATTCCATGGGTGTATCTATAGGATATATCTATAGGATTTTATCCCACTTTGGAAACTTCAGAGTCAGGCCTGAAGAAAATGGAAGGATGGGCAGAGTGTGAAGGAGGAAATCATCCTAAACCCACTTGGAAACAGTAATCTAAGGAATACATGCACTTCTCAGGATTTGCCTGACATTTGACATTTCTTTCTAAAAACATCCTGAGACACGTGAGTTTTTTGTTCTGTATCCAAAATTCTCAGCCTCAGAGGGCAAAAAGGGGATAAATTCAAGGCAATGCAGGGAATGTGCAGCAATTCAAACAAAAATATAACCCTTAAAAGTAATAAAGTTTGGAAAAAGAGACCAGGCTGACAAAATATTCATATTTTACAGCAAAGCAGTTCCCAGGTGGGTCTGCACAGCCTCAGCTCAGGACACAGTGCCAGGTGTGATGGAGGCCACTCCACACAGACAAACTGAACACACTCAGCTCAAGGGCAACATTTACAGCAGGTCTCATCTTATTCACCGTTGGAATATTTGAATATTTAAATATTTTAACAGTGGCTACCCACCCTCAGAAGCAAAGAGAGGAGCCCTGAGCTGTTCCTTTCCCATTGCAGAGCACAGGCAGGCAGCACAAGCCCCTGTCTGAGTGTTTCCTCCATCTCCATTTGCTTGCACTGGGTGACCTGCTGTGCATTATTTGTGCCTTGTTTCTTCCACAACATTTCCTTTCCCTGACACGCTGTCCCAGCGTTTACCAGGCTGTCAGTTCTGACATCCCAACTTCTTGTAAGAAGAGGAAGGGCAGGGAATGGGTTCCCCTGCAGACAAAGCTGGGAATAACCAGCAAACCCTCTGCACCCTTCCAGCTTCTGAGTTTCTGTCAATTCCAGCACAGAGCAGAGAACAGAGCTGCTGTACAACAGCTGATGCCACTTGTCTTTTTCAGGAGAAAACCTCTGACCCACTGAGGCTTCTGTGTTCCAAAGAAACTCAAGAACTGTGCTAACAGCAATTTTAACTCCTTAGTGCTTTACCCAAAGAGAACAGGGATGGTGTGCAGCAGCTGCTGGTGATCCATGCCTTCCTAAAGGCACAGAACTAAACCCCACAAAAATAATAATGCTCCTGTCACCCTTTGATTTGATGGTGCACTCCAGCCTGGATCTCCTCCCATGCCCCTGTGATTTCCCCATGGTGCAGCTCAGAATTAAACTGATCCCACTCCAGCCTGGATCTGCTCCTGTCACCTTTTCATTTCCTGATGGTGCAGCTCAGAATTAAACTGATCCCACTCCAGCCTGGATCTGCTCCCATCCCCCTGTGATCTGATGGTGCAGCTCAGAATTAACCTGCTCCCAGCAGGGATGTGTGCAGAGCCTGCTCAGGCTGGGAGCACCCAGCCACCTTCCCCTGCCTGGGAGCACAAACCTGAACCAAACAGCAGAATATTCACATCCAGCTCCAGAGACACTCATGCATTATTCATCCCATGAAATCTGGGAGCTTTCCCAGAGAATATGCCACAGACTGGAGATAGGGTTTATCAACTGCTTTAAATCAGCATGTTTTATCTAATACAATAACAATTTATTTACTAAGGATATTTATACCATTGGAGCTTCCCAGGCTTAATTGATTCTTTTCATCAAGGTCCCGTGCACTGAGAAAATGAGCTCACAAAGGATTTGAGAAGACACTGTGCTGAATATCTACAAAATGATTTAGGTAATAATGGAGTAAAGTTATGGATCTGTTAGCATTTCAATCACCAGATTCTTTTCCTTTGGAGCTATTCTGCATCCTAAGCCATCCTCATCTTAAGGATGTAAAAATAGTTTTTCATTTGATACAGCAGTTTATGTGGGCTTAAATAATCAATCAGCAAAGCTACAGCCAGGAAAGTCAGTCTGTAAATACCACTCTCATTGACAAAAGTCTAAACACAGAAAGCTAACACAAAATGAAAATTTTGGCTATTAGTATTATGAAAATATGGACCAAGCACAGCCCTGCCCAGTATTGTTCCTCTAAACCTGACACTGAGTGAGAGCAGCTCCTCCACAGTGAGAACACAGGTCAGAGTTTGTCCTTTCTGTGCTGCCATGCCCAAACTCCAAGTCATGAAACATCCATCTCAAATTAAGAAATAATTCAAAAAAGTAAAGATTGCAAACAAGCAGTTGAGCTAATTCATCACTTGATGTTCAGCCTTACATCTGTTTATTCCAGGAGCTGTGAAAACTTTAATTTTAATATTCTGGTGTTTAACAAGCAGACCTTGCTGCACTCTTCAACTTCTATTTGTAAAAGACTACATATCAGAGGTACATATCAGAGAATATTTTTTCATTTATTTATTTTCATTCATTTACTTAAGTTTTTATGTAAAATTTTTGCCTCTGTGTGAAACCCTAGCTAGAGAGATTAACCTGGTAGAGAATTTCCCCCCTATTTTAAAGGTTCATGAACATATTCCAGTGTAATCTGGAGGGTGTTTTTGATGTGATATTTCTAACAAAACTATTTTTAATACTTTTGGCCCAGAATGCAACCCCTGGCTGGAGTGCACACATTTCTGCTCTGCAACTTCTCCAGCCCAACCCAAGCAGGATTTTCTTTCTTTTCTTGGTTTATTTGTTTTTTAGAGATGAGTTTGTTTATTTGCTTGTTTTGTTTTGTTTAAATCCAGAAGCCCTTTTCTATGGGAAGGTAAATGTTCTTAGGTTCCCAAAAACAACAAGCTGTTGATTTTTGAGGCCTTTTTTTTTTTTTTTTTTTTTTTTTTTAAGGCATAGATTTCACAGCTTCTGAGCCCAGGCCTGAACTAATCTGTCTGCAAGCAGCACCACAACCAGGCAATAATTGCCTGTCCTAGCAAGGCCCACTAGTCCCACAGGATGTGTCTTTTAAGGCAAAATAACTTGGAGAAGGGACAATATGCCAAGTGACAGCAGATTAAAGAATGATGGAAATTAAAAGTTTAAAAAGCATGAGAAAGCAATTAACCAAGGAACAAAATGATGTTTCTAAGCATATAGAAGCTCAGGGTCTGTGACAGAATCAAAGTCTCCTGGAAAAAAAAAATAAAAAAAATGGAAAATAATGAAGCAGCAAGGGAAACTACCAAAAAATGAAAGTTTTTTTCTATTTTTTTTTGGTTACAGAGTGTAAGATAAATGAAATTTCACCTTCTAATCCCCACTACAAGGACAGAGACAGGAGCATTAAAACAAGCAAATCCAGAATAAAGTGATGGAGGAATCACCAGCAAGGCTCCAGAGCCAGACTGGGCTCCATGAACAGTGTCTGCTGCTTCATCCAGGGTACAAATAAATTGTCAAGATCCTAAAAAAATATTCAAATGAGCTCTGAGAACCCAAATTTAATTGCTTCCTGGTCTGAAATGGAAAACAGATCAATAGATTGATCCCAACCTTTGTTTAGTCCTTCTGCATATTTTACATGGAAGAAGGAAGGAGCAGCTTTTCTCTGGATCTTAAGGGACTTTTGCTCCTCTCCTCACACAGATCTCCTCTGGAACAGCTGAAAATATTTTCCAGAAAGCTTGGGACAAAGTCCACCACAAAAGTTTGCTCAGGAAAATAGTTATGGATATAGTGACATCCCTGCTCTCCTACTTCTACCTAATGCCAAATGTTTCACAAATTATAAAGAAAAAAGACCTGGCTGTTGGTTTGAAAAGTCAGTAAGGCCATTGACTTCTACAATATTGGATAAAAGCAAAGAGAATTAAATATGAGATAAAAAACAACTGGAGAAAATTTAATATCACAAGCAGAAATACAACCTCCTGTGTAATAATCCAGGTTTTTTTCATCCTTTTTAAAGTGACAGCAGGAAGAGAAGCTGTTAAATGGATATGAACTTCCCCAAAAAATAAAATATGAACTTTTTTCTCTGAAACTGTAGTACATCTCCATCTGAATGAAATATTAATGAATGAATGAATGAAATATCATCACAGGATTGGGTTACTGTGTGCTAAGATAAAACACGGGCCAGCAAATTAAAGATCTGTGCTCAATAACTTTAAACAAGTAATTTAACCTTTCCTCCCTCAGTTTCCTGACCTTTTTAAAAGGGTGAGGCACGTTTTGCTCAAAAACCTCAGGCAAAACCCAAGCTGTTGTAATAGTTATTAAAAAATTAATAAACATTTAATTAGGCTCATTTGAAAAGTTATTTCTAACCCCTTAATTCTGTGTAGATGAAAACATCATTTGTAAGAAGACAACCATCTGAGCAGAAACCAATATAAATCAGCAAGAGCTATTCCAGTTACAGAAACTGCAGCTCCATCATTAAGAACAATTTTAAATGCTTACAGCTTTCGTAATCACTTGCATTTTATTTTCAAACTTTTTTATTAGAGCATCGACTAGTCATTATCCTGGCACAGCTAAGTGGGACAGAATCAATGCCCTGCTGCCTGTCTGCTCTGCTCTTTGTGATAAACACTGTCTCACAAGTTAAAAAAATCCATTTTGATACTGCTTCCCAATTAGAGCTGCTAAATGCTTCCTGAATGACTAAATTCTCTTTGCTTTCACACCCAGGTATTTTGCTAAGCTAATATTTGAAACAAAGGAGTACTGGACAATTTCTAGCTGTTTACTTATCAAATTTCAAGCCAAGCAAATTAACTTGTCATTCTTTTCTTAGGATGCAATGCAATTTGTGATGTCCTGGTAACTTCTGGAATTCTGGTGACTCCTGCCCAAGCTGAGTGGATGCACATTGAGGAAATCCTCCATGGCAGGAGACAGCCCTGCCACAGGTGGCACAAAGTAAATAAAACAAATACCAAATAAAACCAGCAGATCTCAGTAAGGAGCAGAAATGTCAGCCTGGTTTAATCACCACAGAAAGCATTGTTCTTAGAATCAGGGGATGGTTTGGCTCACAAAGGACCTTTAAAGCCCATCCAGTGCAGTTCTTCCTCAGATTCTGAAACATCCTATACTCCCTAAAGACCATCTTGCACTTGAAATTAGAATATCTTGGTTTTTTCTTTTTTTTTTTTCTCAAACTGATCTCTGCCCTTCCTTCTCTTACCCTCTCACCCTTTCTTCTTGTTGTATTATTCTGTCTGCATTAAGCTTGCAGCTCTTCCCATTTGCAAATTCACTTAATCATCAATGTATCTTGCCTCTTAAGTTATGCATACTTCAGTTTAATAAAACTGTATTTTCACATCTTAACAGTCTGGGTCACCAGCTGAAATGAATATTAAAAACTGTAAGCAAGCATGTCAAGATCTGGCTAATGGACCATTACAAAGGCACAGGAATAAACCAACCATCTCCAGGGTTCTCAAAATCCTCTTCTCAGAGGGTTATTAAGAGAGAATATTAAAAAAAAATTGAAAGTGTTGTTTTATTAACAAACCCAAAGTTGTGTGAAAGGAGTTCTCAGACTCAGCTAAGCAGCCTGCCAGGATGGTTGTACTCAGGGTGATTAAAGCTAAAGGGGTTCAACAGCACCTGAATTACCCAAATTCAGGTAATCATATATTAAAAATATATAAAATATATATAAAAAATTGTCCTTGCCATTGCCCTGAGCACATCCCACCCTGAGCAGCCAGTGCTGCCAATCCCTGAGGACTTGTTCATGACCAGGAGCCAGGAAATGCTGGGCTGGTTTCCTGGAACCCATCACAGCAAAATGATCCAAATCTGACCAAGAAAGGGAGAGGATGTGCTGAGCTCATTTTTGTACTGAGTGTCTTGAGGAAAAATTGTAAAGTTTGGAACCACAGAGTGGAAAAGAGAATTTGTGCCATTGGGGCCCAAGGTTTCCATTCAGCATGGATAGATCTCCTCTTGATTTACATTAAATGATTATTAAAATTGCCCCAAAGATGCAACTGGAAATGATGGAAAACCTGAATTCACTGCCCTTTATAGCAGCCACTCAAGAATGAGCTACCTTAAATCAGACCAAAGATTTTATTCTCCAGATATTTAAGGAAAAACCACAAGTTTAATGCTCAGAAATGGTCCTTGCAATACTTTTCCATAGTGACTGATGCCTGTTTTTCTGTGGTAAATTTCTTTCTGTTGCCCATATTTACTTTAACTTTGATTCTTTCACATGATGGTAAAAAATTCACATGAAGATTTTTGTAGATGCTGATGATTGCGAGATTATTTGCCATTTGTTTCAAGGAAAAAAAGGACAAAACTTTCAGGCAAAATGCAGACAGGCCCCTATTATCCAACCAAGAGGAGCAATGAAAGAATCTTTGACAAATTTCCCAGAGCTGTGCAGAACACTGAGCATGGACTTGCAGCCAAAACAATACCAGTTCACAGGAAGAAAATGAAATTCTTAGCCCAAAATCAAAACAAATTGATCAGAGTAGCATTTCTTAAACAATTACCAGTGACATCTCTCAGGTTTAAAAAGTTAGGATGTCCAAATGGCAGCTGGCAGGAGCATTTTTGGTTATTAGGGGAGAATGGAAAGAAGCTCTAATTACTGCATACAAATGTTTGCATTAGTGTTTGTATTGAAATCTGTTAATTACCTGGAATCTCTAGCAGGGTTTCATATGCTTTAGGGTAAAATAAGAATAAACACCTGTAGCCAACAAAAATTCCAGTTCCATTCTGTCACCCCAGAGAGGCTGAGCTGCTGCTGACTCAGCAGGAGCAGAAATGAAAATTCTCTTGCAAAGAAACCTCAGAAATCCCTGTTTTGGAGAGCAGACATGACAAAGTACAATAAATCCATGGACAGGCTGTTTTGTGTGTTTGCTTTTTTGAAAAATCAGTAACATCTAATAAAAAGAGGAAAATTCCCAAGCCCAGCATGATGATGCTATTTCAGCAGCTAAGCCTCTAAATTAACTTGTAATGGAAGTGCTCCTGGCACTGGCAAGAAGCCAAATTGTGACACTTCAACTTCCAAGACCTGTTTGCTGAACTATTCCCCCAAAACTGCAGCAAACCTTTGTATGTGTTCTATTTATTTTCTGTATCTGGTTGGGAATTTGCATCGATCTGTGTGCCAATAAAATTCCTGGAGAAAATAGATGGGTGCACAAAAACCAGGCAAAAGTATTCCAGAGCTGCTGGTTGGCTCAGTTTTCTGAAGAGCACATATAATTCTGAGATCCTTTGTCACTGAAAAAACAACACCCTGAAGGAAGTTGTTTGTCTTTATTCCAGGAACAAATTAGGTCACAGCCATGGAGTAGACAGTGGAGCAGCCTGAGTTGGATCTTTAATTAGCAAATGGTTCATAGCATTAGCTCTGGGTTTTGTTTTTCCTTTTCCCCAGTCCATTGGTTTATGGAAATGTGTGTTCACATGAGAATTGGATTACCAGGAACCATTTGTGTCCCAGTGCTCACACTGATTGCCCATGACATCCATGGGATGGCAGCTCCACCAGCCTTGGGAGACTCTCAGTGCACCACAACTCTTTCCAGTTTGGTGATCCCCTGTAGCAAAAGCAAAGTGAATTTAACATTCAGGACTATTCCCCCTCTTTTAGCATGCTCACTTCACTCATGGGTGGCCAATCCACTGCACAAACTGGACAGAGAGCAGATGAAAACCAGAATGTGCTGCCCAGCAGTGCTGGTGGCTCGTGCTCAGATGGAGCATTCTGAGCCCCTTTTTATGGGTATTGAATTCCCAAGCAGTTTCCACCCAGCCCATTCCTTAACACCAGCCATAAATCCACTTTGGTTCCCTTCATTTGCCATGTTTTTTGTTCTTCAGGAGCATTCTGCACTGCAGAATTTGCTGCTCACTTGAAGACCTTCATTTTCTGCTCCTGAGATGAGCCCTGGCTGCAGTGCTGATTAAACATATTGCTAATGTTTCAGCTGACATATTTTCCTGGGCTCTGGAGGTGTGTGTCTCACTGCTGCTGATTTGTGAATGCTCATGAGCTGATCCACGTGCAAAGGACTGAAAAAACTGCCAAGATGTAAACTGGGAGGCAGCAGTAACAATGGCTTGGCAATATCATGGCATCAAAAAGAGGCTGGAGCAGGCAGGACCAGAAGAGTCACCTCAGAAACGACAAATTTTAAAACTACCACATCATGTGCAGTGGTAAAGACTGGGGGAGAAAGAAAAGGTAGGGAAAAACAAAAGCAAAAAGGAAGTTAATAAGCATGATGCTAATAAAATTATAACACAGAATGATAAAGACTGATGAGGAGATCCAAAGCAATAAGAAGATACAAACCTAATATTACTAAACAACTGCATGAAAAAAATCCACCCAATCGATTTCCTAAGGCAGCACAGACAGTGGCAGGACTGAAACAGTGACAATGACAAAAAAATTAAGACTAAAGCACAAACATCTGATCAATAACCAGTAAGTTCTTGCTGGAGAGACAAGAAAAGTGTGAGGAAGGCACAGCTGGGGTAGGAGGTGGACAAGGAGTGGATCCATCCCATGGCCACAAATGGGAGATCACATTGGAGATTCTTCAGCAGAGGCACAGGAAATCCTGAGCTAAAATGTTCCAGTTGTGCCAGAGCAGGGATTTAGGCAACACCTCTGGAATTAATTCACTCTGGGGAAAAGAAAACAAAGCACCCCCACACCCCCAAATCAATCAATCAATTGATAAATCCACACCAAAAATAAATCCAAAAGCCTACACAGAGATAAAATATGAATTCTAGAACCTTTGACAGAAGTTCCAACAGAAATTTAAATGCAAGGGTTTTAGCTCTAAAGACAGAAACACCCCTTTCTTTCAGAGGTGTTTGGCATATGACAAAAAGCAGAGTAGAAATATTCTTCTGTCGCCCTTACAACTGTTAGATAACATATCTCAGATTTCCAGGGTTAGCAGGTTGTCATGAGCCCTATGTTAACAGAAGGAGTATTTTATTCTTCAAGACACTTGCTATTTCTAGAAGTTAAACAAGATATTCCAATAAAGTAGAAAAGATCAAGCAGGAAAATTAATATTCCATCTCTCCTTCCATACTGATTTGCAAGTTATGTATTGAATAGGAAGAGACAATTAAATCTCTTTCCTTTTTTTGGGCAGACATTTATATTCCAACTGCACCAGGAGAATTTTGGATTTTGATTAAATATGTTGTTAACTGTGCTTGCCACTCAGCACAATTTGTGGATGTCTAATGCCAGAGCAACACTGAAATGGCCAAATTTGAGAAAAGTCACCTTTCATTACAGAATCCTTCTGTTTTTTACAGAAACATATTCAGGAGCTCTCCAGTGTTATTTTCTTTTTCTGCTTCTATCATCCTGAAGAGTCAATAAAACCTCTGCTCAAAAAGAAACTCATCTTTTCTCCCTGTCCAAGCAGTTCTGCAGGGCTCCACAGCAGGGGAATTTCTTCTTTTTTAGACTATGGACATTGAACTTTGCTGCAGAATTCCTTCCAGGATTGCAATAACAATTTATCTATGAAACCTGAATGGGATCACAACCTCCAGGGTCATCCATGTGAGATCTTTCAGAGATACTCCTGGTGTTGGTAAGAAAAACTAAATTTCTATGGCCAGGAAGATTTCAAACAGAGCTTTTAAATGAATGCTTCCTTCCGAGATTTTGCAAGTTTCTTGAAGATTTTCATCATTTTTCTGCACACAATGAATTGTCTCAGTTAAACCAGACCATCCCTGTTCCTGGTTTTGGCAAATTTTCCCCACTAGTTAAACCATTGCTACTAAGGACAACAGAACCTGGTAAACTTGAACTGTTTAGAACTCAGCATTCTGCAACATTAAATTAAGAGTAAAAATCAAATGCAAATCTTCCAAACCAAATAAAACTCAATTAAATGCTTCTCTTTTTATACTTTACACTGAAACAACTTTGGAGTTTGCTTATTTTCTTCCATAGCCCTGCAATGGAATGAGTTCCTCCCAGAAAATATCACTCAACTGAGATAATACATATTCAGATCTGTTAAGACTCAAGAAGATCCAACAGAAGATTCATTACACAGCAAAGCTCTGAAAAACCCTTTATCCTAATTGAATGTTTGCAAGGAAATTCATATGGTGTTTTATAGTACAATTTTATGCATCATCAATTAGCAATTGAACCAGTTTCAAACTCTGAACTCTTGAAGGCATCAAGCACAAAGAAAATTGTGTAGCACACATTCATTTCACAACAAACTGACAGGTAGTGCTGAACCTGGAACATCTCCTGCAAAAACTTATTCATGTTGCTTCCACACACACAAACTCAAACAAAGGAACCCCACACAATGACAACAACCTGCACAAAAATAAAACCTTCCTCATCCAAGGATGAGGAGAAGCTGAACCATATATTCTAAACAAATGACATTTCAATTACTGCTTTGGATTATCCATATTTTTATCCCCTAGGCTCTTCTAAAAATCCTCACCAGAGTTGCATCAAACTCTTACCCTGTATGCAAATGTACTGACTGAAAATTGTTATAATTCTGTTCTGGGGGCCCACAGGATATTGGTCCATAAGGTAACCTTGGTTTCTCCACCACTCTGCTTATTTCTAACAGAACTGGCTGAGGGAATTGTTGGGAAGACAGGACTGAAACAGCAGAGAAATGGGAAAAATGCACAAATTCACAGCAGATTCTCCCTGAAACAGCCTTTTCAAATTAAGCTAATGCAGTCTAACTAAACTTGTATGGGAGTAACTGTGAGCTCCTTAATATTTATTCTCTGTGTATGATTTGCTCCCAAGGACAGAACAGTTAATGACTTGGTCTTGTGATCTGAGTCAGAATCAGGGCTGGAAGGAACACAAAGAAATCACACCACCACTTAAGGAAAATCAGTATGCACTCTGCTATTTTCTTCATTTTCCTTAGCACAGGAAGAGAACTGATCTCATGCATCAGGAGCCCTGCACTGGGTTAGCAGCTATTGGATCTATTAACAAAACAGACCAGTGCATCTGTTTCTGAATAAGAACAAGACAGGGAAGGAAAAAATGCAAAATCCATTCCATCTGTAGCTTGGCTTCCAATATTTTCTTTCCCCTTTCCAACATTTTTATCAAATGACTTTTTTTTTTCACTCTGTAAACCTGTGTGAGAACAACTTGATGTTGGTACTGTACTTTATTCATATGAAAATGTCAAGCCAAGTAAGGAAGCAATAAAAAGCAAAGAAGAAATATGATGAGAATTTATAATATGATCTTAGTAGGCATCTTGCTTCTCTGATGCTCAGTATTTGCAAAAATACAGAGCCAGATTAATGAAAGGTGTGAGAAGAAAACATTTTTCATGTATTCAGTTTTAACCAATAAAAGAGCTCATATAGTACCAGCTCTCAGCACTCAACAAAATATTTTCAGCTTTCATTTCTATGCAGACAAAATAGCAAGTGTACCTATTTAGCACTGCTCCACATTATTTAAATGGATATTTTCCATGGGTGTGTTTTTATGGAGAGGGTTGTGGTTCAGCCTCAGGTGTGAGCAGCAGGCAGGGATGGGGAGGAGGCAAAGGGAACATTGTAAAATGCAATAATGGGAACATTGTAAAATGCAATAATGGGAACATTGCAAAATGCAATAATGGGAACATTGCAAGATGCAATAATGGGAACATTGCAAAATGCAATAATGGGAACATTGCAGAATGCAATCCCAACCTCTGCACAGCACTCAGGGTCACCAAGCAGCCACAGAGGAGCTCAGGGCAGCCCTTGGTTCTGAACCACCCCTCAGAGAGCATTCCAGCCATTCCCTCTGCCTGAATTTCTGTTTGACACTCCTGTTGTGGCTGTTGATGTTGATCTGGATGCTTCTAAAAACGTAGGGAAAAGCTCAGCAGAAATGTAAGCACATCCAAGTGAGGGGCATGTCTCATTCTGGCAGTGCCACGTTTCCCTGAGCCTCAGCCAGTTCACTCCCATCTGCTGCAGACTAGAAAACTCCAGTTCAAGTTTTCACTCAATTTGACCAAGATTATTATTTCCATTTTCATTTTTGCTTCCACTACTTTTTCTCTCTCTTTCTTACCTGGCACCTTCCATCCAACATTTTTGATTTCTCTATTTGTTCATCTTCTTCTATTCTTTAAGGTGCATTCCACATCCTATTAGTCACTGTCCCCTCTGCTCTTTAAACTCAGAGAATCCCATTTCAGCTGTAAAATCTCTCCAGCACAATCCTTCAGCACGAGGCAGGCAAATTCTCCTCTCCCACCAACACAATCCATTACTTACAAACTATTTTTGAGATGCAGAACTGAGAGCAGGAAAGTTCAATTCTGACATCTGTGTGCTTTCCTGCATATTAGCACTTCACTTTTGGTTGCCAGCAGTATTAATTTGATTGTGCTTCATGAGAGACTTTGAGCTACTTGAGTTAAAGACTTCTAATTTCTTCCCTCCCACCCCAGCTCCCCTTTTCTGTGCAGTGCAGAACATTGTATATATTTATAATTGGCTCTGTTCAATGACAATATTTCTACATCTTGGCCTGAAGAGGGAAGCTGGAAGTTCACAGGATGTGATATTGAGAAATGGTTTTGTTTAATGCCTTCGTTGTCACTAGGTGGAAATCAAACTTCCAGTTTATTGTATTGATTCAGCTCTTAATAACTCTGGACAGTCTTACAGATCTCCCCAACTGGCAGTAGAAAATTCATCCTGAGAGCACCAAAAAAGAAAAAAAAGAGGCCAAAAAACCACCTAAATCTGCAGTTTAGAACTCCTCTAAAAAGAAGGAAAATAATGACCCATTTGGAAAGTATCCCCAGTAAAATTGATCAGACACTGTTGAAGATAACAGAATATGCAGAGAATCTCAGAGGGAGACAGTGTGGATCTGCTGTCTGAGTTAACAATATTCCTTTCAAAACCTGTTTCATGGGCACAGACAGTAATCAAATAAATATTGGTATTTGTTCATTCTGGCTGAAAACCAGAAGAGAGATTACAACCATAATTTTTAGGAGCAGTAAAGAAAAAAGCTAAGATTTTTTTTTTCAACAGTGTTAATTATATGGAATTCAGTGTGCACTAATAGGCAGGTGTTTGAACAGGTATTTTGTAACAGGAATAAAAACCCAAATCAGTGGTGTCCAAAGCTCTGTTTAGAGCATACTCCCATAATTCTTTTATAGTTAAGAGCTACTCCCATGAAAGATGACATGCTCAATAAGAGCAAGATAAGGGCACACATGAACATTTTCCTTTCCTTTATGTTCTACAAAAGCTTGCTGAGCATCTTTAAAAAGGGCAGTGAATACATCTTTCAAAGTTCAAATACTTCTGGAAAGCATTAGATAAAATATTTGCTTAACAATCCAGGAACAGATTCCTCATGCTCTGACAAAAACCTCCACACTAAAAAACACCCAAACCCCACTAACCACCCCCCAAAGAATCCAAATAAACCTCCATAATAAAATAGCATAGAAATTATCTAGTAAAAACCCTTAAACCTGAGAATATAATAGAATAAATCCTCTAGGGTACAAATTTGGCAGGTAAAACAAGAAGCTTCTTCAAGCACTGTGAAGAGGGAAGAACCATGCAGGCAATCAGAAGGTGAGGAGGATAAACTGGACTCAGGGATCCCTGTTAATATTCCCATTTTGGGCAAGCAGTGATTGCTCCATTCTTCCTCCCATGCCTCTCTTGAGGGGCCCATGCTGCTGCCCAGCAGCTTTTCCACCAAAATAATGCTCATGTGCACTAAATGGCACATCACTAATCTTTCAACTTCCCCAGTTTTAGCAAGATAAGCACTTACTTTCCTTCTGTTTCAAACTGTGTAAATACACTTCAAGACATTTTTTCCACACCAGCAGGAAACATTTCCTTTTCCACTGTTACCTAAGAAACCACATGTCCCTGGGCCTGGCATGAGCACGCTGCTTTTTAATGGACAACTGTCTGTGCTGTGACCTAACTCAGGAAGGTTTTACCTTGATGGAAATCAAGCACAAATCCAGCAGAGATGCTGCTCATCACTGAGTGTGAGGCACAGCAGAGTTTACAGCAGACTCTGCTGCACTGCCACAGGAATGGCAGGACAGCATCAGGCCACATCATCCCTGTCAGAACCACTGATTGCTTCTTGCCTTTCAGCCTGATTTGCTATTATTTACCAATTCCTTTTCTCTCTCTTTACATATTCAGATTATTGTACTGAAAAAAGGCTTTCTCCAATTACCAAACTTTTTACACACCTCAGTACCAGTTATTCAGCTATCAGAATTTGTATTTATTTCTTCCCTGACAGTCCCCCAGAGATCTTTGCAAGCAGGTAGGGAACAGAAAAAAAACCCCACTGGTTTATAAATCAAACATGCAGCACAAAATCAGCACATCAACCAGGGAAGTGCTTAAGGAAGTGAGAGCAGTTCCAGGTGTCCAACAGCAATGGCCACAGTCACAGGTACTCAGTTAAAGAGTGATTAATTCTGCAACAAATATCCAAATATACACAAATATGTTGTATATTTGTAAATATATAAGAAATATATATAAATATGTTGTTTATTTGTAAATATATAACAAATATATACAAACACGTTGTATATTTGTAAATATATAAGAAATATATACAAATATGTTAAATATTTGCAAATATATAATAAATATATCCAAGTATGTTGTATATTTGTAAATATATAACAAATATATACAAATATATAACAAATATATACAAATATGTTATGTATTTGTAAATAGATCACAAATATATATAATATATATAAATATATATAATGAATATATACAAATATATTTGTAATATATAATATATATTATAATGTATATATAAATATATATATAAATATATAATGAATATATACAAATATAATATAAATATATGTAATGAATATATACAAATATGCTATATATTTGTAAATATATAAGAAATAGATCCAAGTATGTTATATATTTGTAAATATATAAGAAATATATAAAAATATGTTGTATATTTGTAAATAGATAACATATACAAATATGCTATATATTTGTAAATATATAACAAGTATATACAAATATGTTGTATATTTGTAAATATATAAGAAATAGATACAAATATGTTATATATTTGTAAATATATAAGGAATATATACAAATATGTTTTTAAAAATAGCAGGCAGTTCCCCCTATGGATAAACAGGACTAGGAGGAGCTGGGTTTTGCTGCTCCAGGAGAGGAGGATGAGTTTAGGCAGGGAAGGGCAGTGGGAGGTGGCTCAGGCAGGGCTCAGGGCTGGAGCTGCTCCCCTGGCTGCTGACCCCTCCTGCTGCACAGCTCATCTCCCCAGAGCTCCACTGCAGCCAAACCAGCCAGAAAATCCCTTTGTTGCCCTAGGCAACTACATGCCTGGCTCTGCTTTTGTAGCCATGAAACTTTCTGTGGTGCTTCTCTCTGTTTGGGTGCATGGCAAAGTGCAGATCCATTCTTGAAATCCCACCGTTCAACATTTCTCATTAGCATCCACTTAACATAAAGATCACAGCTATTTACAAGCCCTTTTATTGTTACAGACAGGAAAATTCATTTCTACAGACCTTTATCTCTAGAACCTGCAATATTTCAGAAACCACTCAGCCTGCACTCAAAACAAAAGTTTAAAGTCCATTCTTATTTTCATCCACTATTGAATATTTAGATTTTAATAATATTACATTTTCATAGCCTTTTTTAGTTCTGCCTCCCCATCCGTAAATAAGTCATGGGAAGAAAAAAAAATTATTTTCCCCTTCAAGCTGTGCTGTCACATAATAAAATATTTCATCATATTTGGTTACATTAAGAATCTAACTTTCAATGTATACCCTCAATTCCAAAATTTCTGAATATATGTATGCTGGAATTAAGCAAGTGTGACATAGTTCTTGGTTCCCTTGGGAACAATATTCAGAGCTCATTGGAGTTGTGACCTGCTTATGCTGCCAGGGAGTATTAGTGTTTTTGTTGGATCTTTAGAACAGAGATATGGAGTGAAGGACAAAGGCAAAAATAAGACTCTAAATTCACAGATTAAAAGTAGATGAGATACTGCTCTATCTCAGAAGGCAGTGTTGGCTTTTTAAAGAATCTGCCCCATTTCATGAGCTCTGCTGAAGAGATTTTACTTTTTCACAGTAAAATGTTTTAGATGAACTCTGCATGGAGAAACTTACAGCACAACTTATGGCCAAGGTGTCTAAACAGGCTTCAAGAACTGAGAATGGAAATTAACTCTAGGAATTATTCTGCAAAATGGATGGAGGTTCAAAGTGGGACAGAGCCACACACCCTACAGTGCTGCCTTTTGTAGGGTCACACTCAGTCAGGAGGAGCATCCATTCCACTATAAATGGAATTTCTGCTGTTGTCATTTCTGCTCCTGTGTGCACCTTAACTTAATGGCTTGGTCCTGTTCATTAGAAGTGGTGCTCAGATATAGTATCTATAATATAGTATCTATAATATCTATAATATAATATCTATTATATCTATAATAAAATATTTATAATATAATATCTATAATATCTATGATATAATATCTATGATATCTATAATATTTATAATATAATATATCTATATCCTTCCTTTATCTAAATCTGACTGCTGAGCTGGATCTCTGACACTCCACCCTCTCAGTCCATTGCCACTCACAAAATCCATACACAGTTCAGACAGATTTTAGAATTAGGTTTTCTTTCTTTTCACTCTATTCTCTTCCTATGAGTTCCAGGGATTGGTTCTCCATAATTAGTAATTAGGCCAGGGATATTTCTGCATCCCTCTTCTCCAAGCTGCCTTGGGTTCCATTCCCTGCCTTCCAGTCCTTCCTTACACCTCGTGGAGAGCTGATCTGAACTAAGACACACATTTCATTTCAATTTGATGCAGTGACTCACTAAAGTACTTATCCCATTTCTGAAGTAAATAAGCATTTGCCACCTGGGAAGGTTGTAAGTGCTCCCATAACAGAAATTACATTTCAAAACCTCTTCATAGACAAGCTGGGCATGGGAAGGACCCAAACCTTGGATCTGTTGAGCTCATGGCCACAGGGTCACCAGAATAAACTCTGAGCTGCAGCTCTCTGAAACCCTCCTCAGATCTGATCTCATCCTGGCTCCAACAACAAAAAACAGCTGACAGCTCAGAAAAACCTGCCAGACACTGCAAAGGAGTTTTCCTCCAGTGCAGATTATCAAGACATTTCTGTTAAAGCAGCCTCATTTTTAATACTGCACTGAATAATCTCAAGCTTATTATTAAAGTGCCTCATGTTCCAAGTAGAGACAGTTGTACTCAAACATGAAAACGAGTCAAGGAAGAAAACCAAACTGTTCCTCATAAGAACTGCAAATATGAATGTGTTCCTGTTAGTTCTCACAACATATTTAAGTTTGCCTTTCTTGTCTTCATTTTTTTCCTCTAAGAGGGAACATGATCTTGTTCCTCCTGAATAGGGATAATTTATGATTACCTTGTTTAATTTTATTATTTTGCTGCCTTAAGTTCTTGTTTACAATGTCTTTTCTGCAGCAGAACAAAAAATCCCTTTAAAGTTCAACCTGCTAAATTAATAAACTGTGTTCTCAGTTTTAGTTCCATGTTAAATGGAGCTGCATAAAATTGTTATAACACACCCATAAAACAGCAGCAGATGCAATATGTTCAAAACGATTATTTTCTTTTAATTTTGTAAACATACAGAAAGTTTGCATTATAGCCTCCCCTTAAGCACATCCCTGCTGTAAATTAAAGATGTGCCAAATCAGCTCCAAACACATTTTGCAGTAAACAAACAATGAGATGTGGGACACTGCAAAATGAGAGCAGAGAGACATCAAGGCACAGGAAAAAGCAGTGGCCAACACAGAGCAAAGAATTTGACAAATCTAAAATAATTTTTCCTTCTCTGTCTATTTGGGCACACAACCATGTTTTGATCAAGGTTTTATACAATGTGGATAAGGTCTGCAGTGGTATTTTACAGATAAGGCAACAAGAAAATTATCATTTTGCTTCCCCAGTTTTATCCTCTGGGTCGCAAAGGCTCAGGAAATATCTAAGATGTCAGGGTACAAAATAAAGTGGAATTGACCCAAAGAGGATTGTGTGTCAGAGAATGAAGAGCTGTGTGCTTTATTAGCAGTAGTTACAAAGTTTCTCTGATAGACAATTCTGTCAAAAGTAATCAAAAAATTCCAGCATAAGTTACCTGCTGATCAGTAGAAAACTGAGTAAACTAATATGAAACCCAAGTATTGTATAGATTATACACTAAATACCAAGGCACAAACCAACAAAACCTCTAAAATATGTAGAATCAGCTCTAAAAGAAGAAAATATCCAAAGGTAACAAGAGAACACAGACATTTCTGCTTTCATGCTTTCAGAACAAGTTCATGTCTATATATAACATTTGCATATGTTTTTCAAAAGAGACATTCACAACCCTAATCTGCTTTAACTTAGCATTGAGAAAGTGTTCAAAATTCATGCAGTGCTTCATAAATTTGGCAACAGTAAAAATTGATCTGAGCTTCAATCAAGGTAACAGGAGATTGTACACTGACCTCAATTAGCTTTGGATCAAGCCCTGGGAGAATTCCCAATGCTCTCAGCATTCACCACCCTGGGTACATGCGCAGAGTGTAAACCATGAGCTCCTCCAGAATGGGCAGAGTTGCTCCAATTGAGAGCAAGAGCAGCCACATCACTTTTTTTTTTATTTTTTTTTTTCTGCTAAACAATGATTTCATTAAAAGACTGCTAAGTCAGGCTTGCCCTATTGCTGAACTGAACCACAAGGTAATCTTAAAAAAAATGACATGTGGAGAGAAAAGAAAACAGAGTTGGTGACCTGGGGCAGCTCAAATGCAACACAGGGCTCTGAGTCCTTTCCCTTTCCTTCCCTTTTTCCTTCTGTCAGAAGCACCAAGGAGAGCAGAGCTGCCACCACCAACAGCAACAGGAGGAGAAGGAAACTGAATGTTAATTATTTGTCATTAATTTCTCCTTTCAAGAAAAAATAGCAGACTTGCTGGGATGGATAAACAGCAGGAGCACCATGGGGTTCTACACTTTATACAAGCTACAGGGGAGTTACCTGGTAAATGAGGTTAAAAAATCCTATTTAATCACAGAGGATATGGACAAATTGTCAGTAATTTTTCTGTGTTGTTCCTATGTTCCATTCAAAAGATTCCAGTTCAAAATGGTGCCTTCCATTTTTTTGACCCTTAGAGAATCTTTTCAATGGAAACAGGAATTTCTTCCAAGGATATGCTCTTGACTTCCTCTTGCACTAATTCTTCCTGAGCAGCAAAAGTGCAAGAACTCCTCAAATACTTCACACTGCCATCTAAAGAGATCACTTGTGAGATGCCAGGCCCAAGGAAAGTCCTTGGAATTTCTGATGAGACTTCCATAAATTTACAAGTTAAATCAGTTATGAAGAAATTGTTCCACTCTCATTTCAAAGACTATTTTTTACAGAGACACACACACACACACCACAAGAAGAATGTAATGAGAATTTCTTTTATTCATGAAGAAACAAAAGCAGGAAAAGTCACATTTGAAAATATAACCAGTTTCAATCAGCACATTAAGGAACTTCTGGCACATACTGGGAAACTGCGGGGGGGGAAGAGGGGGAAACAGGAGAAACATCAAACCTCCAACATATACAGAGCACTGAACAGCTAAACAATGTAAATCCTCAGCACTAATAAATACAGGCTGGTGAAACATGTGTACAGTGAATTAGAATGTGGACATTTGTAGTTTGGTGTAAGGGGAGTGAAGAAAAGACAGAGCACAGAGGAAGGAGAGCACACAGCTACCCCAGCAGGCAGGTGCACTCACACCCATTTTTCCTGGGTATTTTAAATTTCACTCAGCTCAGAACAAATCCCTGTGCTCAGAGTGGAAACTCTAATTTCTGACAATAAAAATGGACAAAATATGATAATATGCTCAGTAGTTTGTAGGGTAGGAAAATCCACCTTCTAAACCACTGTGTGAGGTATTTAACCAAACCCAGTGCCCTGAGCTACCATCTGTCACAACACAAAATATTGAAACCACAAACTGCTCCTCCCTAACTTACACCACAAGAAACCCTAAGTACTAAAATTCTGGCATTTAGCAGAGGCTGAGGCTGGAAGGTTAAACCCTGGGCAGCAATGCCATGCAGCAGATCAGCTTTAATCACCTTATACTGGCATCTTCATGGTTTAGAGATGAGGGAAGAAAAAGCTCCACACCTACACTGAACTCCAAAGGACATGTAAATTATTCACAGCTTATTTTTTAAAAATTTCTTTTGGATAAATAAAGGTTTTAATTATACAGGTCCCAGTTTGTTCTGTTCCTTTCCTAATTAGAGAAAAATGGCAAGCCTCCCAATCTAAGCTCTTTCCCTCTGAAGAATTTAACAATACATTTGGACAGGCACATATATTTATTTGGAGGCTGCACAATGAATAAAATCCCACTTGCACTT
Source organism: Oenanthe melanoleuca (assembly GCF_029582105.1). Taxonomy (NCBI): domain Eukaryota; kingdom Metazoa; phylum Chordata; class Aves; order Passeriformes; family Muscicapidae; genus Oenanthe; species Oenanthe melanoleuca. Next base: position 18,567,066 of record NC_079338.1, on the reverse strand, counting down.
AACAGAGCAAAGTTTGCCAGAATTCAGTGTGTGAGCCAAGGCTGCACACACAGCTAATGGCAAAAATAGCTCTGCAGTCCAGCAGTGGGTTATGTGCATTCCTGTATGTGCCTGGAAACACCCACAGCACCTGTTGTTTATTAGAAATGGCTGCATTGAAAATAGACATGTTTCAACTGAGAAAGAAGGAAAAAAAAAAAAAAAAAAACCCCAACCAAACCAAAGAGGCAAAAAGAAAGGAAAAAAAAAATTTGTGAGTGGGAAGATAAGGACAAGGATGGGAACTGTGAATTCTGAAGTGTTTCTGCTGAAGGGACTCAACTGCAAAGTGCAGCATCCAATAACTTTCACCCAAAGCCCTCAAAACACAAAAACTTTCTGGGAAGACTTTTAAAGATTATTGTTAAGGCAGGTTATCAAGCAGAGTGAGGTGAGGAAAATGAAGGAGACCAGGAGCAAAGCCAAGAAATCTCAATTCTAGTGACAAGGAAATGACCAGGATTCTGTGCTCAGTTAAATCCAGACTCACACATGCTGTGCACAGAAAATTCTGTGTATTTAACCAGTGCAGAGCTGAAGTCAGGACTCTTTCCTCCAGGTTGCACAGAACTGATTTTCAGGTGCTACCTGCATGAGAACCCTGAAACACTGCCAAAGAACAAGGATAGGGATGTGAGCACCCTAAATGACTATTTACTCAGAAAGAGAAAAAAACAACCCAAACCACACAAACACTGAAAATCTCCTTCTGCTTTCACCAGCAATTACAATGAGATCTGACTCCTGTGGCCTCTCCCTCCTCCCATTTCTTTAAGCTGGGTGATTTTCCTGAATTTCCCTTACTCCACCCTCTCCCCATCTCCAAGCTTTTCCTCGAGAAAATCTTTCTGCAACTGCACAATTGTTGCAGAATTTTTTTCAAAATCCTACAGAAAAGCAACTGCATTATTTTTGCTTTGTCCACAGCTTTTGAGGTGATGATGGAAAGGATGCCAGCATGAATTTTGGCTTGATTCACTGATCAGAGTCAGGGGCTGACCTTCCACTCCTTTTGGTGAAATAGGTGAGTGCCTCTTTCACTGGGTCTGTTTGCAGAAGAAGAGCAATAAAACTACACTGCAGATCAGACAGTGGTTATTTCTTTTTCCTTGAGAGCAGCCAGACCAGTCCTCAGCTCCTCTGCACAGCAAAATCTCTGCTGTCCCAGCATCTTTGGTGTCCAGGTATTGTCATCATCCTCTTTGAATTGTGAGAAATGAAGCCCTGGGCAGAAAATACATTCACAGGAAATCTGCACAGACCCCACAGAAATTAAAATGGGACCTCTAAAGCCTCCCAGATATCCAATCTATGAGGTTTTCTCCTCCCTCCCTTGGCAAAGGTCCTCAGTAAAAGGAACTTTCCTGGTTTTATTCAAAATGTATTGAAAAGGTTCTGTCCATTTGTTCTCAGCCTGGGACAGCGCCTGTCAGCCTTGATCCTCTGCACATCAGCCTGAGCTCCTGCTTCAGCCTTTTCTTTTTCCAGCCAGCTTTTCTAACACTCTTCCAAATTAAACCATATTTCCCCCACTTCTTACACCCTACCACCATTAGAATGCTCACCCCTCAATTCATTTTTAACATTTCCTGTCTCCTACAGTGCACTCTGTGCATTTCCCCAGTTCTAAATCATAAAAGGAATCAAACCTGTGTTATTTGTGTTTCTGTGTAACTTGGCTTTGAGTCTGGCCGAGGCAGAGCTGCTCAGAGCTGTCAGCAGCAGAGTCAAGCTGAGCTGGGCTGTGATTTGGGCAGGCAGGGCCAGGGCTGTCAGTTCCACTGGCCTGGCAAGTTCCACTGCTGAAAATCCAGATTCACCCCATGACAAATCCAGCCCCGCTCCCACGGTGACAGAAAGCAATCTGCAATTCAAAAACCACACTCTCAGTAGCACAGCAGCAGGAAAAATAAATTGGGAGACAATCTATATTAATATTGGGAGCCTGAATGCCAACTGTTTATTTCTCCCATTTAGATTCATAACAGAGGCTAAAATATTTTGCTTAAACAGAGACACAATAAAGAAAAAACTGCAGTTTGATTTATGATTTAAAGAGAGACCACATGGATTCTAATATTACTATTTATTAGAATTTCCCACCACTGTGACAGAATCTAATACCTTCAAAACACCAAAATGCAGTTTGACAAAGCTCCCTCCATTTCATCCCAAGCAGGATTTATGTGGCTGAAGTTGTACTGAGGTTATGAAATGATTGTTTTGCCAGCAATTCCCCAGCATTACCTCAGCCACAAGATGAAAATCAGCATTTAAATATTTGTGGTGGTCCATCCAGCTCCTGTAATTGCTGCTCAACCACCTCAGTCAGGGAGGGAGCTCAGAGTCCTGCTCAGCCAAGGTGACACTAAATGTGGAGCTGGAATCCTAATCTTGCTTGGGGACTCCAAATCTTGCTGCAGGAGCTTCTTGCTGACACCTCCAGAACTATCTTAGGAGATGCTTAACTTTTAGCTTTAGTGGGTCTAATTCCCACATGATACAGGTTATAATGCTCAGAAATATTATTTTTGGCACTCTCTTAAGTTTACAAGCAAGATATCTATAGCAGCTGCTTGAAGAACTGCCCAAATCAGCTTAATGGAGCCTGACCTTAATTCAAGGGGAAGGATGGGTATTAATCTGTTTGAAGAAATACAGGGAAGGTTCTTTGGCATAAGAAATTTCCTTAACATGATCTGTCCTGCAGCTTCCTTTTGCTCAGGTCACAAGGGAAATAATAAGCCATGCACACAAGAATCACAGAAGAAAACATTTTTATATTTTAATTATTTCTATATTTCTAATTAAGAAGTAAACCTGAATGGCTGATTAAAAAATTTCCTGAATGAAGAAGAACAAAAATTCCACCATCACCTCTGCTCTTCCCTCTCAAGGGATCCTGTCCATGATCTCTGTGAGAATTTCCCTTCCACCATTTATTCCATTCCTGTCCTGTGCTAGAACACACAAGCCCTGCTAAGAGACTGAAACTCTAAACTGAGAATTCACTGTGCAAGAAAAAAAAAAAAAAAAAAAAAAAAAAAAAAAAAAAAAAAAAAAAAAAAAAAAAAAAAAAAAAAAAAAAAGGCATTTAATTGCTTCTTTTCTTGGAGGTGCCTCTGCTAGGATGAATAAAAGAATAAAATCTGAGCATTGTGAGCCAGGACATCAACTACAAAATGTACAAAAACAGCTTTTCTGCAAAGGCAACCACATCTTTTTGCAGAATGCAAGAAGGGAATCATCAGTAAATCTGTGTGTGTTATTTATTCCTCCTGTTCTGACAAAATGTGCAGCCAGCAATGCTGTGGGTATCATCACACACACAGATTTAAGCACCTGTAAATGTGGACAATAATCTGATATCCTGTCCAAGTAACAAACCTGGACCTTACACAGGGAGTAGTGGAGTTGCTTTGTATAATTTTAATTAGTGATGTGGAGATGAGAAATAAAAACCAAGAAGTGTTTTTCTGCAAATAGTAAATATGCATTTCTTGCAATGTTTGCTGAAGATTTCATAAGAGTAATTCACTTTTAATCCATTTACTCCACGTTCTGAATAACATCAGACCTGAAGGAAGGCTCTCAATCACTGGCATACAGACAACAGCATTAAGTTGGCTTGAGAAATTCAGGATTTTCTCTCATTTTATCCCTAATCTCCCTTTTCCAGGGATTTCTGAACTATACTGGTGTCAGTGAAATACCAGTGTGTTCCAAACTGTTTTGCTAACCAAACTAAAAACAAAACTCCAAAACAAACAAGTAACTCTCTCTGAGACAGAGTGACAGGAATTTTTTTCCCCTAGTAGAAGATGAAGTGAGTAACAGTTGCTTGGGGTTTTTTATGGACATGTTCAGTGACATGTTTATGAAAATTAGATATTAAAAGCTCAGCACCTAATTCCTCATCTTAAATAAATTCTCACAGCTCTCAAGGAGAGGCATGGAATGTTCTCCTTCCTTGAAAAACAGCCCACTACTCAAGTCAGGTTTTTTTAGGAATATGTATAAATTATATTTGATCATTTTTCAGGATGTGACTACAGGATGCTTCCTCCTTTTCCACAGCTCCCAACAGCTGATAAGACTCCTCCAGAGTTTCAGATGAAGCTGAAGGAGCTGATATTTCATTTTACATACACCTGAACTCTGAAAATAAAACCAACTCTTCTATTTATTTACTTCTTCTCTGAAACAAGCACCAGGCCATGAATCTGCAAGCAAATGGTCAATTATTATTCCTCAGCTAATGTAGCAAGCCCTCAGCATTTCATTTTATTGCAAATTATAATGATATGGACAGGGCAAGTGCCTACAGTCATTACTCAGCCTGATCAAAGAAATCAAACCTGGGTACAGAAGAATGACACCACTCTCCAGTTCATTCCTTCCTTGGAACCCATTAACCTCTTCCTTTTGAGAGCTCCAACAGATTTTTTTTTTTTTTTTTTTTAAATCTAGATCCAAGGTTCCTTTATTATCAGTCTATCACAAGCTGCTCTACAAATGTACTCTCTGTAGTTAGAGAGCTCACAAATTAAACAGCAATCTTGTATAGTGGAAATAAAAATAAATAAGTAAATAAATAAATAAATAAATCTGGAAAATAAGGAGATCACCAGTGATGGAAACACAATTCAACAAGATACCTGCCCACTGTAATTGAGGAAGGCTTAAAAACCATTTATGGCAGGAACAAAAACCCATCATCTCCTCCTGATAGCCAAAAGCAATATTTTACTGCCTTTGTAGCACTTCAGGAGCAGCTGTGGCTGCCCCTGGATCCCTGGCAGAGTCCAAAGCCCACCTGGGACAGTGGAAAGTGTCCCTGCCATGGCAGGGGGCTGGAACAAGATGGTTTTAAAGTCCTTCCCAACCCAAAGTGCAATTTCAGGCATTGAAATTAGTGGTGCCTTAATTTTACTGTCCTACATAAATTATTGCCAATATTTAGCATCTCTGTATTGCTCCCTTTTCTTCACTCTTGCACAATACACACATTTTCATTTGCCCCTCCATCATTCTGAAACTAAAGGGAGAAGGGTCTCCCCAGGAATGCAAATAACAGCACAGCTATGCTTATTTATTAATAAAAATTAAGGAATGGCAATGTGATCCAGTGAACAGGATGTTTTAATAGAGGAGCCTGAGGCAGCAGCAGTACATGGATAGAGAACCTTTCTTTTAGTCAAGCAATTTATAAAAGATTGCACAGCCCCTGTGGGAGCTCAGAGCAGCTCTCTGCACTCAGGTCAGGGCAAGGAAATACAAATGATTTTTGCAGATGTCTGCAACACTCCTAAAGTGAGTCCTGAAGTGGTGACTCCACTCTCCAAAACAAAATTTAAAATAAAAACCAAAACCAAATGAACAATAACAACAAAAAACCCCAAACCCAGGGCAGCAGCTGGGCAGTGCTGATGCTGTTCCTGGTGCTCTCTCCTGCCCACCCAGGTGCTTTCCTGGGGGCACTGGAGCCCCAGGGGCTCAAGGCACAGAATTCTGCTGTTCCTGTGCCAGGTGAGATCACCCAGCCTGCCTGGGCTCATGGGCTCTGCTTGCCCTGATTTCCCCTCTACACCTCCTCACTGGGCACAGCACACGAGGAGTAACTGAAATGTAAGAGCTTGGAGTTAAATTGGGGTGAGGGACTGAGGACTGTATTCCCCAAAAGTGAGAAATCTGTGCTGAGCCCCAGCAGAGCCTTTCTGTGAGAGCTCAGATCAGTCACACAGATTTCCTGCCCCTCACTGGGAGCACTGCAAGGGGACACAGCAAGGGGACACTGCAAGGGGACACTGCAAGGGGACACTGCAAGGGGACACAGCAAGGGGACACTGCAAGGGGAGACACTGCAAGGGGACACTGCAAGGGGACACACAGCAAGGGGACACACAGCAAGGGGACACACAGCAAGGGGACACACACTGCAAGGGGACACTGCAAAGGGGACACTGCAAGGGGACACACACAGCAAGGGGACACACTGCAAGGGGACACACACAGCAAGGGGACACTGCAAGGGGACACACACTGCAAGGGGACACACACAACAAGGGGACACAGCAAGGGGACACACGCAGCAAGGGGACACACAGCAAGGGGACACACAGCAAGGGGACACACAGCAAGGGGACACACACGGGGACACACAAAGGGGACACAACAAGGGGACACAACAAGGGGACACAACAAGGGGACACACGCAGCAAGGGGACACACACAGCAAGGGGACACTGCAAGGGGACACACACAGCAAGGGGACACACACTGCAAGGGGACACACGCAGCAAGGGGACACAGCAAGGGGACACACACAGCAAGGGGACACTGCAAGGGGACACACGCAGCAAGGGGACACACGCAGCAAGGGGACACACACAGCAAGGGGACACACTGCAAGGGGACACACACTGCAAGGGGACACTGCAAAGGGGACACTGCAAGGGGACACACACAGCAAGGGGACACAGCAAGGGGACACACACTGCAAGGGGACACACACAGCAAGGGGACAAAACAAGGGGACACACACAGCAAGGGGACACTGCAAGGGGACACTGCTCGGGGACACTGCAAGGGGACACTGCAAGGGGACACACACAGCAAGGGGACACACACAGCAAGGGGACACTGCAAGGGGACACAGCAAGGGGACACACACTGCAAGGGGACACACACACAGCAAGGGGACACACCAAGGGGACACTGCAAGGGGACACACACTGCAAGGGGACACACACTGCAAGGGGACACACACTGCAAGGGGACACACAGCAAGGGGACACACAGCAAGGGGACACAACCTGGCCATGCCATGGCACTGCCTGGGTTACTGACACCAGAGCCTCTGGCAGAGACTGGCTGCTGCAATAAGATTATTTGGAATTATGAGTGGCCACCTCCGTTTATTTTAGAGGATTTAAGTCATGGCAGAGTGTTCTGATGCACAAAGCCCTGGGAAGTTACAAGCTTGCATTTCAAAAGGATCCCTGCTTAAAATCCTCCCTCTGCAGATTGACAACAGCTTAAATATTTGATTTTGCACTACTTAAAAAACTCTGTTGCTAATAGCAATATAATCACTAAAGCAGCTACCAACCACTGAATGTATGAAAAAAACATATATGATGGCACATAAGCAAAAGTTACAGAATTTAAGTTCCTTAGAAATTATACTGTCCCAAATGAAAAAAAAATAGTATTTAATAAATTTTATTTTCAGGTTAGCTGATTTTATAACCTAGATTATTTTTAAACAACAAAGCTGGAGAAAATAATAAAATAAAAATCAAGGCTTAATTTGATCATTTCTCCAAATTTCATTTGGCTTTGAGCATGGTAAAAAGGAAAGAACAAAGATGCAGATCCTGATACTATTTCTTTGTAAACCACAAACAAAAATATTTTGTATTAATAATTTAACTAAAATATTCCTCATCCACTCTAAAGCAAGAAACAGTATGATTCCTTTTTTTATTGGTATTTTTGGCAATTAAAATTACTCTTCCCCAAAGCCTTAATGATTTCTTTGTTGCTCCTGTGCAGGTGACATTCCCAAAAGGAAAAGAGTTACCACCAAAATTCAAGATGATCTGTCTCATATTCCAGAGACACTGACAAATTTTTTTCATTAAAAAGAATTCAACAATTTGTTCAGAAGCTGCATTTCACATATCAGGTTTTGATCATAATTCATGCACAGCCTTTGCCTATTGCAACAAATCCATGCTGGAAAGGAATGAAAAACCTTGCAGGGTGGAAACTTGATTTAAATTCTGCAACCCACGTTTGGCAACCCTGACATGACTGAGGGCCTTTGGTCTGTTTGGGAATACAAAAGTTGTTGATATCTTTATTTTTATAAAGTTCTTCTTTGCAAATACAAGGTCAAGTGAGAATAGAGAGCTCCAAATTCAAATAATGCACATAAAAACAGCAATATCATATCAGGGCACCTCAGCCATGGCAAGATAAAGAAACCCCCAGACCTTTGTGATAGAACCACAATGCCTGACAAGCACAACCCCAGTTTCTTAAGGAAAAGGAAAATTACTGCAGAGATAATGAGCCAGAGAAATGAGCTTTAAGGTCCCTCAGTCTGTGTGTTGTACTGTCAGTCCTACTCAGGTGTGA